>NW_025335762.1:8765829-9125706 GCF_004798865.1 Varanus komodoensis
CTCTCTCTCTCACACACACACACACACACACACACACACACACACACACACACTGCAAAGAGCTTTAGACAGATACGACCACACCATTTATCTTTGCAGTAGCAGCTCAGGTTAGGCTGAAATATTGTGCCTTGACCAAGGCGACTCAGGGAGCTTCAGTGATGAGCAGAGACCTGAAGTTGCATCTCCCCAGTTCAACTTTCTAAGGGGTACCACACTCTGTCAAGTCCCCGTTCTCAGATCTGCTACTAAGCACACTCTCTGCTGCTGGAATACAGAATTTATGGATTGCGGATTTCAAAACACTCTGATGAGCTTTTGCATGCTGTCACCTCCATGACCTGCCAGTCTTTGCCCAGCCACACCTGTTTAGAAGCATAGAAACAGAGCAAGTTAGCAGGGACCTCCTGGGCCATCTAGTCTGACCCCCAGCTCCAGCTGGCTCCACTCATGACATGCCTACCATGTGCATGTCCAGCCTATGCTGGAACACCCTCACTGATGGGGCTTCAACCACCTTCCATGCAAGCCCATTCAATAGCCTTGGGGTCCTCCTAACTGTCAGGAAGTACTACCTGGGATCCAAATTGAACCTTGGTTCCCTGAGCTTTGCTCCATTGGAATGTGTCTTGCCCTTCTCTGTAGGGGGGAACAGGTCTATATCCACCTCTGTGTGACACCACCTTACATACCTATATGCTGCCAACAGATTCCCTTGGAGTCTCCTCTTCCTCAGGCTAAAAAGACCCAGTTTCCTCAGTCTCACCTCTTGTGATTTTCCCTGCAATCTGGCCACCATCCTTGTGGCCCTACGCTGCACATATTCTAACCATGCATCACACTGCTGACTCATGTTTATCCTGCAGTCAACCAGCACCCTGAGATCCCTTTCCCAAGTGCTGCTCTCCATCCACTTGTCCCCTAAGCAGTACTTATGACACCCATTCCTATGCCCCAAGTGCAAGATCTTGCACTTATCCACATTGAACACCATCCTGTTGTCTCCTGCCCACTTCCATAGTCTGTCCATGTCTTTCTGTGTCTGGTGTACCTGTTCCTCAGTTGTGGCCACTGTCTCTGTTTAAGTATCATCTGAGAATTTGATCAGCAAACTGGTCACCACACCTTCTTCCAGATCATTGATGAAAAGATTGAACAGGTTTGGTCCCAGGACAGAGTCTTGGGAGACCCCGCTCTTCACTGATGATTCCCCACTAATAGTTACCCTCTGCTTTCAGTCCACCAGCCATGCCTTAATTGGATAGTGCATTAGTCTATCTAAAAACCATTCAGTTTCTCAATTTATCATGCAGTACTTTGTCAAAAGCCTTGCTAAAATCCAGGTAAACCACATCCACCACATCCCCTCCGTCTAGCCACCTCAAAACCTTGTCATAGAATTCCACAAGTTTTGTCTGGCAGAACCTGTTTTTGCGGAAGACATGTTGCATGGCCACCAACCTCCCTCCCCTATCTAGGGTTACTAGATCTCTTGCTATTATGAGCCTTTCCTACAATGGACGTAAGGCTAACCAGTCTGTAATTCCCCTTGTCCCCTCTACTACCCTTTTTGAAAATTGGGACCACTGACATCACCCTCCCAGTCCTCTGGAACCTCACCTGTTCTCCACGAGGCCTCAAAAATGGAGGCCAACAGGTGCAGGGGTACCCTCACCAACTCTAGAAGTACCCTCAGGTGTAACCTGTCAGGGCCTGGCACTTTTGTAATGTCCAGTGCCCTGAGGAGCTCCTCAACTTCTGGGAGAAGGGGGGACTCTAATCTGTGCCCCTAAATGCCCGGCCTCATCCGGTCCCTCCCCTGTCCTGCTTTGGAGAAAACACAGAGGCAAAATAGTCATTTAGCACCTGTGCCTGTTCCCTCCCATCAGTCACTGAATCCCCTTCTTCCGTATTGTGGTCCCACTGCCTGTCTCCCTCCGTCTTGCTATTTACATTTATAGAAAGTGTATTTCACTTGTCCATCTAGTGAGACACACTAGCCTAGCAGCAACGAGCCAGCATATTTGAAACGGGGCCAAAAGCCTTTCTGGAACAGAAGACCTTTTTAAATACTCAAGGTGGCAAACCACCAGATTATAAATTAATCTTATATCAAGAATTTAATTACAGTTTCAGTTACAATATCTGAGGAAGCTTTTGCAGTATAGAAAATCCACCTCCTGTATATATGATTCCCTTTCACAACATGGCAAAGAAAACATTTCCAGATATTATTATTTAGTGTAGTGTTCAGTGCACTGCATTAACATTTTAATACAGTTTTCTAACATTCAGACATATGGACAATTCCAAACTCCTTATGAATTAAAAGAACAAATACTTATCCTGACCTTTTGTTGTAAATCCTTCTCCTACTTCACCAGAAAGGTTTCAGCTGGCATGCATCCTTTGTTTAATGAAATGCAGTCTGGATTTGGAAAGCTTAAGTTTTATTACAACCAGATGTTCCAAGTCCCTAAAGAGAGTAATATATTGTCTCTTTATAATATTAAAGGTTCTGACCTCATGTCTCCTTATATACACAGGAACATGAGCTGCCTTCCTGTTCATTCAACCCATCCAAATTCCAGAAGCTGTTAGAGTCTCCTTCAGGCATGGCTTCCCTTCATATCCAACAGCTTCTACAGGTCACTGCACATAGCGTAGCTAGCTCCGAAAGTGCACCCAAAGAAGATCATTTCCGGACGTTCTAGGTATGGATATTTAAAAGGGAAGTATACAGCCTTTTTCAACCCAAGGACTAGATCCCAACTTGGAAAGGGTCTTGAGGGGTGTGCTTGATGACTATGTCATGATGACTTTAAGTCTACTCAGAAGTTAGCAGGACAACTATTTGCATGTCATCCCAGAAGCAAGCAGGGCCCAATCACTCAGCAGCATCCCAAGTGCCAAGTCTCTGCATGCCTACTCTCAAGCAAGCAGAGCAAGCCCCTACATATTGCCCCTTGGGTAAGTGGGACCTCTGCATATCTACTCAGGAGTAAGAAGGAATAATCTTCTCCACAATAAGACTTGGAAGCCAGCAAGACAGGATTGCTCTGTTACTCAGTTTCTCTATCGGGAGATTATAGCATTGGCCCCTTGACTAGAGATAGGAGCTTTTCCATCCTCGGAAGAAGAAGAAGGGACTGAAGAGAAATTCTAAGATTGCCCAAACATGTAAGTGATAGTATGTCTCCCACCCTTTACCAAACATCATGTTCCATGTAAAGCGTATGGTACCTTGCACAGCAGCCAAGTGACAGAAAGAGTTGTACTTGTGCATTGGCATATACAAAGGGTACTTCATGATGCACAAATTCAGGCAGGGAGGTATCCTATATACTCCTAGAACACTCCCATGATGACTTATAATGGCAGAGCGCATCATGAGTTATGATGGCTATGTCATCAAAGTGATGCTACTGAGAAATAAGAGTGTATCAACATTTGGAAAGGGCCATCATCCAGGGACAGAGGACATGCTTGGCCTGTGGTTCATTCTATTTTCAATCCCTGGCACCTCCAGGACGGGCTGGCAAAAAGCCTGCCTGAAATATTGGGGAGACACTGCCAGTCACTTAGCACAATATTGAACCGGGTCATCCAAAGCAGAAATTTGTTTCCTCTGTGTACAGAAGTAATATATTGGGAAATGCCTAATAAGGCAAAATCCCAGAAAGGGTGAATTAAAAGCAAGCATGCAAAGTGGCCACAGAATGCTAAGGCCTGGTGAGAGTGGAGGGAACAGAAAATGAAGAAGGGAAGGAATGAAATGAAGTATTGCGCACGGGGCTCACTGACTCACTGCCATCTCTAACCGTAGTATTTCGCCCTGCAAAATTTTGTTTGCCAGACCCATTTGCCCCTAATAGTCTCAAAAATCAAAATGACATTCAGTTATACCCAGTTGGGTGGGTGGTTATTTTAAAAATGCATCTCAGGCAATAAGAATTTAGTATTACTAACATTGCATTGCATCTATATCCCATCTTTTTCTTCATCTGAGGAATCCAAGGTGGCTTAGATTGCTCAATTTTATCCTCACAACAACAATTCTATGAGGGAGGTTGGGCTGAGAGTGAGTGACTGGCCCAAGGTCACCCAGTGAACTTGATGGCCAAGTGGAGACTACAACTGGATGTCCTGGGTCCCCATCCAACATTCTAGCCACCGCTCCACAATCTGATCTATCAAACAGGAAGTATCCTCTTAGAAAATCACCTCTTCTATTAATTACCTTGGTTACCTTAGGCAAGCATGTCTTTCCCTCTTCCAGCCTCACTCCCCCTCCATCTCCAATATGGAAGATAATGGTGGATTAATTATGCTTATATTAAACCTTCAGAAATCAACTGAATTTCAGTCCATATTTATTTACCTGTCCTGTTGATTTCAATGGGTCTGCTTCTGAGTTCTCCAATATGTGGCCCATGGACACAATGGCACTCATCATGAAGGTTTCACCTAGCATCCACAAACCATTTGTGGCCATTTCCCGTTTGACTTTTCCATAATGAGATGTGAGTTGTTTCAGCCTTAAAGAGTAAGAGAGGAAATGGGGTGAAAGGCTGTTTCTGTGAAAGTGGTCCTTGCCCAAGAGTAAAGCCAGTTTGCAGTGGTGCCCAAGACCATCTCAGCATTTCAGATATGCCACTACCATTGGCTAAAGAACCCTCATCTTTTGTAAACACGCCAAAGTGCAGCCTCAGTTCATTGGATGCTGTACAGGGTTGTCACCCAGCTCAATGATTAATGTGAAGTGTTTTGAATGCTCAAGAAGTGTTGGTAGCTTCATCATCATGAATGCCATCTAGTATTGAACACTTCTCAATATGGAAGTGTTCTAATCATAGAATAGAATACTAGAGTTGGAAGGGGCAAAGAAGGCTACTGGGTCCAACCTGCTGCTAGTGCAAGACTTTAAATCAAATCATCCCTCTCAGGTGCTCCAGTTGCATCTTATTTTATCCCCAATATTGAGTAGCTGAACTCCCTTTTGTTTAATCTGTCTTTTATTTTGAACATACCTGAAGAAGGCCTTTTTGTTGCTCTTAGCATCCCTCACTTAGTTCATTCCTGGTTTTAGCCTTCCAGATGCCACCCCTGCAATTCCGTACTACCTCTCTATATTCTTCCTTTACAGCCTGGCCTTCCTTCCACTGCCTATACATATCATTTTTTGTTTCCAGATTTATCTCTTAGCTTTTGCAAAACCACAAGGGTGTCCTCTGTTGTCTTCTACATCTTTTTGTTGTTGGAATTGAGAAGATCATAGAATAGTAGAGTTGGAAGGGCCATGAAGGCCATCAGGGCCAACCTCCTGCTGTTGTAGGACATGAATTTACACCATTCCACTCAGATTGCTGTCCAGTTCCACCTTGGATGTCTCTACTGTGGAAGAACCCACCACCTCTCTAAACAGCTTGTTCTACTGTTGTATTGATCTCACACAGTGAGGAAGATTTCCTGATCTCCAGCCTGAATCTGGGTTATCACAACTTTAATTGCTTATTCGGTGTCTTACACTCTGGTATCAGCAAGGAGAGATCTTGACCTTCCTCTTTGTGACAGGCTTTGAGGTACTTACAGAGGGATATAATGTTCCCCCTCAATCTTCTCTTCTCAAGGCTCAACATGCCCAGTTCTCTCAGTCTTTCCTCAAAGGGCAGTGTTTCCAAACCCTGGATCAGTTTTGTTGCCATCCTCTGGACGCTTTCTAATTTTTCTGAATCTTTCTTAAACCTTGGTGCCTTAAATCTTGGTACACAGTATTCCAGATGAGGTCTGACAAGTGAGGAGCACAGGGGAACTTCTGCTTCTCATGATTTGAAAGTAATACTTCTGCTAATGCATCCCAAATAGAATTTGTGCCTTCAATGGCTGCATTGCATTGTTGGCAAATATTTAGCATATTGCCCACACTTACTCCGAGATCTTTTTCTTTTTCAGTTCTGTTGAGTCACATATCCCCCATCTTGTACTGATGCATTTGGTTTCTTTTTCCTAGGTGGAGGACTTTTCATTTGTCCTTGCTGAATCTCATTCTGTTGTTTTCAGCCCAGTGTTCAAGAATATCAAAATCTAATTATCTTTCCTTGTACTTCCTCATCTAAATCATTAATACAGATATTGAAGAGCACTGGCCCCAGGACTGAACCCTGTGGCACCTCACTAGTTACCTCCATCCAGTTTTAGAAGGTACATTGATGAGCACTCTTTGCGACCAATTCAGCAGCCCATTTTGGATCCACCTCATAGTTTTTCCATCTAGTCCAGTTTTTGCTAATTTACTTGCTTTTGCTTATTTGTGTGGCACTATGTCGAAAGCTTTGCTAAATGTAGGTAGATTATGTTCATGGTGTTCCTCCTGTCCATTTGGGAAGTTACCAAGTCAAAAAACGAGATTAAATTAGCCTGACAGGATTTATTTTTGATAAATTCATGTTGATTTCTATTACGCACTACATTTTATTCAAGATGCTTTCTTGATGGAATTGTTTGTCGTTGTGTTTGGAGAATCTTCTTTTTCAAGATTTTCCACCCCTCTTGGACTCCTTTTCTCTTAAGGGTGTATTACCATGGCTCTTTGCTTATCATTTTTCTGCTTTCATTAAAGTTGACTTTCTTGAAGTCCAGGGTGCTTGTTTGGCTCCAGTTACCCTTTGTCTCCTTTATATTTGAAAATTCAAGTATTGCATGATCACTTTCCCTCAGTGTTCCCATGGTGGTTAGTTTGTCCACCAGGCCATCCCTGCTAGTTAGTATTAAATGGAGGATAGCTGATCCTCTCGTACCTTCCTCTACTTTCTTCTGGAGCAAGTTTTTGGCAACACATGTCAGGAATCTCTTGGAAGGGCCATGCTTGGCAGAATTTGTCTCCTAGCATATTTCAGAAAAATCGAAGTCCCCCATGATGACTACATCATTCTTCCTGGAAATGCTGGGAAGTTGCTTTTCAAAGGTTGCATCCTTGTCCTTTTTTTGACTGGGTGATCAGTAATAGATGCCAATGACTATGTTTTTATTAATTCGTGCTCCCTTTTAATTTAGCCAGATGCTTTCAATGGCGCTAAGTTCCTTTTCTTGTATTTCTGTACAGATATATGTGTCTCCTACATATATTGCAACCCCACCTCCCTTTTGTCCTTTGTAGTTGTGTCTTTAGAATTTCCTTTTTAAAGATCGCCCACCATCTTGGACTCCTTTTTTCATTAGAGTCACTTTCCATGCAACTTTTACCTATCATTGTTCTGAGTTGTTTTTCTTGCAATCCAGGGAACATGTCTGGCCACATTTGGCTTTTGGGTCCTTTAGAATCAAGAATTCAAGTGTGGCACAGTTACGTTCCTCCAGAGTTCCTATAGCTGTTACTTTGTCCACTACGTCTGCTCTGTGGGTTAGTATCAGGCTGAAGACAGCTATTCCTCTCATTCCTTCCTCTACTGTCTGCTCTAGAACATGTCCCCATAATTTGTTGGCATGTTTCATGAAGTACCTCTGACTCACTTGGATTAGCACCCAGCTTCCTCAGGTCCTGAACCCAACCTTGCTAAGGCTAGCAGCCATAAACAGAAGCTGCCTACTAGAAGCATCCCCAACTCTTAGAATGGCGAAGTCCAAGCTGCCCATTTCACTAGTGGGTGCAGGTCAGCCTCAGTATAATCTCTGCAACAGGAGGCTATTCTTCCCTTCCTACCTCTAGCAGTGCACCTTTTCTCTTGACTACTGAGAGACCATCATGACAAGCAACACTCTGGAGGCACAAATTCACCCAGGATCACCTCTGTCAAGCTCCGATTTCATTCCAGAAGGGTTATAGGCTGCCAAATTGCTAGCAAAGCCACCATCTTTTGAATCCAGCTTTGCTTGTTCATTAAAAAAGGTGAGTTTCTGGACAGAAGAGTTGTCAAGAAACTGCAAGACAAAGTTCACATCGTATTTGCAGATGAGAAATTAAGTTTGGCCTTCAGAAGGAAGCTCTCACCCCTCTCTGTGGCCACTTTGCCGTCTTACAATGCAGAGAGAGAGGGGGAGTCAAACCAGAATATTTACAGCCTGCATTATCATGAGAGCATTTTTCAAAAAAAAAAAAAAAAGGGGGGGGAGTATAAAGGTAGAGCTGTCTGTTTTGCTGCATTCTCTCCTCTCTTGCTGAAGTTGCTATTGCCCTTTGAAAGTATGAAAGCTCTTGAGCACTTTCATATTTTCAAAGGGTAAAAGAGCTAAAGAGCACTCCTGAATTTCAAAAACAGAGCAGCAGCAGCATACAGAGGAAATTCATTTAGTCACTGAGGATGCTGCTTGCTTAGAAAAGCCAACCGTGAGACAGGCAGGAGGCACAAGAACAATATTGTATTTGTGGTGCTTTCTCTCACCTTCTAGGAGTCATTCCTCTATTCTTGCATTCTGAAACTTCCACCAAACTTCTAGCATGCTTCTCACCACCTGCAGAGTACCTCACAGCCTGCTCTGATAGATTAACCTGACTGGAAGGAGACGGAGGCGGAAGGATGGGCAGAGAACTTGGCAGTTTCAAGATTACCTAGAAAAGGTTCTCAGGCAGAGTGTGAGAACCAGCCTGCTTTGGGAAAAGAAGGAAACATTCCACAGCTGTGGGAGGTGATGGACAAGGAATTCCTTGACCCAGTCAGGAAATGACAGGGGAAGTGAGAGGTTTCCTGCTGTTGACAAATGTTGCTGCTACTACAACTACTGCTCTCTCTCTCTCTCTCTCTCTCTCTCTCTCTCTCTCTCTCTCTCTCAAAATATCTGCATGTGTGTGTGGGTGGGGGGTGTATGTGTGTGTAAGAGGGAGACTTTGCCTGTCATTTTTATCTTCATGTTTGTATAACAAAATAATCTGCCATGTAGGAGCAGAAAACCCTTAAAGCTGGGTTAATAATCTTTTAAATAAATAAATAAATCTAAATAATAATAACAACACAGAAGAGGTTGCTAAAAGCAAGCCCCTCCATTTATTGAACTGCTTGCACACATTCATTTTTAGACCTTTGTCCAGCTCTTGTCTCATGTAAGCAAGACATCAATTTGTGATGAGAAAAGGGCCAAGCAGACAAAGAGTTGCATACACATTCCCTTCAAAACAATCCAGTGCAAGTCGGTTGTTTCCTTATCCAGATGTGCATTTGGATGAACAGCTGGCTACTTACACAGTGATCCCTGCAGTTTCCAACCCAGCAAGTAATACACTTGCCTAAGGCGTAATAGGGTTAACAGCACTGGAGTATTCTACCAAATATAGCATCACACAAACACCTGCCTAAATATGTGGTTTGAACCATGTGAAGAACAACTATTCATACTCTAGCCAGCAATTGCACCCTTTTACATTAGAGCACAGTAAAGATAAATCTGTTACTGCATCACAGAGAAAGAAGCCCTGATTTTGAGACCTAAACATTACCTTGCAATGAAAAAAGTACCTCCAACCTGCACCCCACCACCGATGAAAACATTTGAGAACTTAACATAGTGAAATGCCAGTGCTTTCTAGCCAAGATTGTATACTTAATAGCTTTTATTCAGGTTTCAGAGGAATATTCCAGTTTCAGAGAGAAAAACAGAGAGAAAAAGAGATTACAAATACAAGAAGTTCAGCTGTACACCTAATTGAGTCACTAAACTGACATTGGCAAAATGGCAAATTGTCACTATTCCAGCAACTAATTACAGCAGAAAGCAATAGAAGTGGCACTCAAAACATTAAACCAGGGCTATTCTTCTTAAAGCTAAAAGAAGGGGGCAAGGACAAGAGAGGTAGCCCATTAACAAGCCAGAGATTCAATTGGAATGGAGGTGGAATATTTAAATTGTACATATAAATTAGTTCTGTAAAGACATTATAGGAACAGGCAAGTCAAGTAGCAAAGTTATCTTTGGAAAAAATCTATTAGCAGTAATGGAATGATAATCCTCTTAGATTCATTGATGCTGACAGATTAAATTCATTCAATTCTTTTTTTTTATTTGGTTAGTTCATTTGACACAAGATAAGTCCTAGATTGTACATTCCAAAATGTGAACACCAAGAGCCAGTTATTACTGTAGTAATCAATGGGAGGAAGCAGTTTCTCAGCTTGGGAATATTCGACACTGCCACCAAATGGCCACTAAAGAAGGTGAACATCTTTAACAAAGAGAAGTGGGGAAAACAGAATGAGAGTACATCTAACAACTATTTTAAAAAGAACTCTTAATTTTTCGGTCTTAGGTTCCTACTACTGCCTGCAAGCTTTTTTGTTTTTCTTTTTGTTTTTCTAAACATCACAAGCTGATGTGAAAATGCAATGGAAAGGAGACTGGGAAAAGAAAAACTAGGGCCCACCCAAATTTAAAGACTCATTCAACCTTAATTTTGCAGAATAAAGCAGTGAGTCTCTCTGTTCAGAGGCCTAGAACATGCCACAGAACTACAGCCATCTGAGTACATGACTGGTAAGGCAGGCTGCTGCTTATAACGACATGGGCTTTCAGTGACAGGCAGGGTCTCCACACCAGAAGATGTGTCAGTCTCTGAGCGAGCATGGGGAACACTTGGGGCACACAATGGGAGAGCCACATGACTTGTGCGAAGGACCCATGCATCACAGCTCTTCCATGTAATCCAGGGTACCCAACTACACTGCACCAATGAAGTTGCTGGATCAGGAAAACCTCCCTAACACAAACTCTACTGCACAGTCTGAGAAACCGGAGATACCAGGAAACATGTTCATGTGTGCATACAGTATCAGATCCTTGCTGGTACATAATTCAGCTCCAAAATTAGGCAGCCATCTGTTTACCATAAATCCATCCAACAATGATGTGCAGAATAGCATTCCTTGCTGTTAACAGAAGCCATCAGAAAGAAAATCCAGATAAGTATGCAAGAGAGACCAAAAACGGTGTTAGTGTGTGTGTGTGTGTGTGTGTGTGTGTGTGTGTGTGAGAGAGAGAGAGAGAGAGAGAGAGAGAGAGAGAGAGAGAGAGAGAGATCTTGGAAAGGAAAGAGTAAAAAATGAAGCGTTGGTAGGAGCATGGTATGAAGGATAAAGCTAGAGTAGTCAAGTTCTCCAATGCCATAGACTGAAGTAAAAGAACATATAGACATGTTACTCACATAAAGAAGTCAACTACATTGCAGTAAACCACCATACCTTGCCCTACATCATGTGGTTCCTCTTAGCACCACACTTGACCATGAATTAGCATACACATCCGAGGCAAGGGAACTTTTCAATATATGCATCTAAGCATGCAAACCACCTGGGCCTGGAGAAGTTTCCATGTATAGAGGTGGACATGCAGCGATTGGCACAGACAGCAGGGGTGGGGCTAAGAACAGCCATCAATTGTAAGAGGCGAGCCAAGGGCAAAATGGTACAGCCTGTTCCAACTTGATTTCTTCCTTCAAGTGATTAACTGCTGTGGCACGAGATTGGAGAAGACTGGTTTAAACAACCCAGCTTTTGAAACCATGGCTTGAAGTTGTATCATTTGAAACCAGCTAACCATAGTTTATATAAAGCAAAACTATCAGACTGGAAGACATGGTCACTGTGGTTATGTGAAAACAGAAGTTTGCTAACTTATTTCCCCTGTCATACAGAAAGATAAGGGAGGCATGTGCAAACCCAGGAGTACATATGTCTCATCTCACCAAACCAGCCCCTCTCACAGCTGTAGCAAAAAAACTGCTACACAACCAATGTAAAGTTGCCCACCACTACCACCTGCTGCCTGCACCAGTGCCAAGGACCCTGCTCCGGCCCCACCCCCTCAGCATGAGTGGGAGATGCGCTGGGACGGGCAGGACGCGGGGGGAGTGGCCCGGCGGCCTTCAAAGCACTGGCGGCACCTGGGGCCAGTGGCCTTGGGCCAGCGGCCGAAGGGCAACGGCCTAAGGGTGGTGATGCCGTTAGGGGCCAAGTGGGGGCTGGGCTGGCCAGGGGCTCTGGTCTGGGCCGGGCTGTTTGGTTGTTGGCTGGTGGGAGATTAAGGTGGGTGCACTTTTAACTGTTTTAACCATTTTAATTGTTTTAGTTGTTTTTAGGGGTTCATCTCGTGCTACAGTATATTATGTTGTCACCTGGGGAGCGCGTGGGCGCCACCATTGGGGTGGTTATGAGCAATGGACGTTATGGAGTTGGGGATTTAATGGGTCCGCATAGAAGAAGGAGGGACAGATGGTTAACACCTGTTCCTCCTTCTGGTTATTCCCCCAGTCGGGGGGTTCCAGGTAGCCCTATCAACTGCCCCCCAGGCCTGACAGTGCTGTTGCTTAATGCCAGGTCAGTCCAAAATAAAGCAACACTCATCCACGATTTGATCATGGATGAGAGGGACGACCTGGCCTGTATCACAGAGATCTGGGTGGGGGAGGGGGGAGATGTCACCCTCTCACAGCTGTGCCCACCTGGGTATCTGGTCCAGCACCGTCCACACCTGGAGGGGAGGGGAGAGGGGTCGCTCTGGTTTATCGAGCTTCTATTTCCCTCTCGGGGCTTCCTGTCCTCTCAAGGCCGGGTCTAGAGTGCCTCCACTTGGTGTTGGGAGATTGAGACAGAGTGGCGATTCCGTTGGTGAACCGTGCACCCTTCTGCCCAACAGACTCCCTTCCTGAGCTGATGGAGATCCTCTCGGACCTGGTGTTGAGGACTCCCAGAATGTTGCAATAATCCAGTCTCATCACTGGGGTCAGGCTAACCCTGTCCAAGGATGGGCGCATGTGCCATATTGGTCTAAGTGTGCAATCAGCACTCTTTGCCACAGTGGCCAGTTGCAAAACCTAAGCTCACTGACATTCTTCAATTTCCATCTTGAAGTTCAGCAAGATCCATGCCTGTATCACATTGCAAGTTTTTTCTTGTGCATGAAAATCACTGTGGACTTAGTTTTCAAGTACATGTTTTCAGAGTGCATTATTTTCCCTCAAGCAGCATCTCAGACTTGGGAATGTATGAGCTTAACCAAACATTGTGTTCACAATCAGAAGGTGCTAACAGGAACCATTCTGGCCATGGCCTAACTGAAACTCACTTCCAATACATCCTTGTTCTAAATCAGGGGTCTCAAACTCACAGCCCGCAGGCCAATTGCTGGGATGGGCAGGGCACGGGAGAGGGTCCCTGCAGCCTTCAAAGTGCCGGCAGCGCCCGGGCCGGCCTCCGGGAGTGACACGGGATGAGCGGCCCACCACCACCGCAGTGGTGGAATACTTGATGCGGCCCAGCCTCACCCAGACTGCCCCCAGGTAAGTTGCGTTTGAGAGCCCTGTTCTAAATAAAACACACATTCAGACTGGTAGCAAAGTACCAATTTAGCCCATATATTCTCCAGTCTGAAAGGAGTTTTGCTCTGAGTATTTTATGGATTGCAAAAAGCCCTGGGATATCTGAGGTGAGAAGCACTAGAGAGTAGGTGGATTCATGTTGCATCACAACATTTCTTGCCCAGCACCATTAAAAAGAACTCTAATCTCCTGTTAAGATGATATTCTGAAAGAAACCAATAACAGAAGCTGCATTAGAAGCATTTTAAAAATAAAACAAGCACAAATAATGGAAAGGCATAAAAACAACCAGAATTATTGTTCAAGGTTTCCCCTCCTCAGCTTTAGAACTAATAGTTTCTAAAGAAAAAAGTGCTTTGTTACTTCTTTTCTGTCTGTCATGACCCCACTTATTTCTCTTGTGATCCCCCATGACAAGACAGATTGCATTCTTAAGGCTGATGAAAGAGTGAAGCATTATTAGCTTTTACTGGTTGCGTTAAAATGAAGAAAAAAGAAAGTCTCCATGAACATTATTGTCTGCAACCACTCATTCTGACAGAAGCTTCTGGATGAAAAGTTCACTGCTACATTACCTACAGATCTTTAAGGATTGGCCAGTGACTTCCAACTACTGATCAGTGAATCTATCACATTCGCTTTCTACCACATTCAAGTCCATAAAAACTTTTCTTTCCCAAACATGGACTTTTATAATTCTGGCAATTTTTTATATTAAACAAAATGAACTGAAGAGAAATTCCCAGTCATCTGCACCAATCACATTCAAAAGCTGCTTCTATTCCCAGCGTGCAAAGGACCAAGATAGGCCAGCCTGCCATACAGCTGCTAGAAATGAATAGCCTATCAGAAAGAAGAGGTGTCATCCCCAGTTCAGTCCCTCAAACATGGCTGATTATATGGGAATTCAAACTCAGACTTTTAAGTGCTCACAACTCAGTCTGGATGGATGAATCTGTCCATTTCCATTCCAACCTACATTCCGTATTTTACATCTCAAGTTCTTTTTGTCTGCAATATGGAGGACTTTGACCAAATTTGGTAAATTCTTTTCACAACCAAAAGAAAATAAATTTTCACCCACCACTATTTGCAAAGTATTCTGCGGAATCCTGGGTTGCTTCTTGAGAAACGTTGGGCCCTGCTTGATGATCAGCAAGTGTGAAGAAACACCTTGTAGGTCACTACCCATCTTCCTGGTAATGGCAGTTGTGAGAACATCTGGTGCATTCTGTGTGAGCATTGGTGGTGGACAGGGCGGCAAATTGCTCACAGGAAGTTGCAATCAAAGTAGCATGGGTATGCATGTCCTTACTGTTACATGGTGGTACTTGAAGTCTATGCCCTATGCCAGAGGAAGCTAAGCAGTCAGCTATTACACTGCCGAGATACAAATGACTGAAGCAACAGAAGGAGTTCCCTCCCATCTTAATCATTTCCGCAGCAGTGGCTAGTAATGTTTACCAGCAAACCAGTTTAGCAGTCGCCATGGGTAAGATTCCCTGTCCCAGTGTAGCAGTGGGATTCCAGAACAGCCCTGTCCGGTACCCCATATAACCTGAATATGTAACCTTGAAACATTTGCTCATAGGCACCCAAGCAATTGGCAAGGGTCACCAAGCAGATGTGCATGGTTTCCTCAGACAATACGCCGATGTAATTTTCCCAGCCCTGCTACTCCAAATACCTTATGCTGAGATAATAGATATACAAAGCATGTAAATGAACTCTGGGTGTGTGTGTGTGTGTGTGTGTGTGTGTGTGTAAGGAAGAGTTGTTGAAGTAGTGCCAAAAATGTTTCCACCAGAGCTGAAGTACGTAGGAAATATATATATTCCAGTGTTTGACATTCTCCACATAGTGTATAAGTACTCCAAATATTTGCAGACTATTCAAACACTTAATATCTTTATTTTCCGCCCAATGCAATTTGATTTCTACATTTTGACAGTTGGTACTTGACAGCTGACATGCAATGGTATTTAGCACTGACAGGATATGATAGCCGATGGCTTAGGGGATCTCACATCTGACGCCTGCCAGAAACTGCTCAGTAAATGCCAACAAGTATAAAGCATTCAAATTCTGAGTCAACATTTACGATTCAAATGGAAGCATCATCAGAGATCTTACATCACTATACTTAAATGCAAACCTTGGCAACAGGGGAAGGCAGAGAAAGAATGGAACACCTGCTTTTCAGTAATATTTGTGAAAGCTGCTCACACAGTTGTAGCCCTCTAATGTAGCCCTCCCATGGGGGAGCTGAGCTGCCATGTGACGAACAATGTTGGATGCAAAGTACCCCACCTTCTCTATCACTGAGAGATAGGCAGATAGAAACACGGCTTCATAAAAATGGCTTGATCGAATATCCTATTTGTTAGATAGCAGTAGCATCACCCTTTGCACTTCTGGCCCTTTCAATCTCTCATTTAGAATGTGTTGTGTTGTGTGGTAGTATTGAAAGCACCCTAAGTTATTCAGTCAGTTGGCCATCCAGCACTAGTGGAAAAACACCTTCTTCCTTCCAAGTCATTTACACTTTATATGGCAAGGAAGTGAATAGTCCGAGGGGAAACAAATCAGTATGAGATAGCTCACTTGCTAAACCAACACAGCCAAATGAAAATAAAAGCACCTCAGTGTATCACTCTGTCTTTTTCCAGCATGTAGTCTGTGAGGGTCATTGTGCTTGTAGTCAAAACGGCATGATTCACACGCACTTCTCCAGGGCTTGCAGAAGCACAGTTTTGTAAAGAAAGAATATTTAAGTGGGTATGGGATGCTTTCCATCTCTTTCATATTCCATCTCTTTTGTATTTATTTGGACTCAGTGCTGCTTCCTTCAGTTCTTTGTGCCAACACTGCAGTCCAAGCACTCGGTGTTCTAGAGCCTCCAGCTGGTCCCACTTTTCTGAAATCACTCACCTGGCTCCTGGGGAAGAGCAAGGGGCACAGTGCCATGGCTCCCCCAAAGACTGGTGCTCACTGTTGTGTCCATTGGCTCTTAAGCCTTCACAAATCATGGATTGCCATGTTCCTGCCACATACCTCACCTCTTGCTGTCCTAGACCACCCGGTGATGGCTGCCTAGGCACCTGCTTTAGCCAAAGTGGTATCCCACCTGCAGCGTCAGCCCTAAGTTATTTATTTATTAGATTTATAAACCACTCCCATAGCCCTATAGGGCTCTCTGCAAGGTGTACAATGTAAGAATAAAACCAATTTTAAAAGCAATCATTACAATTACAGCAACTACATAGATCATAAATTTAAAATTACTCAGGTACAGTAGTAATAAAATCATCATAAAAATGCCTAATACTCTAAAATCAACCCAATATTAGTCAAACTTTATAATACTTGGAAAATAGGGGTGTCTTTGCCTGGCACTGAAAGGATAATAATGAGGGCTCCAGGGTACTTCTCAGGGAATTCTATTCCATAGGTGCGGGGCAGCCACCAAAACGTGTCCTCTTCTATTTGCCATCCCCCTCACCTCTCAGAGGGATGGCTCTTTGAGAAGGGCCTCCAAGCCAGATCTTAGTGCTTGGGATTATGCATTCCTTCAGGCACCCTGGTCCTAAGCCATTTAGGGTTTTATATGTCAATACGAATACTTTGAACTGGGCCCAGAGCTCAACTAGCAGCTACTGTAGATGATACAAAATTGCCATAATATGAGCATGCAGACCAGCTTTTGTCAATAGCTGCACAGCCCCATTCTGAACCAGTAGAAGTTCCAGGGCCATCTTCAAAGACAGCCCCACGAAGCCCACATTACAACAGACCAATTGAGCAGTTACTGGAGTGTGGGTAACTGTGGCCAGGCCCTGCCTGTCCAGGTAAGGCTGTAGCATTTAAGGTTTTCTTAGCCATAGGCTTGGGGATCTGACCAGACCCCAGCCCTACCTCCAAGAAGGATTTGACAGGATCCCAGGAAAGCTCTCTTTGAGGTTTGTTCTATGTTCTGGAGGAATGGTCATTTCTTGACAAATTGCAACCTCCATGCCTTCTGCCATGTGCTTTTATAAGTGCAAATGGAACTTCCATCTTTTCCTTCATCCACTTCTGAATCAGAAGATTGGCATCTTGCTATCTCTCCCTGGTCATGCAGTAGGAAAGAGCAAAACCAGGCTCCTTCTCTTCTGCTTTTCCATACTTCCTCTTGATGCTTGTCATGGTCAGCCAATTATACTGGGAGAGTTGGTGGACATGCAATGTGGTTTGAGCTTCCAGTAGTCCAGGCTGTGGTGTGCAGATATCTGGAAGAGAAAGCTGGAAGAAGCAGGTTGTATGCAAGGTGCAAAAAATTGATATAGACCGATCCATCTTCCCCTCCTCTCCTACCATACTGATGGTGCACAAGGATTGACTGTTTACAGTCAGAGATAAATCTCTTTCTCTCTCCCTGATCTTGAAGTCTCTGCTTCTCACACCTCTTTCTTTATTGGCCTCCTCTCCCAATTAGCTTTAGGGCACAATATTTGCCTAGTCTCAACTCTTGCCACTTCCTTAGGCCAGCTCATTATTTTTTTGGAATATTTACTTCTACATTTCAATCTCTGTGCATGGACATTTGCTGTATGCTTTTCTTGTTCATTGTATGCAAACTGAAATATCATAAAGCTGGAAAGGGCAAAGGAATAAGCAACCAAAATTACCAGGGGGAAAAGCAACACTGCTTTATGGAAAGGTCACAATTTTAGCTTAGACTTTTTAGCTTAGAGAAAAGACAGGTAAGGGGATGATATGATGTGGATATATAACTTTTCTCATAGTGTAGAGGAAGCGGACAGAAAAGTTTCTCTTCTAATGTCAGAACCAGGGTAATGTGGGTTGTAGCTGCAATTGCATTACAGACTTGTAGTACTGTCTAGACCAGATGTGTTATGCCGGGTTGGTTGATTTTATGTTTGTTGTTTTATTACTCTTATCACTTATTGTTGCTGTTGTAGTTCTGGTTGTTACGTTGGTTTGGAAGGGCTGGTGCCCTGAAAGATGGCCTGGGAGCATTTTAAATAAATGATATGATTTCCAACCAAACTCAATGAGATAATGGGAATATGAAGTAGAACTTCTCACAATGCATAGACTATAAAACTTGCCTTCTTGTCATGTGGTGATGGCTACCAGCTTAAAGAGAGCATTAGGCACATTAAGAGAGTTTAGTAACATCAATGAGTCGTAGTTCTGCTGGCTATATGCTACCTCCAGAAGCAGCAGCAGAATGGCCTGAAATACCAGTTCCTGTGGAACAAGAGCAGGAGAGAAGGGCCATTGCCTTCATGCTCTTGGACTTCTGGTTAGCCTCCATGAAGAAATCATGATGCCAGCTTATGTAGTCCTTTGAGCTGATCCAGCAGTGCTCTTGGTAAGTTCTGTAATTTTACTCTGATCTCCAAGTCTATTTCAGCCCACTTACTCTACATGTTAATGCAGAAGTCAAGTTAGCAGTTTTTTCAACAGCAGTCACAAGGAACAAGCTTTAACCTTGATGTTCCCATGTTCCATTCAACATCTCATTTCCATAAACAATAGATGCGGAGTTCTATTTACAGCAGCAGAAGCACACTGAGATGAACCATGAGTTCCTCAACTTTGACCTTTCAGGGCACTCAGAATACAAGAACACAGCCTTGTACCAATATATAGCATCTGAGGTCCAAGAATTGCACTTATCCCAATAGGCCAGGTATAAGCAACTAATGGCCTTCCAGATGTTCTGACCAACAGCACTGGAGGCTAGGGCTGATGGGAGTCATAGGCTAGAACATCTGGAAGACCACTGTTTCCCACCCCCATGAAAGCCACTTCTCCAATCCCATGCTTCCTTGGGAGGGAGCAATTTTCAACACAGAAGTCACAAGAAGAGGAGCAGATGCCTAACCCTTCCACTGCCTGTTTTTCTGTCCTGAAACTCCCTTCAGAGCCACAATGGGTGATGCCACCTCAGGTCTGCAAGCCTAGCAGGAGTAAAATGCGGCTGCCAAGGTGTGGAGGGAGGAAGCAGCAGCTATTTGCAAGGTGCCTTTGAATGTATTTTATTTTTTTAAACAAATGGACTGTAAACTACGTATGAAGATGTGTAAGTAGCCATAATACCAGGTAAAGTTACATGATGACACACAGAAGACACTTAAAAGCCCTTTAAAAAGGAGAAACGGAAGATGAAATTAAGTTCCTATTTGCTATAAATGAATACAGCCATCTGCTCCAGGGAAAAGAAAAGAGAAGGAGCAACACCCTGCAAAGCAGCAGAAACAGCAGCCCGTGGTCTTGTGATTTTGCTCTTAAGCTCCAACTCTGCATTTCCCTGGCAAGCAGGACTGACATACAGAGGATGGATGGGGAGACGAGGAAAGATAGCTTCATGTTCCCTCAAGCAAACCTTTGTGCCACAAGTGGTACTAGGGCAAAATAGGGAACTATTTCTCTTTGTACCACAGCTTGCCACTGGAGTTCTTATATTGACCGCTTACATCCCACTAGCAGGAGGTCAATCTTGAAAGGAGGAATCATGGAAGGTCCTAGTTCTTCTCACAGCCAGAGTGGTTCATTTCACTGGCAAGAGCCTGGGCTGCCCTACCCAGGTGAACACAGGGATTATGTTTATTCACCAGCAGCCCTTCCACCTGGTTGCCCGGGGAGGAAAAACTGGAACAGCAAGGCCCCTTCCATGGTCCCAGCTAGCGCCAAGTTCTCCTTAGTGCTTTTCTCCTCACACCATTGCCCCACGGATGGATCAACTTATGTTCCTCTCCCCTGTTGCCCTTTCCCCCTGTTCACTGTGCCCATTAAATGGTAAGGAAGCGAATAAAGGGATGCATTATAACCTTGAAACTAGATCAGTGGAATGGCCAGTCACTCTTCACCTCTGCCTTGTCAACTAGACGATATGCAACCTCATGCCACAACTTTCTGCTTCACACAAATCCATGGGGTGGGGCAGGGCGGATATCCCATGAACATGGGCTGAAGTCGGCCATTATCATCCAGTTCATAAGGTAGAGGTGAAGGGAAGCTGCCCTTGTACTGAGCTAGACTTGAGGTTGTTCTTTCCTGCTGAAATCTACTATCATCATCCAGTTATCTGCAACAGTTGCTGAACAAGTTACGCTGTTTGTAGAAAGCACAAAGGTGTTTTTGCAAGCACATGCAGAAAGTGTCTGGATCACAAGGATGGATGGAACCAATTGCCTGTTGTGAAACCCTAGGAGAGGGAACGTAGTCTTTAGAAGGAATATGCCAGTTCTTTTACCCCTCCCCATAGAAACCCACAGTTGCAGAATTAGAGAACCTGAAAGCATTGGGGTAGGTACTGCCATGTGCTTGGAAACAGAATGAGGTTTGGGTAGCAAAGCCAGAAGTGAAAGACTGGAACTTACTCAGAAAATAGGGTCCCCCATCCTCATTTGAGTAAAAAATAGTCCTTTCCACCAGCATCTACACACTTCCTTTGCTTCACACAGAGAGGTTTCTATTCAGAAAAGGGCAAAAGGATGAAATGCCTACATCCTTGTTTTTACCCTCTTAAAAACCCAACTTCTTCTTCTTCCTGCCTTACATGTAGACCACTCCTTGTTTCCTGAAAGAAACACAAGGAGGTGTCCACAATCCTCTCCTGCTCCATTGCATCCTCACAACAACTCCATGAGGTGCTTTGGCTGAGAGGGATAAGCACAAAGTCACCCAGGAGGGTTCACAGCCGAATCCCAAGCCCAAAGGAGGGGTGGGGGCAGATTTCAAGCCAGGTCTTTGGAATCCCATTCCGACATTCCACACCATTCTGGCTTTTCTAACAAGGTTTCTATTAGCATCATGCCAAAGCTGCCCTTTCCCCACATTTCCCAGAGAAAGATGCACCGAATTGCCTGCTGCTTTTGCAGGGATGCTGAGAATCTGGGGAAAAGGCCTCGGTGTTTGTTGCTCTGGGGCTCACTTACTGCAGGTGGAGGTGGATGAAGGATTCATGCATATTCTTTATTTTACAGTTTTGCCCTTGCAGCCTCTCTGGCTGCTTGAGCTTTCTGAAAATACTACTAGAGGACTTAACTAGGACCTACTCCCTTAAGGTCTTCCAGCACGGATGCCTGCTGAGTTCCCTAACGCTGAGTGAGGCAATTCTGATGCTCTGTTGTTAAAAGGACTTTTAACAACAAGAAGACAAAGAAGAACGCAACAAAAACAACTCTCAGTCTGCAAGCACGAGTACCACAGCCTCTCAGACCCCTTCTCACAATATGGTAAGCACCGATGCCATGAAACTGATAAATTTATCCAACTTCTTAACATCCCCATGAAAGCTGCAGCAGAAAATCTCAGCCCTTTCCACTAATTTGGGGTGCAATTTCTTCTCACTGCTCTTTTCCCATGAATGTGAAAAATTAAGACTGGGAAAACCCAGCACAGCACTCGTATGTATAGTCTGGGGCCTGCTGCCCAAGGCATCATCCAGCAGAATTAAAGCCGAGGCCCTGAGCAGAGCAGAAGTGAATCGAGAACTGTGATGGGGGTTATCGCCCCATGATTTTTTAAAATGGAAACAGGATTGTCAAGGTAATATTACAGAGAAGAATATCGCAAAGGGCAGAAGAGCAGAACCTTATTTTATGGAGCCAGCAAAGTACTTGCAGTAGAATGCGCAGTTACCACTCAGTGATAGGAAACTTGCTGGAATTCCCAGCCGGGGTAGGGGCATCTCAGGTAGGCATGGGTGAGAACCCAGTAAGTACTTGCATTCCAGCAAGAACCCACTGGCAAGAGCACCCCAGAGTGCCTTCTCCCGGCTATCACCATAAGCAGCACGATTACCCGCTTCTCCCAATGGCCTGGACAGCAGCAGTGGTGAGAAGTGGAAACGTGGAGGCTCTGGCCAACTTGCTCATTGGCTCTCTGCCCAACAAGCAAGCTAATGATAAGAAGGAAGATGACACTGACACACTGCAGTGGACATTCCCTCATTAAGTACTGGTAGAGGAAGGCGAACCAGATGTTGGGCCGTTATCACCTATGGGGCTCTGGAACCCACTTTTCTCCCCCAAGAATGGCAGGCATTGCATGATGGTTAAGGCCCTTCTGCAGGTGTGGGCAGTGACTGGAAATGCTGGGAGGTATAGTCCGAAAGATCTGGAGAGCAAAAGAAAAAAGTGAATGATATGGTGAGATGGTGGCACTTATATACTGTATAGGTGAAAGTTTCAACATAAATAAGACAGGAGAAAGGAAGTGCTGAAATTGTTAGAAGGGTGATTGTTTAATCTATGTAGTGGAAATGCAAGAAAGCACAGAAAAACAGGAGTATGTAGCAACAATTACTAATGAAATACTCTGGAAGGAAATAGCTGTAGATCGGGGTGGGTAATCTAGTTTGCCTTATAGCACCCATCATTTTTCAGCTTTGGCCTTGCATGATGGGAGTTGCAGTCCAGCATATCTGGAGGGCCATAAGTTATACGATGTCTGCCTCTCTATTCACTTAGCACATGATCCATCTCATGGTGAAATGTTATTTTTCTCAAAAGCCATATAAAATTTATACCAAAGGAAGCCAGAGTACAACCAAGGTCCAACCCTATTACTGGTTTGCAATCTGCTCTGTTGTATGCATTACGCTGAAGCAAAGCCATGGTAGAAGATATTACACCCTGACCAGAAAGAAACCAAAACATCATTTTGTTTTGTGCACATTCCAGTGAATGTGCTTTACTCCTTAGACTTTCAAGGCATTGTAACCCTTTAAATGATCATTCTTTTTTTTTTTTTTTTTGCATTTTAAACATGTTTAAGTGTGTGAAGTTCTTACTAGAAGCTAGGAATAGTCTCTTTATGCATATATGTCTAAATGCATATATATATATATATATATATATATATATATATATATGCATGCATTTCCATATTTTAACAGAGAAAGTGATCTACCTAAGACTACCCCAGCAAGCTTTTGGATGATCTGAATTTGGACCAATTCCACAGCAATGCTTTCCATGGGCAGACATAATGGATCTGATGTGTCAGGCATGGGTGACTTCTCTCCTAGTCAATGCCTCCCATTTATCCATTTGGTTAGAGTTTTAATTACAGTTCCACATCCACACTTTCCATTTGGGATGTGTCAGGCAAGCCACCACCCCATCCACAATCTGTCTGCAAACTAGGAATAAATTGTACTTGCTTTGCAGGGTCATTGCATGGGCAACTCAAATAGAAGCTGCAAAGCTCTTTTTGCATGGTGAATCAGAAATGGTAAATAGCTATGCTCGCCCTTGGTGTTATTTAATCAAAACTTGAAAGAGAGGGAGAAGATTGCACTCCAATATCTAGCTGGCCTCATGGAACCTCGTATACTCCACTGAATGAGTTGTTGGGTGTATAACTTCATAAATTAGATATCATGCAAAGGGCTAGCAGCAAGAAATGTGTGCGCAGAGGTGTTGTGAAAAGTCAGCGAAATAAAATAAGCTTTTACTTAGCTATTGTTTTTACCCAGCTCATATTCATACAATACTACAAAATAAAGTAACCAACCCCCAAACCTAGAGGTCAAATCAGAAATATATTTTGATACAAAATTACAGCTCATAGACACATTCTTAGTATGTGTACAAGAAATAATATTTGCTAGCATTGAGCATATTGAAGGCATCATTGGATTCCCAGCCATGCAATCAAGCCTTTAAGAAAGAAGCTGCATTATCATCGCATTGCATTTGTATCCTGCCTTTGGTCTACCTGAGAGGGACTCAAGGTGGCTTAAAAACTCCTCTACCGTTTCAGTTTACCTTCTTGCCAATGGCCCTGTGAGGTAGGTTAGGCTGAGAGTCAGTTACTGGCCCAACGTGGGAACTAGAAGTTAAACTTCCTGAGTTCCAGTCCAACACCCTACCCACTCTGCCACACTGGCTCTCTAGAAACGTGGTCTCTCCTCCCTTTACGGTAGCGGGCGAAAATATGATAAACTGTATCAGTGCCTTCCCCCTGGCACAATTCTTAGAAGCTTTTTTTCTTTCTCTCTGCCTGGCCATCTCTAGTCTGAGCCATTTGTTAGTGGTGCAACTCTACCAACACCATCCTATCCATGCATACTCAGGAGGAAGTCCCACTGAGTTCAGTGCAGTTTACTTCAAGTTTATGCTTCAATCGGTGGCATTTTGAACTTTCAGGCTGTCCACATGAAGCAGACACAGCTCTGTATCTGTGAGAGCCTGAGTCCCTACCATCCCACCAACAGAAAAGCAGCTTTGTCACCAGGGCTTATGTCAGGAATAGGAATGGTGCATATCAAGGGACCCTCTGGCAAAGAATGAAAAGTGGCAGCAGCTAATGACATTGGTGGGGAAAAAGGGGACTCACTGAGCAAATGGGGCCCTTGAAGGTCTCCTGGACAAGGGTCCTCAAAAGCCAGCATTGGGCACAACGTTTCCTTTTCATGCTTCAACCAGGAAAACCAAGCTTTTCATTGCATTGAGTCCAAGCTACTTTGTGGGAAGGCAGGTGTTTCTACCTGCCCTCAGTGGGTCCCATGCTCAGTCAGCACAACTCTCAGCATAGCACGGCTCCTTTGCTTTTCTCTCTTAAGCCATGATTGGGGTTGTAGGTGAAGCACCTTTTTAACACAAATACTTAATTTGTGTTAAAAAGGAAACAACTCAAAATAAACGACTGCTTCATCAAATTAGAAACAAGGAGACCACAGATCAGTGGCAAAGCATGTGTTTTACTTGCCAAACCACCCTGAAATCTCCAGATGAAAAAGGCTCAGGTAGAAGGTGATGGGAAAAGACTTTCACCTGAGATCTGTGACAGCCACCACCAGCCAGAACAAAGAAGACTGGGTTTGATGGGTAAATTGCTAGATCTGGTATAGGGCAGCTTCCTATTTTGTGAGAATCAGTGCCAGCTTGATAACACATCAATCCTGCCAGCCTAAACAATGTAGCCCTGCTTAGAAGAAGATGTGATATAGGCAGAACTCCATGCTTGAGGTGGGTGGGAAAGAGGAAGAAGTGTGCTTTTTGGATAGCAAGAGAAGTTAGGAATTCCACATGTCACACCTCAAAGTTAGCTTGCTGTGCATTAAGAAATTAATTATTCTCAGATACAATGAGCACCTTTCAAGTCTCCATTTTCCTTCTCAATTACTTTAATTTGCCTATAAAAAGTTGATTGTAAGAAAAGGCAGGTGTTATGTATGCATGCATTCTAATACAGTAAGATGGAACCTGACAATGATGTGAAATAATTTAGTCTCCTTTCCCCCATTTCATGCCACATACTCCCTGCCGAAATCCCAGCAAAGAACTCTGTTTGGAATGCTATTTCTCTTCAAGGTGGCTCTAAGACAACTTCATAAACTGTAATATTATAGCTGAATGGGTCAGCAGCTGGGGTTAAGTGCTGTGGCTACAGTTACATCTAAACACTATGGACCATAAGAAACAAGGGGAAGGGACTGCAACAAAGCTAAAAATAACTCTGCTCTCTCATACTGTTACTGTCTAAAAGCAATTCCATCGCATTCAAGTATCTAAATATCCACAAAAGGTGCAATTAGGAGCTACTGAAATCTTGCAGAGAGGTGCAGCATCACTGTGTGTATACACACGCACACACACACACACACACCCTGAATGTAGGGGAGATGCAGATGCTAGCTGATCCTTATATATCCACATACTGTACTGTTGCTGTGGAGCACAGAGTCAAACTCCTTACCCCCGTCCCCTACCCATGTACATATTTTGCTTCACTATATGTTTTGAATGCACAGCTGCTTCCCAAACGCTCGGTACAAAGAGCTACCTCCTTGGGAGGGGAGGAGAAAGTGGAGCTTGCCCTCTGCTGCCTTCTCACAGTCGAAGTTCACTTTTGCTAGAGCAGAGTTGCTGTCCAAGGTACCTAAATATAACAACTCTGCTGTAATTAGATGGAGAGCCCAAACGCCCTGCGCCTCCGGAAAGCATCGCTTTCTTTAAGCCAGGGAAAGGGCTGGTTTTTACTAGCAGAAGGGCACGCAAAGGAACTGGAGGACAGAAAGCAAGACTCAACATAAACCGAGGCAGGACTTTCTAATTAGCTAACTACTAAAGATTTATGTTGTGAGTGAATTCCCTGAAGACAAGGGCATAGCATGGAGTTGGAGGGGTTATGTACTGATTTAAAAACCAAGGAAAGAAAGAAATCTCAGGCTTCCAGATCCATACGAGGGTGGAGACTCCAGCAACCAGCAACTTGGTGAGGAGACTGCAAATACTTTATAATAACAACAGATATGCTCTGATTTGCACCCAAAGTGTCTACTTCTGTTTCTCCATGCATAAACCCAAAGCAACGGTGACAGATGCATTCATCGTATGTAATATGGAGATGGGTAGCAACAGCCGGTTCCCTTCAAGACCATGGTAGCTACATCTACATGCAACACACCCAAGCCCTTGGTTTGGAAGAACTCTAGCACAGATTGCAAAAGGTCTGCTGTTATTGGTGAGATCTTTGTCACTTGCTCCTGGGTCATCTCAGAACCGGCAACAGACACACTGGGGGCGAGGCACAGGGGCCAAGAAGCTGACCGGCACAGTAGCAAACAACCTGGCAGTGCAATCGGATATATATCTACACAGAAGTAAGTCCTGCTACATTCAGTCTGGCTTACTTCCAAGTGCGTGTGTGTGCACACTAGATTGCAGCTTGTGCCTACAACCGGTGGATTTTAATAGGACTTGCTTCTATTGACTGTCAAGCACTTTGCCAGGTCCCGAGGAACCAGCTTTAAGACAACCAAAGCTGAGAGAAGCATCCTGCACCTCCAGCTCCCAAAACGATGCTCGATCCTGCACAACCTTCACACCCAAGCACTGCTGTTCTCCCGAACATCGCTCCAGAGTGCTCACGGATTCCACGTTCTTCCAAGATCCGATGCTCTCTGCTGCAGAATCAGCTCCCTCCAGAAACCCATTTTAAGATCGATAGGCCACATAAAGCGGGGGGTGGGGGGAGAGGGAGCATGAGGAGAAAGACAGTACGCCGCTGGCCGAGTGATCCAGAGCCTTTCTCCCCCCCACCCCCTTAAAGGGTGGGAAGAACGGGAAAGGATGGAGGAAATGTGGCGTGCAATGCAGCAGTTCCTCTCTTCTCTTCCCCACCCCGATACCCTCAGCGACAGAAAATGGGGAACCCCCTTTTCTTAGTCTTGAGCGAGACAGGTCACCTGTGGACTCCGATGAACGCTTGCCTGGAACGCGAGACGGGGGTGGGGCGGAAGGGCGCAGGCAAATCTGCAACCCTCGACCTGACCCGATGCCCCAATACACACACCCCGCTCCCTCCGCCGCCTTCCCTCGAGAAAGGCAACCGCCGCGGCGACCACCAGAAGCAGGAAAAAGAAGCACAACGGAAAGAAGGAAAAGCAAAGCACGAGCTGATCCCGCTCACCTCGCAGCGCCCCAGCCGCGCCGCGCAACCCCATCTGCAGCCCAAACCAGAGGAACACGACGGCGGGCGAGATTCCCCCGTCGGCGGCGGCGCTGCCCGCTCCTGCAGCGCCCATGTCGAGCGATCCCAAGGCCAGCGAGGCAGGTGAAACTCCGCCCGAGTACTCCGGGAGAGGCACTCGCGGCACTGCCTCGCGAGCGACCACCGCCTCGCTCGCCGCCTGGCTCCAGACTAAAGGCGAGCAGCCCCGCGCCCGCATCCCAAGGAGACCCCTCCCTCCCTCCTCCGCCCCTCCCCAGCAGCCAATTAGGAGAGGGCTGGGCGGGGCCAGCGGCAGAAGGGGCCGGGAGAGCGAGCGAGGATGGCGAGCCCGGCCGGAGGTTTCGGCGCGGCGGCGATGCATCCCGCGCGACCCACCTGGGCGTCCGCTGGTGCGCAGCCGAATCGCGGCGAGCCGCGGTCCTCCTCCTCTCGGTCCTCCGAAGAGCGCGCAGGCGGGATCCGGAGGGCTCGCCCGCGGGAAAGTGCCCGCTCGCCGCCCTCGGGATCTGACCCCGGAGCGAGCGCTTCAGGTCCGTGGGTGGGCTGGGCAGCCCCAGGGCAAATGCCGCCGCGGGCTGCGCCTGAACGGGCGTGCCAGGGTTGCGCTCTTCGGAGCCTGAGCTGGCATGCCACCTCCAACTTTTTCACTTTCTCTTTCCCCACTCCTTTTCTTCCTTCCTGCTTTGAAGAAAAGGGAAAAAGCAATCTGTTTCCTAGTCTTTCCTCTTTTCTCCCCCCCCCCGCCCATTATTTCCAAGTTCCTAAATTTCTACTTTCCACCCTTTAATTTTCTTTTTATTCCAAATTGTTCCCGTTTTACCCTTCTCCTTTTTTCATACTCTATCCCACTGTCTATAACCTCTTCGAGTGAGGTTTTCTCTGTACCTGCTTTGGTGTAAGCCCTTCTGGATTCTCTATTATGCTTTCCTTGCCTCCGCCTTTGCTCCAGCCATCTCAGATCAATGTACTTGGATCTTGCTGTGCTCTTTTAGCCTCCCCTCCATCCGGTAAGGTGGGCCAGAATAAGAGACTGTTACAACTGAGAAAAACTCACTGAGTTTATTGGCTGCATGGATGCTTAAGTGATGCTCTTCTGTCCTACTAAGAACTCTTGGAAATGTAGTTAGGATCATTGCCTTTTTCATGTTCCTTCTTTGGTTCAGAACATGAACTACAGAAACTGCACTGGCTCAATTAGGGTCCAGCTTTCTTTTCCAGTTAGTTTGGCCAGATTCATGTGGAGGAGGAAGGTTCATCAGAGGTAACTTTCTGAGCAACCTACGCATGCTGAAATTACCGCTTCTGCCTCAGTTATTTCAAGAATTATTTGGATAGCCATCAGTGTCCAGAGGACTCCACAAAAGCTGTTCCAGCTCTGCTTTCTGAAAGACATTTGATGGACTGAGAATCATTTTGCAAAAAGCATGAATCCTGCAAGGGCTCTGTGTGTCCACTCCTTGCTCCCATCTTCTTTCCCCTCTTCTGTTTCTCTCCTTTTGTCATTCCACCTTGTGCAAGCGATGGGCAGTTCAGGGCCCTCCAGATGGCTTGGCCTACAACTGCCATCACAGCATAGCCAGTGGAGAGCAATCCTGGAAGCTGTAGATCAGAACTTTGGGAAGGCTGCAAGTTCCTCACCGCAGTCTACACAGGTGCCTTCTCTACAGTCTTTTATTCATCCACTTCACACAATAGATTTCTATTCTAAAAACAACAGAATAGCTTTGTAGCTATTAATGCTGTCCTATCCTCCATTTCCCCAAAATATTTCTTGCCCCACGAGGCTTCTCTTTTGTGTCTCATTCTCAGTGTGTTTTATCATTGCTTTGGATAGGACTTTTTTTTAGCTTACTGTATGTATTGGACCATGGATGCAACCTTTTTTCAGCCTGCCCCCCCAACCCAAAAGTAATATCTATAGCTCTCCTTTACAGCCACCATGGCTTCCCACACCTCCTGCTTTAATGAAGCACTGGGAGAGGAGTCATCCATGGGAAGAAGCCATGAGGTCCTACCTGAAGTGAGGAGAGCCAGGAAGCAGCAAACAACTGGAGAGCTGATTCCACAATGAAAGGCAGTGCTCGGTGTTTGCGTGTCCCTGGAGGGAACCCTGCACTGGTGTGTAGATATGCTTGCAGCGTTCTCTTTAGGCAGATTTGAAACACGTGCCAGTCAGGTGTGTAGCACCCAGAGCAGGCTAGCAAGCACGTGATTTTCATAGTGAACATGTGAAAAGGGCTGGGATGGCAAGCACAAGGGAGCAGCACATCTTCCTTGGATTTGCAAGTTTGTGAAAATGTAAGGGAGAAAAGTGGGTGGCACCACCTGGAAACTGAGGTGGTACCCAACTCAGACTGCCCTTGTCATCAGGCAGGAAATGCATCAAAAGTCTCTCATGCAGAATGAGTTTTCATCATCCTTACATCCTGGCACTTCTGGTTGGTAGAATAGAGTTTGTGTTGTCTGGGTGTGTCTGAAGCCTAAAGGGTCTCTCTTAGGCTTTTACTGAAGAAGCTTTGGCTGTAGCCCCAGGTCCCGATGTGTTTTGAGGCCAGAGTGTTCTGTGCAAAGCGTTCTCTCTGCATGATTTCCTTCCATAAGTGTTCTCCTATGAGAGTCCTAAGTTGTCAGGGCATGTGGCCAGAGACATGGAACCCTTTGTCATCTTGTTTATCACCTCCTTATGCTGGGTTCATATACTTGTAGTTATGTGTTGTGATTGGATGCTGAGCTAAAGCAACTGGGGTGGTTGTTGGCATTGGGGCAACTATATTGATTTTTCCTCCCTGCTTTCTTAGCCACTAGTTCCAACCAGAACATCTCAGGATCTAGGGAGCAGAGGGGAATTTATTCCACAGATATGAATTCTTCTCACCACTGTTTCATGCCACCTTCATAACTTGAATACATTATTCTGGATCTTATTCTATTGGAACCAATGGGGTAAAGTTGTTAGAGTGTCAAAGTGGGATTTAAGAGGTTGGATTCTAATTCCCACTCAGCTATGAAACTTACTGGGTGACTTTGGGTCAGTCATTCACTCAGCCTAATTTACCTAACGGGGATGATGTTGTGAGGATAAAATGGTGAAGAGGATAAATGCCATGTAGTAGTAGTAGAAGTTTTTACATATATTGACATAAGCACATCCATACCGTCATATATATATATATATATATATATATATATATATATATATATATATATATGAAAGAGTGGGTCAGTAAATAAAGTTGATTAATTTGGCAAGTTGATTAATTAATTTATGTTGATTGATTGATTGATTGATTGATTTTCTATATAACTACTGAAATGGATTTGTTCTGGTGAGTAGTGAAAAGAAATCCAGTTGCCTAAAGTTAGCTAACTAGCCAATATACTGCTCTGGAAATACTACCAATTGCATACAGAAATCTCAAGAGTTTTTATCTTAGATAGTTTTGGAAGGGACAAGCACACACATACAGATCAAGGTGAAACATGGCAGTATGTTACACACAAAAATTGAGAAGAGAACATGGGACATAGGATGCAAAGTAATAGGAAAGACTGTGCCAGTCAGGACATGAGGTGACTGAAACCATTTTCAAAAAGCCTCTTACAGTAACATCTCCCTACAAGTAGAAAGCCAGGACATAAGGGAAGGGTATGCTCCTGAACTATTTTCCTGGGTCTATTAGTTCTTGCTGTGTTTCTTATTTCCCAGCTTCCCTTGTGGGCATTTTATTTTTTCTCGTGTGGGAGGAACTAAAAATGACATCCTCCATCTTCAGCTTGGAGTGGTACTTTGGAGAAGTCATAGGCTTTCAGGCCAAACTTCCATACAGGATTGTTGTTGTGAAGGCAAAATGGAGCCATTTTAGCTACCTTGAGAGGAAAAACAAACAGGAGAGAAAAAGGCAGGCTATCAATACAATATAATGGTAAAGAGATGCTAATAGATTGATATGCCATTTGTGCCCCTGGAAACCCTGAATCATGCCATGTACCTGCAAGTGAAATCTTTTTAATTCAGGGGACAAACAGCAGCAACAACATATTTGGCTAATTGCTTTTAACATAGTGGCAAATCTAAAAATGGCACCTCTGCCTACACCCTGAAGGGATGGACAATCGGACCAAGTCTACTCCACCAACTGTTGTTGTTAGTCACGTCCGACCCATCGTGACCCCATGGACAACATTCCTCCAGGCCTTCCTGTCCTCCACCATCCCCTGGAGTCCACTTAAACTCACACCAACTGCTTCAGTGACTCCATCTAGCCACCTCATTCTCTGCCATCCCCTTCTTCCTTTGCCATCTATTGTTCCCAGCATTAGTCTCTTCTCCAGGGAGTCCTTCTTTCTCATTAGGTGGCCAAAGTATTTGAGTTTCATCTTCAGTATCTGGCCTTCTAAAGAGCAATAAGGGTTGATCTCCTCTAGGACTGACTGGTTTGATTGTCTTGCAGTCCAAGGGACTTGAAGGAGTCTCCTCCAGCACCACAACTCAAAGGCCTCAATTCTTAGGCACTCAGCCATCCTTATGGTTCAACTTTCACAGCCATAGATTGCAACTGGGAAAACCATAGCCTTGACTATACGCACTTTTGTTGGCAGGGTGATGTCTCTGCTTTTTAGTATGCTGTCTAGATTTGCCATAGCTTTCCTCCCCAGGAGCAGGCATCTTTTAATTTCTTGGCTGCAGTTCCCATCTGTGGTGATCTTGGAGCCCAGGAAAATAAAATCTGTCACTACCTCCATTTCTTCCCCATCTATTTGCCAGGTAGTGAGAGGACCGGATGCCATGATCTTCGTTTTCTTAATGTTGAACTCCACCAATTACAAGCCTATGAAATTTCAGTCACTTATTGTAGGACTGACAGAAGGGGTTTTTTAAATCTTTTTTGCGGGATAAAATGAGGCATATACTTTCTACAAGGAGCATAGGTCACCTCCACCTGAAGTGGATTCCAAAACTTTGAGCAATGTGTCAAGTACCAGCCTAGCTTTAAAAAAGGAAAAGAAAAGAAAAAAGAAAAGAAAAGAAATTAAAAAGTCCTCTGCATTGCTGAGGTAGATAAAATTTAAAAACTCACCCCAAGCACTTTCTGTAATAGACATGGGCACATCAACACTGCTAGCCAATTGTCTACATAAGGAAGCAACTTTGCTGCAAGATATTACACGTCAGCAAAAGAGAAAGGAACAGAGATGGTGCTTAGAATTCTGCCTTCAGAGCCTTGGGGTCCTGACATTGCAGCTCTTTCTCTCTCCGGATCTACATACTCAACTACAGTTGCAGCAAGTCCACCTAATTACGCACTCTTGGATAGGTTTCTGAGTGAATATTTTATCCCAGACATCAAAGTCCTACCAAGTTCCTTGTTATTCATTTGGTTATAGCAGAGGAAGGAGAGGGAAACAACATTTAAAGGGGAGAGGAAAGAGTAACAGCTGGTGAGTTTAATCAATGCATTGGGAAGCAACATTAACATGGAATATTCGGCAAGGCAAGAAATCAGTGGGGATATATAGAAAAAATTCCTGTGTCAAGGGAAATCCAGTTTGACCCAAACCTCAAGAATCTGTACTTGATAACAGGCTGAAAAATCTCTTTTAATATAAAGAAGAGATTTTGCCCTGCAGCCTGGACACAGATGATCAAAAGTTTAAGCCAATCAGAGAAGAAGGCTGATACCTTAAAGCAGACTTCAAATTAATTTGCTGGAATGGCCAGACATCAATTTAACACAGCTACTATTATCATTGTACAGCAGACTTTCCCAATCTGGTACCCTATAGTTTGAATTACAACCCCCAGCATCCATAACCCCCAGCTTGGTGAGTCTCATGGATGTTGCAGTCCAAAGCATCTCCACCTTGGGGAAGTCTGCTGTAGAGTGATAATAATTGTACTAAATTGATGTCTGGCTATTCCAGCAAATTAATTAGAAATTAGAGAGGAAGAGCAAAGAGTTCAAGAAAGTGCAACACATATTCTATAGATCATTTAATGATAATTGTTGTAAGCCGCCCCGAGGCTTCGGTGAATGAGGCGGCATAAAAATGTTTTAATAAATAAATAAATAAATAATATATTTGATGGTTGTGTGCCTGAAGACACATGAGGCACCCACCTTGCTGATGCTAAGTAGATCAAGACCTGGTCAGTATTTGGAGGGGAAACCACCTGGAATCAATATGTTGCCACCTTGAGTCTCATGATGGGTTGAGATGGGATGGCACATTAACTTAGTGATGTGAGCCGCCCCGAGGCTTCGGCGAATGGAGCGGCATAAAAATGTTTTAATGAATGAATAAATAAATAAATAAATAAATAAAACATGTCCATTGGCTTCCTTGTCATTAAAAACATGGTAACATTCTTCTTGCATGACATACATAATTTTAAAAGTGGCCCTATTTGATCTCCTTGTGACTTCAAAAGTGTGGGGATTTTCAGGTGCAGGGAAGCTTATTCCATGAGGTCAACCAACCTGTCAAAGAAGACACTTCATTGGGAATTCTTACATGGAATCGTATTTGTCATTTGGTACGTTGAATAATGCATGTCTTTGTCAATGTTTATGACCTTCTGCTCACATTTTCTAAACTTTTCCACAAGCCAGAATGGTTAAGCGGAAGAGGGGAGCAAGCGAAGAAAAAGAACAATTTGTGGCTAATTAATAGAAACAAAATATTTGGGTGCCTCTTCCTATTTCACTAATCTGGAATCACATGCCTGTGTGGTAATCTATCACACTCACAAATTGCACTTACTAGACATGGAGATCCACCTTCCATGGCAGGAATTTTCTAGTCAAACCTCTAAAATTAATCTTTGTTCCACCTCTTCCTGTATCTTCCTTCCACACCTTTCTGCAGCTTGATTAAACCAATAGTCTGCCTAAGCCATGTTGAATGCAATGCTATTTATTCCAAATGTAAGCCAGAAGGACTGCGTAGCAATAACAGACAGGTAGGCCAGATAAGAGGCAGATCACCAAGATATTTTCAGTGGCCAGTTCTTTCATTCCCATCATGTGCATCATGTGATAGGAATACGAGTGATGTATGAAAAAATATTTTTGCTCACTCAATATGTCATGGCCCACTCAGCACCCAAACTTGATTGTAAGCACATGTCCGTTGAAATGTCTGCAAACTGCTGGATGTGTGATCATATTTGATTTGTGAAATTTCCTTAGTCCAGTTTTGTGAACATTTCCTAATGTATGCTCATTCCTCTGAAGACTTAATTCACCCCCAATCCTGCTCAGTCTGTGCAGGAAAGTTGTGCAAATTAAGGAATCTGTGAAAATGTTGTATTAGGTTGCAGCTTGATTTGTGAAATTTTCCTCTTTGCACAGATCAAACAGTACCTAACTGAACAGGAATAGGACCTAAGACCAGCAGCAAGTCAATGTTTGGAGACTCCTTGCGACCTCAAATGTTGCTCATTGGTTCTGCTTTCAGGGATGTATATTAAAAAGGTGACAAAGGAACTGATAAGACAGAAACACTTCCAAATGTTACACCAACACAGGAGATAGCACAAACACCACAAGCAATGTAGGAATCCACATTTGGCCATCCCAATGTTATCAGTCTATCTACTATCTAGCCCAGTTTAGCCTATATTACACTCACTGGCAGCAGACCTCCAGCCTGTCACACTGATTAAAAGTATTTACTGTCACCTACGATCTGATGTTTGTTTTAAACTGGAGATACCATGGATGGGACCAGGATCTACTGACTTGCAAAGCAGGGCTTTACCACTAAGCTATAATTATCCCCCAGTAGCTGAGATTTCTCATTGTCTCTTTCAAGTATACCATAGCATCAGCTGTCATTGTTCTTTTAGACAGAATATCACTACGAATTTGTACTTCCATTGGATGAGGGAGTCTTGATCATTCTGCATACACTCAAGGCACATTTCTGAATGCTTTTGGAGAACTTAGCATTCTGCCTGGGATTTCCTACCATTTGACATTAGGTAGAACATCATTTTACTCTTGGCATCTGCAAAAGACTTAAAAATGATTGAACTTATTTAAAGCAAGCCTTTCATGGCCAGCCAGTTTCATTGGGATGACCCAATTATAAATATTTGTGTTAACTTTGATTTTTTTAAAAAAAATAATATGCTACTCTTCATCATTTGAGAATCTTTTTTTCCTATTTTCTAAGACAGCAAGCATTTTTTACAGTTAGTAAAACAATAAAATATATATTTAGATACCAATTTACCACTGAATACCAGTTCTTGGGGCTCACAAGGGAGAGGTTAATTATGCATTCATTTATAGTAGTTTACCGCATGCTTCAGCCAAATGAAGATACACTCTCACAGCAGATCCCAAAAAATAATAATGGGACAGTCCCAGTCCTCACATTTACAATCAAAACAAACAAAACACCAAGGGAAAAAGAGACTGAGGGGAGGAAAAGAAGCTAATCTAATGCATAGATGCCAACCTATTACTGAATAACAGCAGATGCTACCCACTAAGAGGTCTATGGCTCTTAGATCAAGTTGTGGGTTTCATAGAAGTTTTGGCTTGGTCACCATTTCAATCAAGATGGTGCACTAGAAGGAGTTTTGGTTTGATTCAGCAGAGTCTTTTATATGGGGGAGGATTTAATCAATAATAACAAATCTGCATGATTTATATATTTACTTGTTTGAAGAAGGGGTGGGGAACACCTCCAAGGTTCTTCAGATTTCTATGTACTCTTCTCCTAGACCTATCAGCTTTCTTCCAGCTAATGACCATTTGCTGGTCTCCCAGTTTTGGTTCATCCCTTTTCATTCTGAAAGTTCAAAATGCTTCTCGTAAGGCTTAGTTACTAGTAACTAAAGCCATCCTGATAAACTTCACGCTGTGGCCAAACACATCCTTTCCAGTCCGTGTAAGGCACACCCCATCCCTTGCCAAGCTGTCTACTTCCAGGAAGTGTAGCCCAGAATCTAAATGTCTCACATCTGCACCACCTTCATAGTCAAGCATTCACTTGCAGTATTTTTCTGTCCCTGTCTATTCCCGTTCCAAGAACTGAAAGGACTGAGAAAACTACCTGGGCTCCAAAGTTCTTCAGATTCCTCCCTAAAGCTTCAAGATGCTCCTCTTGGCAGTGTCATTTGTTCCCACAAGTATAAGAAGGAAGGATACGTATCAGTCTGCTTTGTGAGCCTTGACAATCTTTCAGTTATATCAATAATCTGTTCTACGGGGAGATGGCATGTCTTCCTGGCACACATGTGCTTCCATCTCATGCAGCATGGAGTCTCCTGTAACTTGCACCCTTCTCTTCTGGTTAGCCTTGGTTGGTTGACCTTGGTTGAACTTTAGCCTCTTGCTCAGTTTTCCATGGGATGATTTCTAGTTCTTCCATGGCAGGCTGGCCTGTAGTTACATCCTTGAGTAACTGAAAGCAGTTTGAGAGTTCCACTGGTTCCACTGATGCAGAGTGTCTTCTTGTTCTTCTAGTTCTATCACCATTTTCCAGGGAGTTTCCTCCTCATTTTCCTTTTCCTCAGGATTCTCCTCTTCTGCCTCATCTTGCTGTTGCACTTAGCTTCTATACTACTCTTAGCAGTTGCAATTCTACCTCTCCATATAAAAACTCTTCATTTTCTTTTATTACATCGAGGAAGGACACTCACTGCTCTAGTGCTCTCACCTTTTCTTCTAACAGGGCTCCTCGCTTGTACTTGCTGCATGTGAGGGCCATGTTGACCTCAGGCAGGAAAACAAACATTGCACAGACATTGCAGGTCATCACCACTGGGAGTCTTCTTGGTCCAATCTTTCTGCCACCTTTTTGATTCTGCCCTGTTGGGCCTGTTGTAACAACCAGTGCTTCCTCCTGTCTTTCCTGAAGGTTAATAACACTCTCCTACCAGTAAATGGGAGTGTGTTAGAATGGGGGGGGGGAGGAAAACTGGGGCGGGGGGAGAAAAAGAAGAAGAAAAGAGGTAGGGACCTTGTCCTTGATGTATCCTGCTGAACTGCACTGCCAAACTCCTGTTTCCTCTGCCTAGTCACTCATTCTTGTTACTCACTCCCTGCGAGTTTGGTTGCTTGTATGTCAGAGTCCCTAAACCAACCAGGGCAGCTTCCTCTGATCTGCTCAGCCAGGAGCCAGGAATCAGAATCATCCTCGTCATCACTGTAGTTGTCATTGTCCAGGGCATACAGATAATGGGATCCACGGTCAGAGCATGCATTCTTCCTGTTGGGAAATACTCCTGCCCTGCCTGAATCTCTGCAGAACTACTGCCAGTCAGAGTAGGCAAGACTAAATCAAATGGACCAATGCTCTGATTTGGTATAAGGCACTTATACCTACATTGAGGCCTTTTTTACAGAATTCCAGCCCACATGCCTAATGTGGGAAGTTCCTATTGCCTCGTGGAAGGACCAGCCCTGTATAAACTAAGCTAGCAAGAGAAAAAAAAAATGGAAATCAGGGTTGTAAGAAGAAAGCTGGGAAGTTCTACATTCCTGGTTCACATCCTCCTCTTGCTGTTAAAATCTCACATACACCCCTCTGCTTTCATCTGCTTGGAAAAGATCCAGGTTTAAACATACTATTATACCTAATTTGGACCTGAGAAGACTGACAAGTGGTTTCTATATGGAACCATCCCCCGCCCCAGGTTTCATCAGAAAAACAACAACAACAACAACAACAACAAACCTCTGCTCTGTATCACACTCCAGTTCTTTGAATGGATACGCAATAGTTTTTAGAGGCTGGGTAGAATTCTAGACAATCCACCCCCTCCCCTTAATGTTGTTTTCTTAATATCTTACATAAAGATGAAATGCAGCTCTTAGGTCGCTGAGCTATTATCCTTCCTAGTCATCAAAACTGATGCAAAACCTTTTATCTAAAGATACAGATCTAACATCATCTATGATAGTGAAAATATGGGTTGACTTTTTACTTTAAAGTTCTAAATGATTCCACATCACTCACTCAAAACTAAAGTCACCATATGGGCAGTCATAAAGAATCACGTTTGATGAGATGAAAATCTATATTATTTTCAAGCTGATTAACCTAAGATTAATAACACTACAACTGTTTGCAATATTTTCCTGGCATGTTTATACTTCTTACAATTGGTGAACACCATACGGCAAAGTTAATATGATAAGGGGGAAAAGAGAGAGAGAGAACATTGTAGATAGTTTTACACTAGGAATGAAATTAAGGTCTCCTAACCAGTTTGGTGGAAAAATCATAAAACTTGAGATTACATGTTTCTGTGGGAACAGAGATACTCTACCCAAGATCTAACTGTCAAAGAGGGCACTTTGAAATGATAATTTTATTGCAATTTTTTAAATCCTAAATTTTAACAACTCGTTGTTGGGTCACTGTTAAGTCTCTTGCTGATGGTGACCCTATAAATGAAAGCTCTCCAGAATGTCCTATCCATGATATCCCTGCTTAGAGGAACTAAATCAAAGGCTGCAGCTTCCCTTACGGAGGCAATCCATCTCTTATTTGGTCTTCATCTTCTTCCTTCAGCTTTCACTATTGTAAGTTCTTCATAGTTCTGTAATTCATCTGTCGTCTTGATTTGACAACTTAAGCTACCAAAACAAGTCCATGCTGCTAGGCCTTCGAAAAGCAACTGAAAATGCACCCCATCCCCTGTATGTGTCTCAGTGTGGAAGGTGTATAACAAGCTGATGCCAAAGAAAAGTTGGTGCTAGGCAGAGCTTGGTGAGAATATTATTCAGAGTTGGGAGGCTATGATAGGACATGGCATCTCGTTTTTGCTACCAGCTGAGCCTCCCTTGGAGGTGGCACTTGGAGGAGCGCCTCAGATGTTGAGTATGAGGAGACTGCCGTTGCAAGAGGCATTCTATCAGGTTTTGTGGTCCCAAGTCAGATACATCTCCTGGTCCCAGTTATTAGGCCGACTGCTAAAGCTGCAGCTGCAGCTTCTGAACAGTCTTCAGAGGCATCCACCTATCGAGTACATCCTCATAATCCAGTTTGAGATTAACAGAGTGCAAATTACTGAAACTAGGATATGACTAACGAGACGGGGCTGTAGCTGGGTCACCAGCCGAAGCTGGTGGAAGGCATTCCATGCCACTGTGGTCACCTGAGGCTCCAGTAACAGAGATGGCTCAGGAAAGATCCTCAGGTTACAAATCTGTTCTTCAAAGGGAGTGCAACCTCATTCAGAAAAAGTTGAGCAGCTTCCATCTGCTTAGAAGAACTGCTCACTAACAGCATCTCAGCCTTGTCTGGACTGAGAATGAGTTTGTTAGTTCTCATCCAGTCCATCGCCACAGCCGGGCACTGATTTAGTATAGTCACAACCTCATCTGGTGAACATGAAGAAAAGGAGAGTGGTGTGTAATCAGCATAATGACAGCCCAGCAGTCCAAAATTCTGGATTACCCCACTCATAATGTGACTTCACGTAGATGTTGAATACTGTGGATAACAGAACTGATCCCTGAGGAACCCAATACTGGAGCATCCATGAGGTAAAGTAGTATTCCCCAAGCATCACTTCTGGAGCTGATCTTTCCCTCCAATTTTAGATAGACACCCAAGAAGCATACCATGGTTGAAGATATTGAAAGCTGCTGAGAGGTCCGGAAATAGCAACACTGTCACACCAGCTGTCTGCTGGACATCAGCAGTGTGACTAAGATCACCTCTGTCAGCTTAGATAGGAGTCTTTAGAGTCATGGGATAGGTGGTATACAAAATAAATAAATAATAAAAAATACCTAATCTGATCCATCTGCCCTACCCTATGAAAAATCTCTTGACTGGTAGTCAGATACGGAGGCTGGAGAATGAGGATCCCTATAGGCTATGGCAATTGCCCCTCTCTGTCCCTCAGGTCTTCCTTGATGGTGGATTGAGTATCCCGTGAGCATAATGGGGGAGACCAACTTCACCCTGTTCACCCACCCAGGTACCCATAATGCATGCCAGATAAGCTATTTCATCCAGTCCGGGACGCTGAGAGGCCTTGTTTGGTCTGATCTGCATTCAGAAACAGCACCCAGAGACCTGAGGGCATGCTGATAAGGCAACCTGCCAATGCAAGGAGTAGAAGAACATGGCCTAGCCATTAGTTGTCTGGCTTGCATTTAGCTTTGCTAGCTAGTCCTCCTCCCAACATCATGTATCCATCTATGCATCACTATATTAATTAATGGTCTTCATGGGATCCCCATACTTTGTCCCATGTCTCCTTTCCAAAATGTAATAATACTTTGGTGGATTGCTTGCTTTGGTGGGCTGATTAATGGAAATGGCGGTATGAAAGGGGCCAGAAATATGCAATGCATTTTCATCAAGATGTATCAGGATTTTCTCCTTTCGTAACCAACATAGAATGACTTCTTCAGAGTTCTTGATAGCTGAACTTGCCAGGAGGGAGGGTTAACAAGTGTGAGATCTGCAACAATGGGGCTTGTGCAAAGCTATTTTTTGAGAGGCAATAGTATCCAAGAGCAGCAGGAATACTACCATTTAGCAGCTACTTAGAACTAGTGGTTCAAAGTATGAGCTTGTATGTGTGGCAGAAGGGGTAAGGCTGAACGTTCCAGCGAAAGGAGATGCATTGAGGAGTTCTTTTGAACACATCCGGTAGATTGTGTGTGTAGAGCAGAACATCTCCGAGTTGACGGGCATTCTGCTGTCTGAGAGTGAGGATATAGTTAGAGGGCAGGAGAGAAAGGCCTGCTAGAAGTACAGAGCTCTTATTTCCTCTCTCCAAACCGGAGAGTGTGAGTTAAAGTGGTAGCTATTTTAATCCTTGGCAGGATTGCTGGTTTTCTTCTAAAGACTGCCAGTGGACAAGTTCAAATCCCTCTCATGATCAAGGGGGACATCTTTTAACCTTTGCTCTTCTGAAGTTAAACCATCCTGGAAAAGGAGTGCCTGACTAAAGGGATGCCTTTGTCCAATTAATGTATCAACATCATCGCCTGCTTGTTCTCCCGAGTCAGGCTTTGTTGGACAACCCCTGTGTGCCGTAAAGAAAGAAGAAGAAAAACATTTTCCCTTGATGACAGGGGTGAATGGAATCTGCACTTAGTTATGTTCAGAGTAAATCCATTGGAATAACTAGGATGACTGTATCAAGACTCACATAAATCGCATTGCGGCCTGTGGATGCAACTCCACATACGTCTAAGTGTAGAATCAACCCAATGCATTTTATAGGAACATTATTTTGAGGTAAGGATGGAGATCAGTCCACCCTTGCCACAGGCAAGGTAAATATCTCCTTGCAGAGTATGTTATGGGATGGGGAGGGCCGGTTGCAGGAAGGGAGAAGTGCCAGAGAAAATAATGTCAACCCAGGTTCAAAATGCAAAAGGCTCAATGACTACCCTGAATGAGAAAGAAGTTACAGGGCAGAAGCAAAGGATAGAAACCTAAATTTTGTAACCTCAAGAGGGAAAGAAGAGAGACAAGTCTAGAGCAAAAGGCACAGCATGAATGACTGGAGCAAAAAGAAAGAAATAGAAAGGAACTATTGCTATTGCAAAGGGCAATGGAAAAGAGCAGTGTATTTATTAGTAGGCCAATGAGTAGAGCTGTAGCAGAGGAGTAGTTACTGGGGAAGATAGGAGAGACTTTTCAATGCAGTCAGCAGTCAGAAAAGAAGAAGGTACAAGAAAAGGATACAGTTTCATAGCAAACTCATTGTCTGATCATCTTGATTCTAAAACTAACCCATGCCTAGCATCACTATAAAGGAAAGTGATCTGCCTCCCACAGGAAAAACTACAAAGCATGTCATGGTGGCAGAAGCACCTTCATGTGCATGTTTCCCAGCAAGTGGTGTACCTGAACATACGACTGATACTGGAGGTCGCATACAGCCATCAGGACCAGTAGCCATCAATAACCTTCTTTATGCATTTGTCCAGAGGCATTAGTAGCCACCACAGCTTCTCACAGAAGTGAATTTCATAGTTGAAGTATGTATTGTGAAGAAGTCCTTTCTTCTATCTGTCTTGACTCTCCTATGAGTAAGATCATGGAATGACCTAGGAGACAAGAAGAAAGAGGAGGAGAAAGAGGACTCTCACTATCCACTTTCTCGACACCATGCGTACATTGCATGTCTCTGTCATGTCTCCTTGCACTTGCATTTTCTCTAAGCTAAACAATCCCACTTTGATGATGGAAGTTGCAAACAGAAACAGATTTGCCAGTTGCAGGCAGCTTTTTCTGGGGGATGCCCTAATCCTTTCAGTTCTGAAGCTTTGGTGGCAGAAATCCTGGCCCTTGTAACACGTGTGCAAACCTATACAAACCTATTCCACTTTGAAAATCAGAGAGCCCCCCCCCCCCCATAAAAGTACCGGAAAGCTGAAAGGAATTTGGAATGACTATGCCAGCTCATCATTCTCAGTGGAGGCAAAGGACCATGCCACATATTTCTGTCAGCAAATCTTCAAAGTCCTGGAATATACAAACTTCCAGATCAAAGCAAATATGCTGAAATACAAGAAGCCCAAATTAAATCTCTAAATGTAAAACCCCAAATTGCACATTCAGCCAGTTGCTTTCTCATACCTTTTGAGCAAAGGCAACAATTGCATCTTGTTTCCAAAGATGTAATGCTATTTTGTTCCATCAGTAGCTATTAGAGTCATAAAGAGGCATTGAAATCTTCTTCAACAAAAAAATAAAATAAAATAAAATAAAATAGGCAAGGTACTAATGCTATCTTTTGTAACAAAGTATAAGTTGGTATACAGCAGGGGTGGGACAATTTTCTTTAGGTGGCTACATTGCCTCAGGGATAAGCTCTCATGGTCTACATGCTAGTGGTGAGAAGGGCTGAGGCCAGTGCTGGGTGAGGCTTAAGGCAAACATAGACAGCTCTTCTCTGTGTCCAGTCTAGGGCTGGGCTAGGGTTAGAAGCTGATTGAAGAGGTGTAATTGCTGGAAAGGCAAGACAGAATCAAACCTGTGTACACAGGTTAGGCTTTTAGACCCCCCCTGCTGTTTGTAATTGACTCAAGGAGCGCTGTTATCTCAGTAACTTGCAGATGCCTTATGATGGCTAAAAAGTTTGGCCCTGTTATTGAATCTGCTCCCTCTTTGAGAATCTGCAAAATACCGAAAGGGCCATCGATTCTGTGGATATGTTCTCTTATGGTGTAGTGTCAGGGTGGCCAGTTACTTCTCCTTGGAAGGCCCCAGAGTAGCAAATGATGGGTTATGGGATGACGTCTTCTTCCACCCTGAGTCTGACCAGTGACTGAGGCCAGAGAACATGACATTCTCTTGCATGTCATCCCATTTTTCTCAGTAAGTCATCATTGTCCAGTGGGCCATAAAGGAGGGACAGATTGCTTTTGCTAGAGTTTTGCAATGATAGTTTGAAACACATGCAAACACATTCCATGCTGTAAAGCCCAGGTGAGTATAATGAGTTAGAGCATTTTTATTCATTTATTTTTCAGATCAGGAAGTACATAAGCACCTTTCATGTTTTCCACCTATATTTCAGGGACTGGTCACCTTGCCTTTCCCTCCTTACTTGTTTAGTCGTGAAGTTGTGCCTGAGCCATGATGACCCCATGGACAACATTCCTCCAGGCTCTCCTGTCCTCCACCTTCCCTTGGAGTCCACCCAAGCCCACACCCACTGCCCCAGTGACTCCATCCAGCCACCTCATTCACTGCCATCCTCTTTTCCTTTTGCCTTCAATCTTTCCCAGCATCAGGGTCTTCACCAGTGAGTCCTTCCTTCTCATTAGGTGGTCAAAGTATTTGAGTTCCATCTTCAGGATCTGGCCTTCTAAAGAGCAGTCAGGGTTGATCTCCTCTCAGACTGACCGGTTTGATCACCTTGCAGTCCAAGGGACTCTCAGGAGTCTCCTCCAGCACCACAATTCAAGGGCCTCAATTCTTCACTCAGCCTTCCTTATAATCCAGCTTTCACAGCCATACATTGCAACTGGGAAAACCATAGCCTTGACTATATACACTTTTGTTGGCAGGGTGATGTCTCTGCTTTTTAGTATGCTGTCTAGATTTGCCATAGCATTCCTCCCAAGGAGCAAGCGTCTTCTAATTGCATGGCTGCAGTCACCATCTGTGGTGATCTTGGAGCCCAGGAAAATAAAATCTGTCACTACCTCCATTTCTTCCCCATCTATTTGCCAGGAAGTGAGAGGACTGGATGCCATGATCTTAGTTTTCTTAATGTTGCATTTCAAGCCAACTTTTGCACTCTCCTCCTTCACCCGCATCAAGAGGCTCTTTAGTTCCTCTTCACTTACTGCCATTAGAGTGGTATCATCTGCATATCTGAGGTTGTTGATATTTCTCCTGGCTATCTTAATTCCAACTTGTGATTCATATAGCCCAGCCTTTCACATGATGTGCTCTGCATATAAGTTAAATAGGCAGGGTGACAATATACAGCCTTGCCATGCTCCTTTCCCAATTTTGAACCAATCAGTAGGTCCATGTCCAGCTCTCACTGTTGCTTCTTGACCCACATATAGGTTTCTCAAGAGGCAAATAAGATGGACCGGTACTTCCATCTTTTTAAGAGCTTGCCACAATTTGTTGTGATCCACACAATCAAAGGTATAGTCAATGAAGCAGAAGTAGATGTTTTTCTGGAACTCCCTAGCTTTCTCCATGATCCAGCGTATGTTGGCAACTTGATCTCTAGTTCCTCAGCCTCTTTGAAACCCTGCATGCACTTCTGGTAGTTCTCAGTCCACATACTGCTGGAGCCTAGTTTGAAAAATGAAATCCTTCCATTCAAATGTAAATTAAGACTGCACATGGACGTAACTCACCTCCAACCTTCATTAGACCTTGGCTCAATGAAGGTGAGAATTTCTGAGATTTTCATGGGGGTTCCATTAAGGTCACAAGACTCTGAGGTTACATTTCGCTGAGGTTGCCAGCTGGTTTGTGATTTTCTTCCTTTCTTTTTATAACTTTAAACAAAGACAAGCCGTGCTTTCAGAAGCTAGTGACTGGTCCACTTAAGTCTCTTCAGGAGGGTGCTAGGAACATGGTGACATAACAAGATAGTCTGAATCCAGGGATCATTGTTTGAAAAGAAAGGTGGCTCCCTCCATGTTTGCCTCTCAGATTTTTCTGTACAATGTTCTTTGGATCCATGTGACATCACCATGCAGTGACCTTCTCAGCAGTGTTTAGGAAAAAGAAAATAGCAGACCAGATTCTGCTATTCTGACTGCAGCAATTTTCTTGTTTCCAAGGTTAGGAAGAGAGGACCACAGCAACTCATGTTCACCCATCAAAAAGTAAGAGTCCCTACACACCAATTCCCAACCTTCATGATATTTTGCCCACCAGCTCAGCCCCCAACCACCATACTTTTCAGGAACATTTAAAGCAGCCCTAATGGAAAGGACCCTGCTACAGTTAGGATAAAATGGTAGAAAGGAAAGGGCAACATCTGGAGGGCCATGAATCCCATCATTGCTCAAACCTGTATATATTGATCAAGTGCAGTGGGAGTTGTTGGTTAAACATCTGAAGAACCAGAAGTTCCATACAAAGCCCACACAGAGTATAAATCAAGTGTTGAAAGCAAAGAGAAGCTTATAAACATGCACCTCCTTCAGCTACCTCTAAAACAGGCACTTTTTTTCCTATCTGAAATTTGTCAGATCAAATGCTTTGAACAAATAATAGACAGCAAGACCATTTGGATGTGAAACACCCAAGTTACAGGCAGCAGAAAACTGGCAGATTCTCACATTGAGCTTAATAAACTTACTACTTCTAAACTTACTACTTCTAAACTTACTACTTTCTAAATTAATGATTTAGATTAAGTTAATGTATAAGTTAGGGCAAGTTAATGTATAACAATAGGACACAAAAATAAGACCATGTAGTGTGAGCTCAAGTTCATGTTGTTTGTTTCCCATACTCTGGCTGTTGGTGTAGAGACATCGAATCTGATACCATACTACTTGCAGAAAGCTGCAATGGGTTGAAACAACTCCTGATAAAAGTGAAAGACAGAAGTGCAAAAGCAGGATTGCAACTGAACATTAAGGAAACAAAAATCATGGTTACAGAAGAACTACAGAACTTTACTGATAACAATTAATTAATTGAAACGGTGAAAGATTTCACATAGCTTGGCTCAGTCATCAATTCAAAGGAATACTGCAGTCAAGAAATTCAAAGAAGGCTGAGACTTGGAAGGGCAGCTATGAAGTTGCTATGAGGAAACTTCAAAAGATCATCAAGGATGAGGACATTTCACCAGAGACCAAAGCCAAGATCATCCTGACTATCGTATTTCTACTCACAATATATGGGTGTGAAAGCTGGACAGTGAAGAAAGCTGGCAGGATGAACATCAATGTGTTTTAAACATGGTGCTGGAGCAGAGCTTGGACTAAAACTTCCACATGTTCAAGTTAACATGGCCAAGGAAGTGGTACTCTGAAAACCATCTGGATGACAGCAAGCATGACTCCATGCAGATGAAAAAGTCCCTGGGAATCCTCAAGTCCATTTGCCCCTACCTAAGACAAACTTTGGGTTCAAAGAATTAAGGCTGCTTCATGACACTGACAAGATAATGTCACCTGAATATTTCAAGATATTCTCCCATGGCTTTGACAAGGGATCCTGTGCTCCCTCCTTATTAAAGAGCTTCCTTGCATGCTCCTTTCTCCCACCACATTACTGAGAAATGGCTGAAAGAGAACATTCTCTTTAATTTTTTAAAAATGCAGGCAAGGCTTATCAAGCTCAGAAAGAGGGGGCTTTTTGCCTGTTCCAGGCTTCCTTTGGCCTCTGCACCTTGTTCACAATGATGGAAGGATTAGGCAGAGCGCACGGAGATGCAGCTTATGGACCCATCCATGGTTTAGCAGCCTAATTTGCCATGGGTCCTCTTTACTTGATTTGGGCGGTTTAGCTTGAGTGAAGATCAATTGTGCCGAAACTGGTTCAAGCTATGCTTCTGACCTAGGAGAAAATGAATGCTGCACCCTTCCTCTGCATCTTATTGTATGCTCTGAAACTGAGTGTGGGCATATGGGTTGGGGATCAATTTTGCCTATTCTTCAAGGGGTTTACTACAACCCTTTTTCTGTCCCAATCAACAAGGAGAATTTTTCTCCATTCTCTTATATGGAATTTGTGCAAAGGGAATAAAATTGGGAACATATCTGATATAACTCACAGAGACTTTTATACTGAAACATGTACACAGGACTTCTCAGAATTCTTCTTCCTATTTGAGTGCAGAAGAAAATCAGCACATTTCTTCACTGATAGGAGATACTCTGCATAATTGATTCTAAGTATAGTTCACCATTGTTAGGAGATGTAGTGCAATTCCATTTTTCCTAAAGGTTTGTTCGACCTTCCTTCCTTCCTTCCTTCCTTCCTTCCTTCCTTCCTTCCTTCCTTCCTGTTGATCTCTTTTTTCCTGGTGGTGGGGGAGTTGTGCTATCACTGCAAGTGGCAACAGCATCAGTTGCATTGGCAGGCTGCTCCCGATTTTGCGTTTGCCATAATGCTGGTGTGCCCATATGGGTCAGAGGCACTGTTGTGCCCACATCCACAGAAGAGGTAGCACTCGTGCTGTCTCATATTTTGTCCTCCAAGTTCCTCCATGAAAAGATTCCCATTGCCAGGGTGATTTATAATCTGTTTTGTGCTATTTTGAGCTTACCTAATCAGTGTGAGGTAGCTGAAGGTACTGTTTCTGTATGTTTTCATGCTGCTACATAATGCTCCATTGCTTTGTCTTGCCTCAATTGATAGAAGTCCATGTGAGGAAATATCGTGAGGGGGTTCCATGCAGAGGTGGGTTGCAACCTTTTTTCCCCTGCAGGTGAGGGCATTCCAGTGGAGCAAAGCACAAGAAAACAAGATTCAAGGTGGATTCCAGAAAGTACTTCATGATGGTTAAGACCCCTGGAGCATGGAATGGGCTTCCATGGGAGGTGGTTGAAGCCACATCATTGAGGGTGTTCAAGGAAAGGCTGGACATGCACGTGGTAGGCATGTCCTGAGTGGAGCCAGCTGGAGCTGGGAGTCAGATTAATGGCCCAGGAGGTCTCTTCTGACTCACTCTGTTTCCATGTTCCCATCCTCCCTAGGATTTCAACTGAAGATGGTGGAGCTGGGCAGAAATTACGCTGGCACAGAGAAAGTACAATGAAACTTAGGATGCTAAGTCCTTGGCCATCTCTCACATGAGGTAAGCAAGATAAATCTAAATTTAACCTATGATTGTTTCTCTAACATTTTATTCACCATTGAAAGCATATCCCCCTTTTAAATTACACGAGAATGGTGGAAAGCAATGTGAATGGTATTTTGGCGCAGCTCTCATCAGAAGGGGAGGGGTTAAAATATCCATACTATAAATTTTAATAGCGGTTCTCTTCAGGAATGGGATAAAAAAGTCTAGGAGCAGGTGCAAGGAGTGGTCCAATCTCAGGGGCAGAGACCTGATCTGAAAGATCCTTCCAGCCCCTGCAGGAACTTTTGGCAATTTTTGTTTCTCCTGCGAAAGAGCTCAAACTTGAAATGACTTAGTGGCACAAATAAAAGGTGCATCACTTTGTGAAAGGGTTCCCCGGGTCTGCTGGGTCAGAAGTACAAGATCCAAAGCATTCTGGATTTATGGCAATCCTGGAGTTAACATAGATGATTTCCATTCCATTGCTTGTAGCATCTTCTTTTGATGCTCTACAAGTGCGGGAAGAGGAAGCATAATAGATTTGCACTTCTTGTCCTCCTTGTTGGAGTTGTCATTTGCTCAGAGCTTAATAGCTTTTGGAGGCCATTATGATGGTCCCTCAGACTAAGAATGAAACTCTTTTTGATTAACTACGTTTCCTTGTTAAACAGCACAATTAAGAGATTAGTAGGAACAAGAATCAGTTCAGCAATCCAAAGCAATACTTGTTACTGCTCCATGTGGAAGGAAGGAATAGCTGAGTATTCAGATCTTGTTTCTTTATGGAGTCACTTACCAACACTACAGGGCTGCCATTCTACCTCCCATTTCAAGGCTAAAATGTTGACAAGATTTGCCTCTGATTTTGCAGTCTTTGCTTCTAAAATGCTCTAGCAGTGTCCCTGGTGTTATGAAGGTTGTTCAGTAAGCCATGCAATGAACACCCCAGGCTGTAGAAAATTCCCAGTTATTTTCTGAATGTTGGGCAAGATGTTGCTTCAGTGAAAGGTCTGAGTCAATTAGCCTGATTTCACAAATGAGGTCAACTATCTAAGGCACTCAGTTTCTGGGAATATGTCATTCATAGTTAAAGGCAATGCATGATACATATAAACCTCTGAAATATATCAATGAAAGTAATATATTTGCTCTTTTCCAAACCTTGTCATTTACAATACTGCTAGCAAACTTGCAAGGATCATTATGCTGACAGTCAACAGGAAATGCTAAGAGTTATGTAGACCAGAGGAACATAGATTTGTGATCAATTGTGGCATGGGGCTTTGGCAGCAGGAAGGGGAAGCAAATGTTCTCGTTCCTATAAACCACATGGTGCTCTTACCTGCAGAAATGAGATGCCTTACTTGTACCTGCAGATTTGAGTACAGGAATGGGGGAGAAATCCATTTGCTTCACATATTAATGTGGGAAAGATGTTCCTTGGTAGATCATGTGCTTCATATAGCTTAGTTCTCAGCCTTTCCAGGGAATTACAGTAGGGATAAATAGACCAAAAGCAGCTGCCTATGTTCATTGTCTCTACTATGCTAAGTACCAGAAAAGAGGGTGATTTCCCATATCACTCCAGAGCTGTCCTTTTGGTCTTCCCTGCTCCACTAGATTACCATTGAAGCAATGATCTGAGAAGTGAGAAGCTGTCCTTGAGAACTTCTTTAGGAAATTAACTTGGATGCACAGTTGACTTTTTATTGTAGCTTATTGCTTCTTTTTGCCACCATCTGTGATGTCAGAAGGCCTTTCAGTGGCTGGTTGCCATTGTCCTCTTCCAAAATGTCAAGGGGACAACACTCTATCTTGATGCAAGATAATTTGAAAGGGGCTTCTTATGGTGAGGAAAATGGTTGCCCTTCCCCAAAGCTTCAACTTTCAGGTCAGCTTTAATAGCCATGCCCCATCGATGTATAATACCAGTAAGAAGAAAACAAGGGTCTTGTACAGAAGTGTGGAAACGGGAGAACAGAACAGAACATTGAAAACAAGAATATGTGTATCGAACAGTTAGTGCAGTTAGCATGCAGAGAAACTGGCATTGTGCAGATGTAGCCTATCTATAGTCAAGGTCTAAATACACCCTAAGACCCGTTGGCAACTTTGCATCATCATCTCATCATCATCATCATCATATTGCAATTCCATAAAGACCACAGCCAAATCTCTCTGGGCAGTTCTCATCATTTAAGTCACCCATCCGGATTTCAACCCCACCTGACCCTCAGCTTCTAAGATTAGGCAGGATTGGGCACTTCAGGCTATATGGAAGCTATGACTTCGGGACTGAAACAACATTGTTGTATATGTGCATTTTTCTTGGCCTCGTGGTGAGCATCTGTGCTGACCGAGAAATGTGCACTATTTCCCATTTGCGAATGGATCATAAGCACGTTTGTCATAAGGTACAATTAATGTGCCCAGTGGCCTGCACTTGTACAAAAAACTATTCAGGTGTCAGCATCGTGTGTGTGTGTGTGTGTGTGTGTGTAACCTGAAGACAACTGAATTATTTGGAAAGCCATGCTGTCACTGACTATATGCACACCTGTAGCATTCGCACCATCATGCTCTTGTTCTATAGTTTTGGAGACATAAAAAATTGAATCCTTTGAGAGAAATTCACCCCTGTATGGAGTTGCAGTTTTGGGACTGCACCTGGGAACAAGTCATTCCTTAGCGGTGATCACGGAAGATGGCCCTCTTTTCCTTGCCAAAAGTCAGGCCGGGGTGGTAAGCTCTCTAGGAATCATAGGTAAAATATCCATGTTGCCATTATCATACAATGGTATCACACAATCACATTTCCCCACCACCACACTATAATAAGAATATTCCCTGCTGTTATTATTTAATGCAAGCCATACCACAAATGTGTCCTGTCTTGTATTTCAAACTCTTAACTCATTGATAGTTTTTTTGCAGCAAAAAGACTTTCTCTTACTATGTAATTCCTTGAAATACATTAAAGAGAATGTGCTTTAGATCCCCCGCCCCCATAAGCTGTGTTTGAATACCTGAATGGTTAATATGCATATAATTCAATCCTCCACAATGTCTTCTTTTTTCATCCTGTACCTCCCAAAGCCATTTATTTCCCTAGCCCTTTCCAGAGTGATGTTTCAGAGATGCCAGGCCAGAGAATCTAACCTCAGCTTTTTGATATTGTCATTTTAATTAAAGGCAAAACCTACACACCCACCCCCAAAAGATGAAGAAAGGGGTGTCTTGTGCTGCTGAATGGTCTGATAAGATCCTATTATCAAGAAAAATGCACATTTGTGATGTTATCTAGGCTAGCCCATGATTACCTGCCAGAACAAAAGGAATGTTCTTAAAGCCAATCTTCTTTGAAGACAGTGGGACCACAGAAGAAATGCCAGGCTTTTGTGACATCTTCCTCCACCCTTCCTCATGTTCCCCACCCCACACACACCTAGAGCTAGAAGCACTTTCAAAAATAATCATCTTAATTTCCCAAGATCTGGGGCTTCTGCATTACCAGGAAAATCTATCCAGCAGTCACCCTGCCTCAAATGTCCTTCTTTCATGGAGGGTCTAAATGTCATTATCTTCCATTTGTAATCTGCTAAAGGTGGGTGAACAAGCAATGTTCCGGATGCCGAGGATTCTTTGAACAGCTTCCCCCTGTTCATCTCATGCCCAAATCCTGTTAGTGTTCGCAGCCTTTCCTGCAAACGAGGAAAAAGTCCAAACAGAGCCCACAAGGATATGCAATGGGCTTCCATGGGAGGTGGTTGAAGCCCCATTGGTGAAGGTGTTCAAGGATAGCCTGGAAATGCACATGGAACATGAGCACATGTCATGAGCTGAGCCGGTTGGAGCCAGGGGTCAGACTATATGGCCCAGAAAATCTCTTCTGACTCGCTCTGTTGCTATGTTTCTAACTTTCCTCCCTTTATGTATTTTTTTATATTTATAAACAGCATTTCTAGTCCATCCTTAACAGCGTCTCAGGACAGCTTACAATATAATTGAGCAAACAATAAATAAAAAGAAAAGCTACAACCAACACAATAAAATAAAATAAGGTGAAATATGATTAAGTGTGACAGTAAATGCAGTTAAAAATGTAAATATTAAAATGTTGGGCAAATAACAAAGTTTTTACCAGGCACCGAAAGTAATATAGTGCCGGCACCAGGCGAACCTCTCTGAGGAACGTGTTCCACAGACAGGGAGCCACCGTGGAAAAGGCCATTACGTAAAGCAGGGCTGGTTCAGTCTGCCTGGGAAGCTTGTGCATGGTAGGAAACCTGTACATAAACCACACTAAAAAGTTGTAAAAATAGAACATGAGCATATGTCCAGAAACTTGCAAATACCTTGTTGGACATGAGCTCTCATTCACATTCAGCACTTTGAACTGGGGATGCCTGGCATATTTTGTGGCTATACCTCCTCCATATATTTCCTTAGCATTTCTTCAATCTTTCTTAACAGGGAAAAAAAGAATCCCTGTTAAGAAGGACAAAAAGACAGACTAGGAGCACAATGCCTTTTGATTGGTAACAAATTTGAAGGAGCTTTCTAGAAGATTTTCATCTATAAGTATGCAAGTTCTTGCTTCTCATGAGGAACTGGTGCTTTAGGAATTAACCATTTGTTTCCCCCACTTCTGAATATTTCCAACGCATTGGGGAGGTGGGAACAGACATGGGAAAACAATCTTGATTTAACTATATTTAGTTTTGCATTGTTTGTTTACACGTGCATACACTTGCTTTACTGATGACCCTGTGAATCTGGATGCAATGCATGAAAAAAAGCAAAAAGGTTCTGATCGTAAATAGAACTGCATTGAGATCCTCTCCTTCGCGTACTTTTTGCTGCTGTACAGCAGCACTAACAAAAGCATTGTGCACGAGCTCTTTGCGCTGTTTCTTCCATGCGCATGTCCACACCGGCAACGCAGAGGTAAGCAAGGGGTGGCAAACTGTGTTTGCTTATTTCCAGAATCAATTGGGTTTGTGGGTGGGGAGGTTCCCTCTTAAACCGGAATTCAGGAGTAGTCCAAAGAGGATAAAGAACTCTGTTCTTCCCCGCATGGAGTATGCAGGCACTGCGAGTCAGAAATATGGGGAAGGGGAGGAAAGGAAGGAAGGAAGGAAGGAAGGAAGGAAGGAAGGAAGGAAGGAAGGAAGGAAGGAAGGAAGGAAGGAAGAAGGAAAGGGTGTTATCTTGTACTTTAGAAAGGTCTGTGTGTTTCCTTTCTGCTCCTTCCCTGCTGTTTGCTATTGGCTTGGTGAAGAGATATTGACTAACCTCAATTAATTCCCAGAGAGAAGAGGAGGCTGTCTGGGGTGTTCCTTCTGCACACCTCATTATGAAGCTGTCAAGCAGATACTACTTGGCTTTCTTGATACAAGCAACGCTTGCTCTGTGTGTGTGTTTGTGTGTGTTCATCCTCTCATTTGGTTGGCACCTAAAAGGAGGAAAGGAATCAGGTCCTCTCTCCAGCTTCCAATGATAAGCCCCCCTCCCCCCAATTAATAGCCTCCCAAGAAACAGGAAGAAGAAAGAGATGGAAAACAGGCATGCAATTTCTCTCCATTACCCTCTTCTCTCTTGTACTTCTTGGCCAAGTAGCATGTCAGTCCCCTTGAGGTAACTGGTGGTGTTAGTCTTTCTAATGTTTTACCTCTGCTACTGGATGAACTGAGAAACAGATGGATGGTTGCAAAAAATTAAAAAAAAAAGGTGGGGTGGGATGGGGGGACATGCAAATGGATCCAGAGGAGCGTTGGGTCGAATGCTGCAAGAGGCACAGCTCAGCTCAAGCTTGCTTCTAGATCATCCTCAGACTTGCTAGCATTTAAATCCTCCCCACCTCCTTCTTCTCCCAGTTCTCAGAGCTTATGTGTACTACTTCAGCTCTGGGTCTCTATGCCTGTGCTGTACAGACACGGTCAGATCCTATACTTTCAATTACTTCCAGCTATAAGCCACCACAATGTTTCAAAGAATAAAAATTGCATGTTCAAATGCAAAGTCTCCCAAATTCGATTACATAGAGAGATCCTAGATGATGTTTAGAGGTTTACAAGGATTTTGGACCCTAGGTCCAAGGTTGGAAAAGAGCTCCTTGTCTCCTCCACACCATGCTGGTTGTTTCTCTGAGGTTGGAATAGAGTTCTTCTAGAAATGGTTTAGTAGGTGAGGAGAAGAGGAGAGATATACTCAGATATGATGCATCCTGGAACCTGCTCAGCCTCCTTTCCTCCCCTTCCAAAGCACCACTATAAGATGGCTGAAATTGCCCCCACCTCACCCCCAGCACTGCCTCATACAGCAGGAGTAGCATGGAGGCAGCATTAATGTCTGTGTTCTAGCCAGATTGCATAGGATGCCTGCAATCCTCTGAGTTTGCTCTTCCAGATTGGAGCACACTCTAAAACAAATGCACAAAGAGACAAACAGTGTAACTTGTGCCTGCATGGGTTTCATTCTTCCTCCTTTATCATTCTTCTTCTTCTTTTCCCTTTTGTAACACATCTTTTAGATTATAGATGTGAGAGCAGGGACTATCCAACTTCTTATGAATCTATGGTTGCGAGGGGTCAGGTAGAGACCAAAGTAAAAATGCTTATGAAAATAATAGCTAATATTATAATGGATTGATCAAAGTTAAACACCGTCACAGTAATCAACTGCCAAGTCTAAGATAGTTCTTGTGGGTAGATTGTTAAATACATGGTTGGCTGAAAATATCTTCGTTGCACATTGCATTTATATTCCCCTTGCTTCCTTTTACAAGGAACCCAAGGCAGCTTGAAGGGTTCTCTTCCTCTCCATTTTATCTCTTGGAAGATCTGGGTTAACTTGTTGACTCATGCTTAACAGATAATACCCTTTACACAGTAGGGGTGATTTGGTGTTTGTTGTTGAATCAAGCCATTGAAGATAGCAGCATCTCTCAGAACAGGGCAGAGACATGGGACTCTGTAAAATAAGCCCTAAAGGGTTGAGAATGCACCCCTACACACACAGAAATTATGAAAATAGTATATGATAAAATGAGCAGGATTGAGCATCCCTAAATGTCTATCAATAAAACACAGATTAGCTCAATCATTTTAATAAAGAATTGAACTGCTATTCAGGGAATTTTACAGAGAAGATTAAATACATCCCCCATCCCCCATGGCTTTAACATTTCTAAATATATTACATCTCTAGTCTTCCTAAAAAATAGCTTTTAGAAACGATTTTGGAAGAATGAAGACTCGGAAGCAATATATGAACACCTTTTCTTAAACAGATTATTCACTATTCTGATTCTACCTTTTTTTTCGAGGGTGGGGGAGGATGATCTTGGTGGAAAGATAGAGGGCAGATATTCTTCTCTCTAGGGTTTACCATTTTTTCCCATGCATTCTCATTTCTACTTGATACTTTGCTTTTCAACAGGAGATGGAAAAATATGTCAGTTTTGCTTCTTTCTACATTTAAACTTTTACCATTTCATGTTCTTTCTGTTTTGTTTGCCAAGACATTTTTTGCAAAGTTTGGTAAGTTCTTTTTCAAAATTTAATAGACGTACCTGCTTCTGGGATCATACAAACCATGTACTTTCCTGCCATCTCACAGTTAAAGATCATAAGCCTGTCAGAAAAAGGAGAAACCCAAATTTTAAAAAATAGTGATTCAAATGCGGATATCTACAAGCTAAGCACTCAAAGTCTTTGGCCTGGATAGATGAATCTGTCAGCTTTGCTTCTTATTTTTACTAATCTCAAATGATTTTATCCAGTTTACAATGAAGTTTGCAGATTTTATTAAATTCTTTAAAACAAAATCAAATAAAATTCTCACCCATCCCTATTTTCAATTCATCTTCCAGAGCCTCGCTTACCACTTACCTAGAAGAGAACTGTTAATGCAACCATCTGGAAAGACAGAACAGGGCATTGATCATTGATGTTCTTTGATGGGAGCATAAAATTGTTGCCTGCATAATTCAGCTTTTCATGTCTTTCTAGCTTAGGGCCATTGATAGACTTTCAGGCATTGGTTCTGCTCACCTAATATGTTCTCTTGAAAAATTTGCATATACCAGGAAAAGGAAAAAGTGTACCCAAGCAAAATACATTTAAAGATGAATGACTGAGGATGCATCTTTATTATATACCTTCTATTCCATTAAGCACTTTTCTAAAGAATTATAGGGTGCTTCTCAAAGACAGGTACATGCATATCTGAAATAGGTGCATTTACTAACTGTACTTATATCTTGTATTTTTTTTATCTGTGAGGATTCTCAAAGTGGGTTTTCCAAATAGTCTTCCATCTAGGCACTAACCAAGTAGAGATGTCAGAAAAAATCTGAAATTGATTGAAATTCTGGACAGATTTCAGAGTTGAATTTGAATTTTAAGTAGCAGATTCCACAGTGTACCATAGTCTTTTGAGTCATGTAGATTCTATGGGTAGGGTCTTGTGGGAGGGGGGACAGGACTAGATGTTAGTGATAATACTCACTTGTGCTAGTGCATGTTAACAAACTGAAATGAATTTTCAGACATTCCTCACCCTTTTTCCACAAAACCTAAATCTGTCAATGAGCAGACAGTGGACCAGATATCCCTGGACAATTAGTGCAGCACTGATGGGATGGGTTTTTTAAAATACCTACTTCCGTAATCCAAATCTAGACCCATTTATTTTGCTCTGGCTCACTGCATCATGTGCCTTCAGAACACAGTGCCATCCATCAACACCTGGGAAATGGGGACAGGCAAAACAATTCCTAAGAACAAATGCATCATCATAGGTTGGACCAAGAGTTATTTAGACTGGCATTCTGTTCCCCCAAGGACCAAAGTGCTAGTAAGCTTCTGTAGGAGTGCCACATGCTGGTTGCTCTGGTCTATTCTTTTCTCTTCTCTCTTACAGTAAAGATGAAGGGGAGGGGGTTTGATTGCACCTGAGTAGACATCCTGCCTCCTGAATGACTTTGTCCCCCTCTCCCTGCCGCTTGCTATGCTTTGTTCCAGCAGCTATTCAAATAAAGCAACAATGCTTTCATCTGAACCAATGAAATGGAAAGGGGAGGAGATAAAAAAGAACTTGTTTTCTTCCTCCACTAGTTTCTTCTTGTAACTACTGTTTGATGTAGATTGCAGCTCTCAGGCTATCCCTCCTTCCTTCCTCCTTTTGTCATGGGTAGTAAGTATTCCTTTGTCTGAACAGTACAGCCATAATGGTTGCACTTGACCTTTGCTTCAGAGACTATTTGCTTTCTCGGGAGTTATGAACTCACAGTACAATCCTGTTTTGCCTTGAAAGTAGCAGTTCTTGTGTGTTTCTTTCTGTAACACTTCTCTTGCACCAGTTACATTCTGAAGCAACTTAGCTATAACTTATCAAACAGAGATAACTCTAAGAGCAGCTACAGCCCAGCTCTCATTTGGCTGTCACTGAGGGACAATGTGGTTGCTTTGGGGAAAACCAGAATAATCATGAAGCAAAGGGACCACCCATGCTCCGGCAAGGACCGCCACCGAGGCAAATCAGTAATCTGATTGGGCTTTGGATGTGACAACCAGCCAGCCAACTGGCTAGCAACAGTTGTCACCACTGTGGATGTCAGCTCACAAGATTTGCAGAACAGAACCAAGGCAAAGTGAACCGAAGCGAATTGCGGCAAAGCAAGCCAAGCTGAGCCGAGCCAAACCGAGGTGAACCAAAGCAAGCCAAGGCAAGGCGAGGTGAGGCGGACTGAACCAAAGTGGACTGAAGCAAAACTGACCTGAAACCATGGCGAGCCAGACCAGAACCGAGGTGAGGCAAACTGAGACAAATCAAGGTGAGGTGAACTGAAACCGAGGTGAACCGAAACCGAGGTGAACCGAGCCAGGACCGAACTGAGGCAGGGTGAGGCAAGGCGAGGTGAGCCGAACCGGAACTGAGGTGAAATGAAAGAAAACAAAACAAGCAAAACAACATTTTTTATGGGGACACAGTTTTGATTCTGAGTCGGAAGGATAAAGACTTCCTCCATGGCTTTCTAAAAAGAAAGATGGATGAGAATTTCGGATGTGGTTCCTAGAACTTGCTGTTCATAGCTTTGCTTACTATTTCTGATTGGCAAATGTGTTAAACATAATGGCACAGCTGTAATTGCTAAAGAGCCAGCCTGTTTAATTTCTGAGCCTTGATTTCTAAAACTGATTACATTGCTTCAGAAACAGTCGGGGGTGTTGGATATATGGAATGTCACTAACTTTCAATCTAATATTATCTCAGAGTGTTGTTGCAGTGTAAGTGAGGGAGGAATGGTAAAGTACCTGTGTTACTAGAGAAACAGATAACACCACTGATATAGACACATTCTGAAGAAGTAAATAATAATTCTATAAACATGGCATGCTTTTAAGTGGATCCCATATGACATTGGTCACTTCCATGCTATCCATTCATTCTATCCTCCATAAGCTGACTTTTCTTCGCTTTTATTTAACTGCAAATCCAGATGATATTCTTACCAGTCAGCTCAGTCCATTCCAGAGTTTTATGTGCAGTTATTCCTGACTCTTTCTAGGTATGAACTGTGACATTGGCCACGTCCTCACTTCAAATGCAATTACAGCAGTGGCCTGTCCATTATAGCAACATACAACTTTGACTCTTCAGGACTACTGTGCCCTTACTTAGAAACCTCTTGGCATGTTCCACCCCTTTTAATATTATGAAAATTAATTTGGCACTTACCTGTTTCCAGTGATCTATCTGAACATTATATAGTTAAATAAAACAGTTGCATACTTACCTATTGGCCCATTTATTCTTCAAAGCTATGAAAGAGCAGGTTTGATATACTGTTACCCAGCAGACATACCAACTCTGTTCTAGAGAATTGGTCATGGAAGTTCCAAGAAGGGAAGTGGCACTGAACAAAATTATCAGTGGTGGGCAGGATTGTGCACCTCAGATGTGTTCTTAAACAAACCGGAAACTATGACAACTGAGTTACCGTTACAATGATCACAGTATTGCATTTAACATATATGGGAGTAGAAAATTGGTAGTGAAATCCAATGCAATCACATTTGTCTTTATGACAAAACTGGTAAAAAGATAATAGAAAGACAAAGTCAAGAGAGTGAAATCTATCCTGAACACTTGAAATGTATCCAAATAATAACAGAATTAACCCTAGAATGTATACTGCAGATCAAGAAGTACACACCAAGTTGTAAAGGAAAACAGCATATTTAAGAAGCATGGCCAATGAAGCTATTTGAACCAAGGGATCTCTCTTCAGAATAAGGATATCTTGCCCAATTGCAGAGAACAAAAAGGAGCACAAGCCAATACACACAGAATGCACCAAGTGGACCATGAATGCATATACATATACGTATACCTATACCTATACATAAGTATATAACTACGAACATGCATGCATATTACCAGAGCACTGAAATATTTATGTGCTAAAAACACCAACCCTATGGTTACTGGGCAGCATTTTACATGCCCTAGAAAACTTTGGATTCCTAGTTCCAAGGTTAAAGCCAACATTCTGAACTCATAGTTGCGACTTAGGACTATAAAGCTAAGAGTTGCTCTTCAGGCTGCAAAAGGTCTTGGGCCCAAAACCAAATACGTAGATTTGGAAGATGAGGACAACTGATGCATACAATTGCTATGATTTGGCATCGAAGCATGGTAACAATAGAGAATAATATGGAGTATTTAAAATAATTTTGATTTATTTATTTAAAGTTTTTATATGCCATCCCAATACTAAAAGTCTCTGGATGGCTTTTTAAAGGTTAAACTATTCAAATACTGGGAAAATAAAGAGGTCTTCACCTGGTGTCCAACAAATAGAAAGTAGGGCCTTTCATTCCAAAATCCAGGGTGCCACAACCCAAAATGCCCTCTTTCTGGCAGCCACTTGCCTCACTTCCTTTGGAAAGGAATTCCAGAGAAGGCCCCCGAAAGCAACCTCAGGTTCCAGGCAGATTCATATGGGAGGGGTGATCCTTCAGATCACCTGTCCTCAAGCCATTTAGGGCTTAGAATGTTACTACTAGCACTTTGAACTGGGCATGGACTTCATCCGGCAGCCAGTGCAACTGAAAGAGGACTGGCGTGGTAAGTTCTCATGAGCTGGTCCCCATTAACAGTCTGGTTGCCCTGCTTTGGATCAACTGAAGTTTCTGGACCATTTTCAGTGACAGCTCCATGCACAGCACATGGCAGTAATCCAAACGAGAGGTTAACAAAGTATGGAAAGCTTTCATGGAGATGCACACAGCTGTTCCTATGAAAAGAAAGAAGTGAACAATCTGATATGGACTTGAGTCAAAATGAGCTTCAGAATAAAATTTGAAGAATTACAGTGAGCTTTAGCTTTGGTCATTCCATGCCTGTACTTCAGGTAAAAACGTACTGGCCCTTTTTCCATTTGGGAGTTCTCCTGTAAGCACCATTGGGATATCACTAAAAAGATGCCAGCATGTGGAACCTGAAAACAGAGTGAGCCATCTCAAAAATTTCCCACCTTCCTTCTGCCTGAAAGAAGACAGAACAATCCTTTTCAAGTATGTCTTTTGTCTCATGACCAGCTTTCCTGACTAATAACAGTTGTTTGTTTCCTGCCCATTTAGCTACTTTTGAAGACACTTGTGACAGATTTTATTTGTATCAGGCAAAAGTACTCATAACTGTGATTTCCTAATGGAAGCACTCATGCTTCTTTGAAATAGAGCCAGTGGTCAGAACAGCACCTCAAAGCTTCTTTTGTGTATCATCCACACCATGGTTGAGAAACACAACTTCTCACTTTCATGAAGCAGAACTTCTTCAAATGTAATTAGCAAATGTAATTAGCCAATGTTCTAACTGAGCCAAGATACCAGGGCTAATCCCCCAGTGCTACCCAGGATGAAAAACTCATCAGAATTTCATAGGATATCCTTGCAACATCTTTACCATCTGTTGTTGCGCTTGGCGAGTCTGCACCTGGCATAAAAGGTAAGCATCACAGGATAATCAGTCACAGCCCCTCTGGAGATCCTAAAAAAGAAGAGAAAACAAATAGGAATGGAAATAACAAACCAAGAATGGAACAGAAGTCTTCCTTTTACAGATTCGGAAGATACATAGGTTGATGTAGTTATTTGCAGGCAGATGTTTCAAAGAACAGAATACCCCTATCACAGAGTGCCAGTGCAGTTAACTCTCCATCACTTATAGAGGAAATCCTTACTATACAGGACTCCATCAAATCTTTGGAAATCAAACAATTTTATATTTAATATTGAAGAAGAAAAAGGACTTCATACAGGGTAGCATTCTTATCTTACCTTACCTTACCTTATTGTTTTAAAGGTGCCATTCTGTTAAGAAGAAACCATATTAAGATAGTTCAGATGAGGGAGTGTCACAACCTGAATTAAACTGCCCCTCTATTCCTGGTGAGCCCCATGAGTCAACCTCCTGCCCTATCAGGTGCAGCAGCCCGCATTGCTGCCACATGTGACAAGGAAGCGGGTCACTGCTACTGCTTTCATGGGCTCTCCAGGAACGGAGCTGCAGGTGACACTAGCAGCATTCCTCTTCCAGGAAGAGGGTCTTTGCTTGCATAGCTCATGGGCCTTGACTTCTGGTGAGCACTCTGCGGATGCTGGGCGCAGTGAGGGGGTAGCGGAAGTCATGGGCACGGCGAGGTGGCGATAGGAGCAGGTGTGGCCACCAACAGCCTGGCTGCCCCTGGGCTCGCATAGTTAAACATAGATTTTAAAAGTTAGAAACAGAGAAACAGAGAAACAAAGCGAGTCAGAATGGGTCTCCCTGGCCATCTAGTCTGACCTCCGGCCTTCACCAGTCCCCTGGCCACTCAGCGCTCTCTCCCAGCCTGTGCCTCTGCTGCTCTGCTGCTCTGCCAAGAGGCCAGAGCCAGAAGTTACATTTTTGTTACCTTCAATCCTTTCTTTGTCTTTGTCTCTCTTTCTCTTCTGCCCACCTCTTTTCTGTTTACTGCTCCATATTCCCGCTCTGTATATACGTGCAATGGAAGGGGGTGGGGAGGGAGAGGCGGTGCACATGCAATTGAGCTATTGCAATTTGGGCATGCGCCGGCCCTCTCTCTCTCTCTCTCTGCTTAGTTTTGAAGAAGCTCCAAGTGAGTCCAAAACCTCTAAGGCAGGCCGGATAACTGGACATGGCAGGCCAGATCTGGCCCACAGGCCGTAGTTCAGGACCCAGGCTGTAGACTTTTGGCACAAGCTATCATGGCTTGCATGTCATGGGAAGCCACTTACAGAAGCAACAACCCAAACAAAACCAATAAAAGTGTATTAAGAAACCACACTGAAAACATTACGCCAGGTTGAATTGTCGTGAGAAGCCACTTTAGAACAAAAAAGGCAAAATGGTGACCCACTGAAACCAGCACCTGGAGCCTTACCAGAGCTATCCATGGTGATGAACTGCACCCTTAACAGGTTCAACACCATGCAGGACCATGGATAGTCCTGTAAAGCACCAAAGCAGCTGCAATGGACAAGATGCCCCGTTGACAGAGAAGAGACCAGCTCCACCTAGAAAGAGCAGACTGACAAACCAACATGATGTGGACCATCATGTTGTATGAAGTCTCTGTCTTCAGGCCAATTACTACATAAATTTCTCCTTTGACAGTTGTTGCTTTGCTGCACTTTCTATACTAACCATATATATATATATATATATATATATATATATATATATATATATATATAGCTAACCACAGTCAGATGTTGCTTCAGCTTCCTGTGAGCAGAAGTAGTAACATTTATGTGTGATAATGGGAAAAAGTAATTTATATGCATTAATAAAATATAATACTATTATACAAAACATGTTAGCAACAATAGAAGATTCTTCATTTCCGCAGAAAGATTCTGGCAGAAAGATTCTAACTAATGCAATTGCAAAGAAATCCTGAATGTATGCAGATCAGTAATTTTCTTCTTATAAATTTCCTTCCCCTCCCTTTGACCCTCACTTCCAAATTATTCACTGCAACCAATATAACAAACACAGTGTACGCTCTTTTCCTTGTCATTTGATGTGTGATATGCCTCACACTGTTCTATTATACTGTCTTTGGCAACATCTCTTATTTTGCTTTTAAAATACATCAGACTTGCCAGAAGGTTTCAAGAATTCAAAACAAATTAATGTATTTGACCTTCTGGTCAAAATAGATATTCCATTATTGGATAAAAATAACTTCTGTTAGAAGATAATTTACTCTCTGTCTTGTTTTGTGGAAATTCACACATGGTGGACTCTCTAGCCAACACAGGCATCACCTTAAAGACATTAGAAGTGGTTACGTTTTTTTAACTCTAGTGTAAGTCACAGGGAGATTAAATAAGATTGGGATCCCGGTATTGGGTGGAAAGGAGGATTCTATGCTTGAAGCAGCAACTGCAATATAGTTTTCACAATACTGATCTTTAAAAAAAAGTTTCCATGAAAGTAGATAGTATAGTATTTGCAATATAAATGGTCAGTGCATCCCAACCAATCAATTTCCAGCCTATATAGTGAGAATGAGAGAGGGAAAGGTGGAGAGTTCTCCCATGCATGAGTCCTAAGCAAGAGCAGGACCCCTGCAGTTACTCTAGAAGTAAAAAAAGAGAGAGATTTGTGGCCTTCCAGATACTTTGGACTACAATGTTCCCGTACCACTTGCTATGCTGAAGGAAACCATAGGCCAAAGCATCTGAGTGGCCACATGTTGCCAATCCCTGATATACCTGATTGCTACATCTCTAATGTGGTTCACACACCATGCTAAGCCACCCTGAAAGTAAGTTTCAGTGGGTTGGTTCTGCACTTACTAACCCACATTATTCTTCATAGAGTTGCAGGTGCTTGTGGCTCATTTCCCCCTTTGGACTCCTGCCTACTTGTGGCATAGAACTCATGTTCTGCAGTGGTGCAACCTCAGCAGCCTCCACACCTTACTAGAATAGATTTGATTTTGTAGATTTTTAAAATTTGCATTCAGTGAGATTTGCACATTTTTAACACCTTCAAGGAAATTTGCTCAAATTCACCAAGTAGAGAATTTTCAGTAAGTACCATATCAGTGCAGCAGTTTGGAAAATTTGGGTAAAGGAAGGTATTATATTTTTAACTTAATCTGCAATGTAACGTGAACTTCCACTAACAGTTAAGAAATTTGATTTGCACGAACTTCCCTGAACATGAAAGAATATGCATATTCTCCCAAAGGTTTTTAAAAGTGCTACTTTCTCGGAAGTGACAAAAGGGAGGAATAAACTGACTAGTGTCATTTCAAGATGTAAGAGAAGGGATTTCATCAGCATGCTTAAGAGACTTCACAAACTACCCTGAATCAAACAAGGCCAACAGCCTACCATGGGTGATGTTTGTTGCGCAAACCAGGTCAATGTTTGCTTTGGCCCTTGTCTGGGAAAGAACAAAACCAAAAAGTAAAAGCAAAAGCAAAAGACCAAACCACACACTAAAATCAATGGAAATCATTCCAGTGTAGGCATGGCTACCATCAAGCCACAAGTGAATCAGTTTAATCCAAAACATTCAATGGTATTAGAGCATGCAATACACAAACGGTGCTTCAGAGGGGTTTCATATTCCTGTAATTCCCATTCGGTTTTGGTGCCTTTCATTACATACCAAGGTTCTTTCTCACAGAGCAATTGCACAAACAATGAATGTGCAGATCGCACCCAGTCTCCCCACTGCTTCTCCTTTTGTGTTTGTTTCGGAACACAGCAATGCCCAGGGACCCAGCCTTTTTCAGGAATCCCAGTCAACTGTCAAATTGCCTGAGCTCCACCAGTGGGTGGACACGATTTCCATAGCTGGGACAATGAAAGCAATTCTTATTCCCTTCTATCCTCCGTACAGTTGCTTCATACACTTTCTCTAAATTTTATAGCAGTGTGCAGAAATTTCCCCTGCATTTTTCAACCATTCTTATTCAATATGATAGAAAACAAATTGCTCTCAAAAATGACCTCAGTGGTCAAAAAGGTGTCAGAGGGATTCCCGTACATTGGATTTGGGTTTCTTGTGCTTACTTTACCTATGAGGTGGGCTGGAGAGATGCACAGTTGCCCACATTGTAATTGAAGCCCTGCTTAATCTCTCCTTTAGGATTTAACAGACTAGAAAGTGCTCTGTTCCATAGAGAAAAGATACATGCAGCACCCTTGTCCACCTTGCAATGATTATATAAGCTCAAGCACAACACACAAATAAAATTCCAAACACCCAGAGAATGAGGCAGAACAGTGAAAGCCTCTTTCTTGGGAAGGTGGCTGGGATGGGGCAGTGGGGGAGAGAGTGGACCGGATCGGATCTTGACACAGCACTGACTCAGTCTCTTTCCTGGAGTTGGCAAGATCCTCTCCCTTCACACCTCCATTGCAGAGAATGCAAACTGGGGGACCGTCTGCCAACACAAAAACAATAGAAACCCTTATGAAAAAGAAAACCACTCTGTTGTCACCCTTGTCAGTGATAAGCCCTATCAGTGGGAAACAGTTTAATCATTTCTCCTTCCCCAGAGAAATTCAGCAAAATTATCCTCTCAATTCATCTGTCCACAAATTGGGAGGGGCATTTTTAAAGACCTTTATGAACAGCGCCAGGATTTTAGATACTTAAGCTGCTACTTATAAGTACAAACTGAATATTTAAATGGCTTTCTCTGGGTCAAAGCATTATTTCATTCATTTTGTATTCTGCCTTTTTGCTTCTTGAGAGGAACCCAAGGCAACCTACAAAGTCCTCAAAAGGACCACCCTGTGAGGTGGTCAGACTGACCAAGTGGAGCCTAGGACTCAGATCTCTTGATTCTTGGTCCAATGCTATCCACCCATTATGCCACTAAAGTCAGTCTAAGCCCAGTCTGAGCTCTCCTGTCTATCAGCAGAACTGTGGGTCCTTAGGAGAGGCAGTCCTGCTTGAGATCCTTTCAGCAGGAGATCCTGTGGATTAAACCGGGGGCCTTCCACATGGACAGCAAGCACTCTCTCACAGAATGTGTGTGTCTTTCTTCATCTCTCTGAAAGCCCATGGCTTCTGTGGCCTCCTACACTTCAGTCAAAGACCAGGAGAAGAGATCATGAAATAATTCCTCCCTTACTGCATTTTCAGATCCTGAAGTCCAAGCAACTGGTTGGATGCAGAGCCATGAGAGGACGTGTAAAAGAAAGCAAAACGTGTGTGCGTGTGTGCACACAAACACAGAGCACCCTCGGCCACCTTGGCAGTGACCTGGTAAGCTCAAAAATAGCACAAAATGGAATTTCAAGTTAATTAAACAACACTTCAAGTAAAAGCTTTGGGAGACATTTCTCTCCCGAGAGAGGTTCTGCTGTTTTTGTTTCGTTTGCTCTTTTTCTTACCCCTCCAGATTTTTTTAAACATTACTTTGTGGATTTTCCCCTTCTTACCCCAGCTTTTTGTTTTCTGATTTCACTCCCTTTCCTAGAATGACTCAGAACCATGCTGGCACAGTATAGGAAGTAAATGCTGCCTTTGCCTCTAGCTAGGGCAAGGCAAAGCAAAGCCCACAAAGCAGGAACTTAGGGAAAAATTAAAAAGCTGTGTTGCAACTCTCGCTAATGATGAACCCTGCCTATGAGAAACCTTTGAAGAATTCCTCCTCTCACTAGAGAAATTTGGTGAAATTGTCTTCCTGGTTTACCTGCCAGCAAGTAAGATAGAGAATTTCAAGAGGGCATTTGTGCTTAGTTCTTGGTAAAACCTCTCCTCTCTGTCTTGAAGAATGACAATGTACTTTCCTTCACTCCTATACTAGCTATGGAGCAACTGAAATTTCACACTAAATTCCAATATTATGCAGCTGAACATAGTACGAACCGATTACAAAAATAAGCTTTTGTGCTTATTGGCAACCTATCCTATTCATCTTGTGTCAACCCCTCCTACCCCTTCATTATTTCCAGAACTGTTGGATTTGGCCTTAGATCTCAAAGTCATTGATCAAAAATCAGAAGTTATTGATGCTACTTATCTTCAGGATGCCCAGCTGGATCTAAAACCTAAATGACAGCTAGCCACATCATGAACACTCAAACAGCAGTAAATATATGCAATCAAACTGTATAAATTGTTTTATATAGTAAGATATTGAAAGACGTTTGAAAACGTGTGGGTTCATTTTAAGGATCAGCTAGGACTATGACCTTTCTGGATGAACTGCCATAGCTTCTCTTCTAATTTGAAACATCACTGATTCCAGCTTCAGAAATTAGAAGAAAACACTTGGCAGGTTTTTCTAAGGAGTCATATACAGACTAGAAATAAACATCAAATTAAGACTGCTAGACTCCAAAGAGCACGGCAAAAAACTGGAATTGGCAACCCCTAACCTGGAACTCTATCAAGCAGCTGCTCAAATTATACTCTCTCCTGGAACAATAATTCCAGCATGCAACAAGGAGTAAAAATGGGGAAAAGTACTAATTTGCAACTAACCTTCTAATGAAATCTTTATAAACACAAGTCCAATATATCCACATTGCTCTTCATTTTCAAAGATATTCCACTTACCTTGAACAAGTAGTAAAAGGCTATTGGCCTAGATCTCTCTACTTAATATATAAGATGCAGATACATGGTTTCTCCAGGACTGGCAGACCCATCTTTACCTTAATTAAATGCCTGAGGCTTTCTTGGAACTACCTCACCTTTGGAGCTAAGGTGGGTGGTATCTAAGCAAATGACTTTCTGTTATGGCACAGAAATGCCTTTTCTAGAGATCTCTTTTTGGTAAGAGCTATGTTCTTACAGGAAGCCGCAAAGGTGGGTCATGGTGAAATCACTGAAAGATACCTTGGCCCCCTCTTTAGCCAGCTCAAGTTTTTGCTGGATCAAAAGACTTTCTGAAAATAGAAGGAAAATTTTGGATTCAAGCCACTGTGTAATCAAAGATTCACTTTAGAAAGAAAAAACAAGCAACCACACAAACAAAGAAGCCCACATGTATTTAAATAGCATCTAACTGTTAAGGTAATTGTAGAAGTTTCTATCAGCATTATATAAACCAAAGTATGTGTTGCATTAAAAACCAAGCAAATGGCATATACGCAAATACATGTTCACATGCATGGGATCCTAAACCCATTGAAAATGTAAACTATTACACTGCATATGTTAAAACTCCAGTCTGTCTCTCATTTTCAGCACCCACAAGGGATACCTGGGCATCTTTAGAAGCTTGAAGGAGCTCAGGTCAGACTGACCCATTATTTTTTCTTCAAGGACAATGAATTCTTTTTAGAACATTTGCAAGCAATTCTGCGTACTAAACTGCAGTCTTTGACTACACTATTCAGATGTGAGGAGGTACTGAGAGCAAGCTTAATACAATGGAAAAAAATCAAGTATTCCAAATAGTGCTTGGTGTAGTCCTCCCTGGAATGTTCCACTTGTGAAAAAAGGGACAGGATAATGTGTTTGAATGTTTTCTCATGTTCAAACCTACCTCTTTGTAGACAGCTGTGTCAGGAAGGAATGTCTTCTTTGGGTGCCAGCTTTGCAGGTGTGTACATATGTGAGAATGTATTGACACAGGTGATCAAATACATAATCCATTACTTGTAATATGAAGAATTAAAATCCCACCAGATGATATTGCAAATTTACTTTAATAATTGAATCAGCCCCCATAAATCAGAAAAGGAGAATACAGAGTGGTTTGAGCTAGTGATCTGTGAAACCTCCCCGAAACATTTTTGCAAAGGTTCCGGTCAAGTGGCTCCTGAGTGAAGCTCGCCCAGAAACATGCAGACATATTGGTGCCATTTGAAGGAAGAGCATTGCATTGGATTTTTTTATGGAACAGCTTGGATTCTCTTATATTCATTATGGCACCCAGCAGAAACTGCTTGGACTGCATCTTATACAGAACTCCTCAATCTGCTGTCCAAGGTCTCTTTCAGAACATTCAAACAGCAACCATATTTTGCACTGCAGTTTTAGAAAATAGCATCTCAGCCTAGATGTGTTTTCCCAGTTTCTAGCTAAGAACAGATGTTTATACCAGAGTAGTTCTTTAATCATGATATGATTAATTTTGAGATATTTAACCACAATTTATTAACTCTTATTAGAGACTGACATCCTGCATCTACACAGATCATACAGAATATATTAGGAACAATGCCAACAATTTCCCCAAACATGGGTTCTTAACACAATGGGATGAAGACAGACACAAGCTCTCCCTGACTCAGAATGGTTCCATGGACTATAACACCTGCCAAACTGGGCCAAGGTTCCACCCCGAGAGGCATAACCTGGCAGCCTAAGGATGCAAGCAGGTAGCTGGTGTGGGAAGCAGCACTCAAGACAGACTGGCAGGATTTTTCTCAGCTCTGAATTGACTTAGCTGAAGAGGGTGTCAGGATCTGAGCTGGTCCAGGGTTCCATCTGGTGGCCAGAACTGGAACAACCACTGCAGTATTTGCAGGATTGGACCCAGACTGGGCTGCTGCACACAGCCTCCTGATGAGCTGGGAGACCTGGGGAAATGCTTCAGAGCAAGCGCTTCCCTCCACTGGCTGCCTCAGTAATATAGATCCTTTTGGGGTGTGGGTTAGCTTTATATTTTGCAAGATGTGGCTGCATCTTGCTGCGTCCTGCCTTGCCTTGCTGTTTTGCAAGTTTTCCTGTTAGCTGCTGTGTAGTTCAGTTCCTGCATCTGACCTGATCCTTGCTGGATCTGGTTCATGCCATGCTTGGCTGTATTGTGCCATGTTGTCCTGCCCCTGGCTGAGTCGCTTTGTTTGCCGCACCTTTGCTGCTCCTGAATCCTGTCCAGGTATCCTTCCTCAGGTGCCTGCTGCTTGCTCTTGTTATTGTCCTGAATTTTGACCACTGTGTCCTTGTCTTGTCCTGTTGCATGCCCCTGGTTCATGACTTCATCCTGTTCCTTGGCTCTGACTTTGTCATTGGACTTTGGACTGTGTTTGGGCTTTGTCTTTCTGGAGTTCTCTTGCCTTCTTCCTGGGGTATCTGTCTTGATCCCTGCCACCCTCATCCCAGATCCTGGGAAGGCAGTAGGAGCTTAGCAGAATTTAGCAATAAGGTCAAGCACTCCATGTCCCATTGATAGAATCAGTTGCGCAGTATGTAGTGATGGCATTCTGTGACTCACTGTCAAGGAGCGGTACAAAGCTGCGTTCAAGCTCTGCTATTGCATTTCAGAGACATCTGCTTGTCCACTGTCAGAAACAGGGTGTTGAACTTGAGGGAGCTCCGTGCCTGGTTCTTTCATGCCTGCTCCATTGCTTTATTTTTCCTCCAGATTCCAAGTATGCCATAAACATTAACAGGTACATGCAGGCAAGCTGGCTCATATAATCTTGTCTGTAGGGTGGTAACATTTAGGGAGTCATCTGCAACTTTGCTCTTTGGTAGAGCCCAGGACTTAACCCCCACAACGGAACGAACAAAGTGTTGGTATAATGCTCAGTGATGTTTATCACCATCTCTAAATTACACTTGAAATTTATAGCATGAAATTATCTGAAGAGAAGAAAAAATCCTAGATGTATACCGTAGAACTTGAGTAGAAGTCAGTGGGAAAAATGCATTTTCAATATTTCTCCCAATGTCCTTTAAATATAAAGGTGAGCCAAAAGGGCCCTCTTGGGAAGCTCTTAAGGAAATGAAAGTTGCTATGCTGGAGTGAAATCAGATGTACTGTGAAATTTAAGGAAAAAGATATAAAGTATTGTGTGTGGGGGGCATCTTTCTTCATTACAGGCAATACTTAGAAAAGGACCAGGTAAAATACTGGCCAGTTTCTGGACTGCTCTGGAACCATCACAAACTGGATGAGCATCAAGAACAGTCCTCAAATCTTCCAGGACTGCTTTTGTCTCTTTACCTGTTCTTGGGGCTCCCAAGAAGTAGCCAAGAATTTGCATTATCTGTTGCTGCTGATTCGCAAACCACGACCCATTCTAAGGAAGAAGTTAGAGCTCTTTCTTCATTCTGATGGGTGCTTTGGAAACCTCCCAATTAGACTACTGAACCTACCTGAGGTGGGACTGCCATATTTAGTCAACCCTCTTGAGGATGGTCCTTTTTTAGTAAAGACATAGGAAGAAGGTAAGCAGCCTAAGAAGACCTGGGAGTTGCTCAGGCAAGCTGGAAGAATGGAAAAGAAAAGATCAGGTTGGCCCTTGCTGCTTGTTTGTCAATTTTTTCAGCCATCACATTGTAAGAGGTGCTGAACAAAATGGCTGTTTTCAGCCATCACAAAACTGATGAACAAGCACGAGGCACTTAACAAAAAAATTTAGTACATGGCACCACAACTTCATTTGACGCGCCGGTTGGCAGACTGATGCAGAAGGGTCCCCGCAAGAGGCATCTATCACCAGCAGCATGTATTATGTTTCTGGTTTCTTTTGAGCCCCCCCCCCCCGTATGTCTTCACACAGATCCCCCCTGCCCTGGTTCTTTCAGAACTTTTGGCTCAATTTTGGATGGTCATGCTGGGTTTGAAAGTTTCTTCAAAATTTGGACTTTGCGCATCTTTTTCAAACTGCCACATCTGCCAGTTTTACAATTGTAGTGTACACAGCAGAACCCCTGCTTCTCCTTGCAGTTCCTAGTAGTTCTCCCCAATCCTAGGAGGCATCAGAAGGGCGCAAGGAATAATGACTCCTTTTTGCATAACTCATGATGAACTATAGATGTCCAAGCAACCAAACTTGCTTTTCGTTAACAAAGGGCCTATCGTCAAGAATACAAAACATGAATCAGAGCTTAGTTCTGTTTTTGGCTTTTGAAAAAGCCATCCATTTTTACACCACTTCTGTTTGTCTGTGTGTGATTTAATATTTTAAGTAATCATTACAAGTACTCCGAGCCAACACAAGGTCTGGAGCATATCGCAAACCACTGACAGCTGTTTGCAATATATCTGTGCAAACTCAAAGCTAATTATGTTTTAAAACACCCACATATAAAGCAAAATGGGGGGAAGAGGCCATTTAAACATTTCTAAGTGATACCAAGTCACAGTGTGTGGAAAGATGGGTAAAGGAAGGGGAGGAGCAAAACAAAAAGAGTGATGGTTAAACTTCATATTATTACCTTTTTCCCTATTTTCAATGTTTAGAAAAGAGGAACAGATGTTTGGGAAAGTACTGATTCTACTTGGTAATTTAAATATAAGTCTCACTGGAAAGAAATTCAGTAAGGCCCAATTAATATATTATGTTTTCGCTTCCATGGGAGTAATTTGGACCTCCCCTCATATGAAGAAATGCAGTGCTTGAACCTGTGGATAACCAGTACAGCTGTCAGTTTTTGTGATCAGACAACTGTCCATTGGAACAGTGGACAGAGTTCCATTCCCCTTTCATGTATACATGTTGTTATAAGTAGAATTACATGTTGGCAGGTGCACATTGGAATAAAGGGTGCAGCTATGACGCTTGCAGAAAGTCAGATCCAGGGGGCAAATCTGCCCTACCTAAGATTCCATTCCAGCTCTCTGGAGGGCCACATCCCCTCCCCTAGCTCCACCCCTTTCCCTGACCACCAGTGGTGTTGGCTTTTTATTTTTCATTTGACACTAAGAGCAAGAGACCAGAGATTGCTCTCCTTCCAAAGAATCCATATTCCAGTATTTGAAAAAGTGTTTCAAAGGTCTCATTCTAAGAAGTTGAAGAGACTTTCATAAGGCTTAATGGCTGGCAGTAAGAGATTTAAGGTAGAAGGGGTTGTTCTTTTTGGTATTTTGGGCATACTCCTTTTGCCTTTGATCCCTAATGTGACTGGAATGCAACCTGCATGTCTCTGCAATGGCATTTTGCCCTTGGTCTAAAAGAGGTTCAACGCCCAGGCTGGTTTAGTAGCTGCAGTGCAAGGTTAGGGAGGGTGGACCTATATTCAAATCTTTCCTGAGGTATGAAGCTTCCCTTGGGCCATTTAACCTTTCTCGGTCTAATTTATGTATTGCTATAAGATTAAAACAGTGGAGAGACACTTGGACATTTCAGAGCACCTTGAAGGAATGCCACCGAAAAATGTAATGTACTAGTGATGGGATTCTTCGCAACATTTCATAATGCAGTATCCTCATTATCCATTATACCTGGTCAGCCTCTATTTCCTCTTTTGACAAAGGTACCATGATGAAAAGCATCTTCATTACTGTTTCTAGAATATCCTCCAACATGGTGCTTACCTTTGGAGTGGGCTTGAGCATTGCCCTAAAAGGTGAAGCATGAGATGGAGGGAAAAGGTGCAATAGCAGATTCACTTTTCCCCATGCATTCGCTTAGATGTGCACTAGAAAAATCAACTTACCCAGTGCCTACTAGCCAAGATACTTAGCACTGAGCCATCCTGGGAGAGATAGGTGAAGCCTGAAGGGTAGCAAAGCTAGCAACTCACAGTGACATTGATGGATTCCAACAAGGCATCTGCAAAGGGAAAAGTCAGACCAAAGAGTCGGGGTAGTAATTTACCAGCTACCAGCAAAAAGTGTCTCTCCTTGATAGCTAGAAATATATGCAGTTGTCACTAATAAACACTGTTGAATCTCTTAGGAAACAGTTCTATGGGGTGGCCATGCCTGTGACCTTCTGAACTTGCACAATTAAGGCAGAAAGGCGGTTCTATGGGGATGCCATGCCTGTATGTTGGACAGAAGAGGCATGGATGCAAAGTTTGCATCCATATTCCTCTGACTTTTCTGGTTTGGAGTGGAAGGCTCAGGTGCTGCCAGGATGTCATACTATGGCAGTTTAGGTGTCCTCCTCTCCCACCTCCTGGCACATTCCCAAAAGCCATTCTCTCAGTTTGTTCTTATGTCTATGGCCATCTAGACCCTGGCTAGCAGCCATAGATTCCTCTGTTAATGAGATAATCTTCGTACACTGCTTTCCATTATTTAAGCTGATTATACATAATTAGAAACATAGAAACAGAGCGAGTCAGACGGGGTCTCTCGGGCCATCTAGTCTGACCTCCAGCACCAGCCGGCTCCGCTCATGACATGCCCACCATGTGGATGTCCAGCCCATCCTTGAACACCCGCACTGATGGGGCCTCAACGACCTCTCGTGGAAGGCCGTTCCACACCGGAGGGTTATGCAGTCCAGTCATAGCACCAGTCAGGGACACGGCCCGTCTGGCTGTTATTCCTTAGACACTGAGCGACTTCCAAGGATGTCTTGGAGGGCTCCAAAAATGGTTCCCCCCAACCACGCCACGCAGTTCGGCTTGGCGGGCAGCATGTGCACACGGAAGGTCTTCAAGGCCAGCAGCTCCTTGTACTTTGGCTTCTCCACCAGGTATCGGATCTCTGCGATTAACCAGTGCAAGAATCCCAGCAACATGGCAGTGCCGCCCATCACCATGAGATTTTCAGCCAGTTGCTTTCTGGTATCTATGGGGCACTCAATAAGTGAGTCCAGTATGAAAGTGGCCACTGATTTCTCCTCATTGTCCTGCTCAAAGAGTATTTCAATGACAGAATCTCTGATTGCTCCATTCACATGCAAAATCTTCTCTCCATCCAGGGGATATTCTACATCTGGGAGTGGAGCTGGGCGCTCAGTGCTGCCATCCATATTGAACTTTCCTGCCTGAATTTTCAGTCCCTGCTGGAGGTCACTCACGAAACAAGTGCCAACTTTAATGTCTTCCACAATGTCTTCTGGAACAGAACCCATCACGGAGGGAAGGCTCTGTCCCTTGGTGGCTCCCGTATCCACAGTGCTCTGCTCCAGTAACTGGTTCTCCAGCTCTTTGGCTTTGGTGAATGGCTTTTCCTCCCAATGGAAGGGCACCCCAGCAGCTGAGAATTGGAATCCCTTCATAAATGGGTAGGACCAGACTTTCTGTGTAGCCACAATCTAAGACCATCGCAGAATTAATTCCAAGGGTCAGGAGAGACATCAGGTGGCTTGGGGCAAACAGCACCGATGGAACCTCAAAATACTTAAACAGAACTTTTGTTAGTGTCTCTCTGAAATGGGAAGGGCACAGCACGGATTCCACAATCACAACACGACGGTCTCGGGGGTTGAGCAGCAAGTGCCTAAAATAGAGCATGTGGATGAACTCCTTCAGGTAGGAATATAGCTCTTTGTGTTAATGTTGCATTGGACAACTTTGATGGGCTATGAGATGCCAGGTTTCTTTATTTCACTGGGAATAACACATCTTGGTCCTGTTTCTCCTGCAAATCCACATTTGGTGAAGGCCGCGCCCAGGTCGATCACCACCGCTGTCTTCTCGCTGCCACTCCTCGTACAGCGGCATCACCACGCTGACAGGGCAAGGGGCGAAAGACCCACCTGCCGCTCGCAACGCCCAGGGGCCCTGTATATTATATACCTACTTCCATAGCCATCATTGGGATCAAAAGTTGTGATTTTGAGATGTTGCAAAACAAAGATATCTGGCTCCTGTGAGCTTTCCGGATTCCCCATCCACTTCTGAGCTGCTGGAGCCAAGTTTTCATGGTAGACTTCCATCTGCATGTTAGATCATGATTTAGGCATTTGTGTATTTCTTTGAAACTATCGATTGTATTTATGGAAACTGGCACTGAGAACTGTTGGGACCGTGTAATTTGCACAAGACACTATTTTACTGGTGCCATTTTTGCATGAAATGGTACCTGGCAAGCATGTGGCATAGTGTGATTTGTGCAAATCTCATTAAGCTGTGTGTTTTCCAGCTGCTATTTTGTGCAAACATATCCATTTTTATGGGAAATTGCACACATCACTCAGAAAAAGATCTGCAAATTAAATGCATCCCAATTAATGATGTGATTTTCTGGCATCAATACGCATAAATCCCATTGGCTTTATTCATGGAAACCACATTCCAGCTTTTAGAAGGAGGTCTGTGAGCTAGTCAGTGCTGGGAGGCAAACTGAGGGAATCTGATGGCTTTCTACCCACTCCCCACACCCCAAATACAGTCTACACATATCTCAATTTTTCCTTGTTCCTAAGAAAATCAACAGTAAGTCATTCTATTGACTTCACAAGGCATCAACCAGGTAATTTTGCATTCAGTCTTAGCAAACATGTAGAAACTTGATTTCTTTATGTGGCCTGGCTTTCCTTTTTCTCTTAAGTAATAATTTCCTCCCAAATAAAATATGTCTTATTTTACTTCTGAGCCACTGGAATGTAGGATTTGTATAAACAGAGGAGATATTTCATATATGAACCCACTACCTTGTAGTAATTATTCCATTAAACTTTGATAATAACAACTTGCTGACATGGTTAGCCACTCTGAAGAATGAGGCCTCTGCTATCAACCCTTGTGGTTGTCTTGGCAATGGTACCAAGCAACTTTTGACATATGAACAAGAATAATCCTTTGGGGAATGTTAAACCCTCAATATAGCCAAGGAATAGAAGGTTTTGGAAAGTGAAAGAAGTGGAACATTACAAGAGTAGAGGAGTATGTTTTCCTTGTGAAGGAGATGGCTTTAGAAGGGTATCTTTGGCGATGACAAGTAGCTTGTCCTCCTGCCACTCCCCAACTTCCAGGTAGATCAGGTCAAAAATCTACCCAAATCTTAGGTTAAAACAGGTCAGCTAGACTTTGTGATACAAAAGAGTATGGAAGAAGTGAATAACAAATGTCTGGAGTTAGAAAACTAGCTATTAGGGAAATGCAGCTTAATGCTAAGAACTTGATTCCAAACTGAATGTCTCTTCCCTTCCCAGACAAAAAGTAACTCCTTCATGCTGCTGCTTGTAGGCCAATTGGTGGAAATAACGGAATCTACTAAATTGTTCTGCCCTTTTAATCTGATACTGTATATGTGGGCTAATGATGTTCCATTCACCCTGATCCAACTCTATCTACTGAATAGAGCTTACCACAGAATCAGACACGGTCTGGCTCTCATTGGCATCTAGATTCGTTTAGAATTCCAATTCTTCCCCCTTTTCAGATTTTGATTCAGAATCTGAAGCAACAACCATGGAAGGATGTATTTTGGGAGAAGTGTGCCTAAACCTTTCAGAGGAAATGAAAAATAGGGGGTGTCAGGGTCTACAGTATGGTTCATTGTGAGTAAGATTAGTCCTGGCACTGTGGGTCCTATGGGTTCAAAGCCAATTTTGAGCACCCAGTCCAGGTGTGGGATGTTCAAGGCTGAGGAGCCTGGCTTTTACTAGCCTTGTGTCTGATTATAGATGAATAAAAATGAGACTCCTCTGCAGGCCAAGCTGCAGACCAAGTCTAAGACAAATGTCTACTTTGAAGCCCGTGCATTTGGGAATCAGGCTGGAGCAAGACTCTTAGGGGAAGGGCTTCCAGGGATGTTGTCCAGATTAAGTCATCAACTGAAAGCAGGGAAACAGAGTTGCCTACAATGACATACTGCTAGGTTATATGCTAAATCGTCTGTGTTTTCATTCGTGCACAGCTGGTCATGTTTGCTGACAAGGTTTATGACAAGGTTTTGAGTTGGCTAGACAGAAGGGATGCAGTGGATGTCGTTTACTTGGATTTCAGCAAGACCCAAGGCCCATGATATCCAGGTTGAGAAATTGAGGAGTTTTGGGATAGACCAATGCACTGTCTGATGGATTAAGGCATGGTTGGTAGCGAGAAGCGTGACTTCTAGATTGAGAGAGGTATTACTACCACTCTGTCTGACTCTGGTGCACCAGATCTGGAATATTGTGTTCAGTTCTGGGCTCCACATTACAGGAAGAATATAGCCGGGTTGGAATGGGTGCAGTGTGGGGCCACAAGGATGGTGGCTGGATTGCAGGGAAAGCCAAATGAGATGAGACTGAGGGAACTGGGTCTTTTAAGCTTGAAGGAGACTCAAGGGAATCTGTTGGAGACATATATGTACGTGAGGGGGTGTTGGGTAGAGGTTTGGTAGAGACCTGTTTTCTCCAAACATCTGATCAGCACTAGGTTGGGGAATGCGGGTCTAAAGAGGTGCAAATGAACTACTCCTTAAATTCTTTCATAGTTTGGCTCTGCCAAGAATTTCTCTTTGCCACTCTTTCTCACCAGGTTATCCTTTTGTCAACCTGTTTCAGAATCTGTTTATTGTAATTCCTTAGAAGTGTGTATACAGGGAAATAAGTGCATCTCTCACCACAGGATGGTTTAAGACAATGAATTTCTACCTATATTGTACATTGTGTATGTGTTTTAAATATTTGGCATCTAAATATTGAAAAAAAATTACCCAAGGAATATTTCTTGGTAGAATAATGTTACAGGTATCTGCATGTTGAGTGAACATACAGAGAGAGATTGCTACAAACTAAAAATAGACACTAAAGAACTCTCCCTAACATTATTGAAGTTGGCATTTAAACTGATGCAAGCATCTTTGGCATATTAAAAATATTACACAAGAGCATTAGCACCTAACAGCCTATGAGAACCATTTCTCCTTAGATTATAAATTAGAACTATCACACAAAACTACATGCAATAAACTAAGGAGATATCTGTAGATTGCACAAAGTGAACAATGGGCCCATGAATTAGAGCGAAGCTGTCACCAATGGCTATATTTGTCACCGGGAGAACTCCTCAAGAAGTCACAGAAAACCATTTTTGTGGGTTTTTTGAAGCACAAGGCAGACATTTGTCAGGGTTCCTTCAGATAAAGGCTATTTTCAGTGGTTCATTCTATGGGGAGAAGCTCAACCATAAGCATATCTATCTGCAGTTGTCAAGTCATAGAAAACTGAAGTGGGCTTTCATGGCATGAGCCCCACCTTTGCTTTGGCCAGTAACAAAATAGCAACAAACACTTGTATATGTTAGCCATGTAATAACATCAATGAGCTTATCTGAGGAAAGTTATCCATATATGTGCATGTACACACACACACACACACACACACACACACACACACACACACACTTTTATAATTTATGGAGGTATATATTAACAAGTGCTAGATAGGCTGAGACACCAAGTCAGGGCCTAGGATCCAATTTGTCTGAAAGTTTCTTTGGACACTGCCTAGATATGGTATTACAATAGGGCAAACTTAAGTTTGTTAATAAAAAATTAACTAAGGTACAAGGAGTGATAGAGGCAAACGTTCTGTTTCCATGTTATTTGACTGTACTAAAGATCAACAGATTTTGCTATGTCTATTCCATTGGAGGTCCTCTCATCGCCAGGCAACTTTCATGCTGCTCACTGAAGAAATTAGAATTGGAAGCCAATGTGGTTACAGCGGTGAACTGGAACTTGTGCAAGAACTAACCTATTAGTGCAGATATGCAGCTGTGCAAACCCCACCCCACAAGCAAGTGAGCAAACACAAGAAAATAAAAGAAATTGGCCCACAAGACTGGAATCCATAGAACTTGGGAAAAAGCAGTCCCCTACAGAATCTGCAGGCCAGTTTCATAAAAATCCAAACTCATCTGGGTCCACTGCAGATTGTTCTGATATCCTTAGCCTGTGTTTGCCGGATTGCATCAGGCATTGGATCATGCTTTTAGCCCTGCTCTTTGATGTTGCACCCCCAGCATCAAATATGTGTGCACTGGACACAGTTGTTTGCAGAAGAATATCCATGCATGAACAACTGCTCAAAGGTATGTGAGGCAGTTATCCTAGTCACACAGATGCCCTACATGCAACCACGGGCTCTCACACTGGAGGAAGGAGTCAGGTAAACAAGGGGTCTCTGATGGGACCTTGCTGAAGGTTTAGTGGGGTGGGAGAGTTGCTTCCTCGGTTTGAACCAAGACACAGCATGGCTTAGCCTACTTGGGGTTGGCATCAAGGGTAGGACCGGTCAGGTACCTGTTAAGGACCCATGCTCCTGCAAAAGTCCTGTTAGCAAGTGCCCCATGGAAATTGGCCTTCTTTGTACCATTGCAACATGCTTGTTTACCTGTTTGTCTCTCTGGTCCAGACAATGGTGGGGAGAAGAAGCAGAGGGAGCCACCACAGCCTGTTCAGCCAGCAAGTGGCAGAGGTGATGAGAAAGAGGGGGAGGAGCAGAGCAGCTGGTGACAATGGCAGTGAATCAGGACGCGGGGCATTCCAGGGGGTCTTCCCAAAGTCTACTCGAAACCTGGAGCTGGTATTGCACTTAATAACTTACTTTGTACACTGAGCAGAAAAACATGTGAACTTAAAAACAGAGGAAAATACCTCAGCACATGTGCAGAAAACATCTCCCCCATAATGAGTCATCACAGACTAACTTTATACTAATGGGATTAAGGACAGAGCTTGTAAATCTGAGAATGTATCTTCTATGCCGTTGTGCACTTTGGCACATGCCCTGATACGGCCCCCAAGGGACTCTTTGATGTTGATGGGGTGGCAGAAAGTCAAGAGCTTCAGGGGGAGAAAAGATGGGGTCATGGCATATATAAATTTTAAATAACCAACCAAATCTTTATCTAAGAGGGGCCCAAATTCCAGGGATACTCCCAGTTCCCTGAAATCTTACAATTAAATTCTTTTTGGCCTTCCTTCAATAGCTTTTGAGCTCCCTAAAAGAACATAAAGTTAAAATTTTAATAGCGTTTCTGCAGAGCCTTTCTGAATTTTGTATTAGATCTCAATTTAGCCCCGGGTAAAGCTGTTAGAAGTAAAAAAGAAAAAAATTCTGATGCTTGAAAACGTAATAATCATACAGGAACCTTCCAAAGCCAGCATCAAATAGAATAAGATATATTTTATTAATGATACAATTCAGAAAATTACCACTCCTGCCACTCTGCGCCTGCTAGAGACACTGACTCCCTCCCCCTTTTATTTCATGCGTTATCAGCCAGTAGAGATTCTTCTGTTTGATTTAACCTTATGATTGCCTGGAATGCTTAATGAACTGGCAATTCACTCACGATTAGGCAGACAGGGGTCATTATAAGGATGCTCCAATCCAAAACCTGTGCTGCGTACATGAATAAAAGAAAGACGGACACGCTTTGTTGTGGCAACAGGCAGAAGGGACTATGATGTAGGGGGTTGTGCCACACATGAGAAGCAGTGGCGGCCATTTGACCACGAGGCGCCTCCTGCTAGAGCTGCTGCCAGGCGTCAGCGTAGGTGGGCGAGTGTCTGGCCTGCAAGCCACCAGGCACCCCACAGCTGAGCGGGTCGCTAGGACCTCCTGGCCCTGCCACTGCTTCCCTTTTGACAGCTCACTCCCTCTGGTCCAGACGGAGTGTGCGTGTACGGCAGAAGCAAGGAGAAGGATCTCAGGACAGTCGGCCTGTTCACTCTTCCCCCGCCTTTGTCCTTACTTGACTATGGGACTTGGGCCAAGAAATAGAGGGCATGGGTGATGGCAGTGAGGACCTGAAACCAACATGTTCATCCAGGGACAGCAAGGCAGGCAAAGTGAGGAATGGGGAAGAAAAAGACGGAGTGAGTAGCAACTGTGCGCAAACTGCTTCCGTATTTAATGGATTGCTTTCTAAGTCATCTCTTGCTGAAATATTCAGCCAAAAGCCTCCCCTGAAAGACCCCTGCTTTTAGAGAACAGGCAGATCATCACCGAACTCAGGGACTTTTCTGTGGTGGCACCCTGGCTGCAGAATCCTTCCCCCAAGCACAGCCCCTTGGAACCAGCTGCCATATCTTCTCGTCACCAGGTTCAGTCTAGCTTGTTTCCCCGTGGCTCTGATGGGAAATGAGACAGAGCAGCTTCTACCATGGTTAGGTGCTTGTTGATGATTCTCCTTTCACTTGTTTACTTTGTGTGTGTGTGTGGTGGGGGGGATGTTCTGATTAGTGATGTGTGAGGAATCTGGTTTGGGGAGGGGAGCGCTCAGATTCTCCTGGCTCATCTCCCACTGAGCATTTGCATGGACTCCCAGCAGGAAATGCACCGAATTGTTGTGCAGGTGTAACTCGTGAGGCCAGCTGGCATGTGCACCATCTACTGCCTGCACCCATCGGGCAAGCTCTGTCCATGGTCATGCTCTCAACTCTGCTTCCCTCCGAGGTCAGGCCTGAGTGTGGGGAAGAGGGCCGCAAGCACAAAGGCGCCACATTCCTGCTGGAATGTTGCACCCCTCGTTCTGATATTCGATTCCTCCCTGCCCCCACTGCAAGTACACAGACACACACACATGCCTGACTGGTAGAAAGTCGTTGGGACTTTCACAAAAGTATGTCAACAGCCTCCTGCTTCTGCTATGGTTTTACTCAGCTCCTCCCCAATGCCTCCGGCCGTATGTTTTGTTTCAGGTTTGTGATATGTTCTGGCAATTTTTCAGCGTGCTTAAAAATCACTGCAATGGGAAAAAAGTAAACAGCAGGAGTTCTCTGACTCAGGCTGAGCCCATGCAAGGAAAAACAGTTAAAGTCGTTCTTCTTCCCACACCACATTTCTGATCTGGCTCCCCTTTCCCAGTGCTGGGGTTGGCTCTTAAAGCCACACATGGACCTTTTGTCCAGACCTCCTCAAACCAGGAGCAAGTCCTAGTTGTTTAGGTGAAAAGGTAGGGCAAACCTGACATGATGCCCATGTGTGACACTCACAGGGTAGTGGAAGATATTTGTGCTTGCCCATCCTGGTGCTTGCAAGAGTCAGGAAATGTAAAATAATGCCAATACCCTTTGGAGATCACCAGCAGAAGCAACAGCCTGGTTGAAGCGGTTGTGGCACTGAAGCAACTAGACTGGCCCCATTCCCTTCCTTTAGGTGTACTAGGTCCTCTCCCTTCTGACAAAGGTGGCAGCAGGTCCAGACAGAAGCTTTACAGCATGGCTAACAATGCTCATCTGTTTGCATATGTGCTATCTTTGAGCCCTCCTTTTGAAGAGAAGCATGCTCTGGGCTGGGGGTCCGACTTATGATCAGAAAGGGGTGGGGCAACAGCATTTTGTATAAAGTCACTTAGTGGATGCCTAGTCCTTGTTAAAGCAGCAACTTCCTCATCTTTGTGTGCACGTGCGTGCATGCATGTGTGAGTTTCCCTTCTATTTCATGTCTTGGAATCTGTCTGTAACGTCTATGCTCCAGACTGCATGAAAAATAGCAGTAAATGTAAATTGTGTATGAAATGCTGATGTTGCAATGTGAAGACAATAACAGGAGCGCATGGCCCCACTGTAAAGCAAATGCACTTTGGATGGCAGCACAATGATGTTGTTATCTCTGATCATGTTCCTATTATGAGAGGAATTTGTTTTGGAACCACTTCGGAAGAGGACACTCTATTATCCAGAAGAACGAACAGATGGCATATCTAGTCAGCTGGTCCAAGAAAAAAATCATTTATTTTATTATTTAGGCTACCACCCAGCGAATGGTTCCATGTGCTTGAAGTCTTGTTGGCAACTGCCATGCATCAGCTTCCAGGCAATGGAGCAGATGTGGAGAAATAATCAACCAATGGTGATTGTGTGGTTAAGGAAGGATGCCAGTGTTCAGATGAGAAGGGGAACGGCAGGTCTTTAAAAAAAACCTCGCAGGATACCCACTGACTGTCTCCCAATGAAGTACAGATTAAGCTGACCACACTGGTTCTTAAACCTTGTGTGCCTCGTGTAGGACTCATCCATGCATATATGAAACAGTGAGGGAAACTGAAGTGTCCTCTGGGACACCACTGGGAAAAATGGTTTAAGAATGTGATTTCTCACCCACAGGGACCTAATGATCAGCTTGGTAGTCCTGGCCAAGGATTATGTACACCTGTTCAGAGCTCAGCAAAGATATTTGACTTCACTGACTAACTCTACCATTGCCTCCTCCCACCATAATTTTTTTAAGACCTCCGGTAAAAGGAACTGGTCACCTCCTCCTTTGCCTCCATCTTCTCCCCAAAGAAGTACTGTGTGCAGCCTCACAGAATTACTGTAAATGATGTAATTTCAGGATTTCAAATCAAGTCTGAGTCGGAGTTCAGGAGATACCGAGCTAGCTTAAGTTCATTCAAGTCTTCAGAGCCACCACAGGGAATCCATTGCTATTTTCTCAGAACCTCACTCTATCCTTGAGAACTAGTGAAGCGTTATAAGAGTGGTGATAGGTAAAAAGGAGGAAAAAGAAGGATCTGGAACTACAGAATTATCAATCTGCCACTGATAGAGAGAAGACACCAGGACAAATTATAGAAGGGTCAGCCTTAAAGTTGGCAGTTGCAATGATCGGAAACCAGTATGGACTTGCCAAGCAGTCCTGCTAGATGAATGCATCCTTTTCTTTCTTCCTCTTTCTTTTTTTTAAGGGTCATTAGCTTAGTGGATTTGGAAGATGGAGTGAAAAAAGCATTTAGGAGCATAAGGAGGGCGATGCGAGATCAGATGAAGGGGTCATCTAATCCAGCTGGAGACCAGCCAGTGCTATTGAACTGGATAGGATAGAAGTTCAATAGCACATTCGCAGCCATGTTGTTTGTTTGTTTTCTGCACATTAAGAGACATTTACATCCAACCTCTGATGGTAGTTGAAGTCATCAGAAATAATAGCTATCAATAGCCTCACTCTTCATGAATTTGTGGAATGAAATCCCATGGTTTACCTATGTACCATGTGTATAGTTCCTTTTCTCCCACCAATCAGCTTCATGGGGTGATCCCAGATGCTAGTATAGGAAAGAGGGAGATAAACACCTCCCTATCTGTCTACACAATATGTGTATGTTTATGCACCTCTATTATGTCTCCCCTTACTCATCTTTCCTCTAGGATGAACCATTGCTGTTCTTTTCACACAGGGTTACAAGGGGAGCTGCTCCAACCCCTTAATCATATTAGCTGCACTTTTCTGCACTCTCTCCATCTCTACAATATCCCTTTTGAGGGGCAGTAGCCGGAACATTACATAGAATTCTAAGTATGGACACATCATTGATTTGTACAAGGGGAATATGATGTTGGCAGCTTCATTTGGTGAAGTTCCCCACAATATTTTGGTCAACACACTAGTTAACTATCCCTTAGAGCAACAGTCCCTTGTGTTGTCCAAACCCAGCATTTCATTCTAAGTTTAGTCTTAGAAACCTTAGTTATTTATTATTTAGCCTATGGTGATGGAACACTTAGCCAGGAGTCCACACTGCTAATACAGAGTAGATATTTGGCTGCCTACAATTGCTAGTTTGTTCTGTTTGCTCTTGTGAGCTTATCCAGTGTGTGCACCTCAGGGGGTGAACTAGTGTCACAAACATGCAGAGCCACTGACTTTTGGGTTGGCGGCTCATCCAGACTTCTTCCCTCAACCATGCCTCGCCTCGCACCTGGGCATGTCCAGTGCTGGCTCCCATTCTCCTCACAAATGCAGCTAGCTTTTTTCCCACCAGTGGAACCCATTTATGCACTTGCAATATTTCATGCTTCAAACTGCTGGGTGGGCAGATCATCTTTTTCAGTTCTGTTGAGCCACATATTCCCCATCTTGTATCAATGCATTTGGTTTCTTTTTCCTAGGTGTAGGACTTGACACTTGTTCTTGTTGAATCTTATTCTGCTGCTTTGAGCCCAGTGTTCAGGGTTATCAAACTCACCCAGGATCTTCATTCTGTCTTCCAGGGTGTTTGCTATTCCACCTGGTTTCATATCATCTGCAAATTTGATTATCTTTCTTGGTGCTTCCTCATCTAGATCATTCATAAAGATGTTGAAGAGCACTGGGCCCAGGACTGAACCCTGTGGAACCCCACCAGCTACTTCCAACCAATCTAAGAAGGTGCTAAGGATTGTGCAAATTTGATTATCGGAATGTTGTGGGGCACTGTGTCAAAAGCTTTGCTAAATTATAGGTAAATGATGTCCACAGTGTTCCCTCTGTTTATTCAGGAGGTTACCCAGTCAAAAAATGAGATTGAATTAGTCTGACAGGATTTATTTTTGATAAATCCATGTTGGCTTCTATCAAGCACTGCATTTTCTTCAAGATGCTTGCAGACTGATTTTTTAATAATTCTCTGCACTGTGCCCGGTGCCTGGTAATCTTCAGTATTTTAATCAGTGATTCAGTTGAAAGCATGGAAGAAATCCTTGGCAGATTTGCAAAAGTCACAAAACTGAGAGGTATAGGTAACACCTTAAAAAACTGGAATATCATTCAAAATATCCTTGAAACATGGAAAATTGAACTGAATCTAACACTTTCAGATTTGATGGAAACAAATGCAAAGTTTCCCATTTGGGCTGGGAAAGATCAAAATGGTAGAAAATAGAGGATATCTAGCTTGGCAGTGATACACGGAAAAAATGGTTGTGGGATTGTCATCAATTTCAAGTTGTATGTTAGTCAGCCAGGTGATTTGCCTGCAAAAAGGCTGATGTGAGTTTCAGATGCATTCAAATGCAACAGTTTTCAAGTTTCAAAAAGTGATAATTTCATTTTCTTCCATACAACTTAGACCTCATCTGGAGTCGTTGTTAGTCGTGAAGTCGTGCCTGACCCATCGCGACCCCATGGACAACATTCCTCCAGGCCTTCCTGTCCTCCACCATCATCTGGAGTACTACCCTCAATAGCGGATGCTGCATTTTAAGAAGGATGGTAATAAACTGAAACAGAGACTAAAAAGCCCAACAAAAACAGACAGGAGTTTGTGGTGGAGGGGGTGGAAGAATTGATGCAAAGAACTGATAGAAATGGATATGTTGCAAAAGGACTGACAGAGAACGTGATTCTCAAATATTGAAAGGCAGAAGAATGAAAAGAGTTCTTCTGTGCTATCTGAAAGGGCAGGGCTATTGCTACTGGAGTTCAATTACAGAAAGATATATTTTACTTGAACTTTTGCAGAAACTTGTCAGTAATAGGAACAGTTTCACAGTAGAACCTATTATCTAGAGGGATGGTTGACTTTTTCATGGAAGTCTTCAAATAGAGGTTGAACATGCATCTCTTCTGGATTAGGGTTTGGTAATCACGTGACATTAAAGTTTTCTGAGGTTCTCCAAACTCTTCCTTAAGCCTCAGTTCAGATCATTGGTGTTCCTGAACATGTACAGTTTTAAAAGTGCATTTTTCATAATGCACATTTCTTCTCATAGGTTATGGAATGAAAATACATGTTTGAAGGGGAAGTGAACATTTTCAGGGCTGTGCTTTTACAAACACAAACATAGGTTTGGGAAATTACAAGATTTCTGCAGAATGGCATTTACATTTTGGGTTGTGAATGACACAAGTTCACAGAATTTGTTTCTAGCAAACTGGAAGAAAATTCTTGTACTTTAAAGATGGATGAACATATGGGTTCAGTAGGGGTCTGTTTTTCCCAGTTGTAAAATACACACATTTTTTGAAAATATACATTTTCCCATTCAAACGTGTACAGTTTCATCATTTACTAAAGCATTAAAATGCAGATGGAAGAATGCACAAGAGCACACTTTTGGAAGTGTGTGATTGTGCACTATTGAATGCAAACACAAGTTTGTGAAATTGCTATTTTTCCCAAGAACTACATTCCTGATCACAATTATATCTGGGATTGAGAAAAGGGCATGTTTGTAAGATTTGCAAACAAAACTGAATTTCTCATACATTTCTATTTGGAATGCTTAGCTCTCAGTTTTCTGCAGTGATCAGGACATTGTATTACATGGCCTCCAATGACTCCTCGAAAGCAGTATGGATTTTTTAAGAGGATTGCAAGACTGCTTAGCTAGGAAAATGGTGTGCTCTAAAACACAGACTTCCTCCAGTACACATCAGAGAAAGTAACCATTCCAATAACTTTGCATAAAACTAAAATAACACACCCCATCTCACACTGATGGAAAGACATGCAACAAAGACATGCACACCCACACAACCAGAGAGAAAGGGGAAGAGTGTACAAAAATAAAGTTACTGCAAGTTAATGAACAACAGTGATTCAATATTAAAATACACTGCAAAGACTCAAGAACAGGTGTACATATTAAGCATTTATCATAATAAAACAATATCAGCAGCTTTATCAGTATCAATATTACAACACCCAATTGACAAATAATAGCCTGTTATTAAGGTAAGATAAACACAATAATGACATTATTAATTACACACGAATAGCTGATGACTGCTGATAACACTGGGGAAAAAACACACACTGTACACCACCAGGGACTGCCAGCTGGGGAATTTGAGTATGTCCCCCAGTGTGAATAGAAGTTTTGGCCCAGATCCATCTCTTCGTCAATGGGCATTAGCATCAGCTCAGAGATGTATGCAAGAGAATGGATGAGTACTGCATCCCATTAAGAAGGCCCCCTCCCGAAATTTTGAAGACTATGAATTCTTAAGAAAGAACACTTGAAACTATACCTCATTCCTACAGAATAAAAGGTAAAAACACATTTTCCAACAAATGCTGTGGCTATATTTTTATTTCCATCTTAATTAAAGAGGAAAACTTTGGGTGGTGGTGGGTGGAGAGGTTTCTCCCCAGCCTGTCGTTCCCCCCTCACCCTTCCTTTTATCCTGTGATAACCTTTGCAGGGTGGTGCAGAGTTTTCCATATTTTAACTCCCATACTTCATTGCAGCCAGCCATCAGAAATTAGATATTTTCCCCTTGTTCTTCTCCTTAAATTCTGTTCTGATTTCCATGTTTGATTTATTGCTTAGCAACTCGAGGAGAAAAAAAAATCACAAAAGGAAAAAAAAATGTCAAAACGTGCAGTTATTTAAATGGAAGGTAGAAACCTAAATGTGACAGGTAAAGCGATGACTACTCACTTGCTGGTATAATCCACCATTAGTAAAATGTCACTTTAATTGAGTGACTTTTCCCCCACCCCTCATACACCACAAAGAAAAGAAGTGCAAAGAGAACTGAAGCAATTCCATTCTGCAAGAATAACTCCACTATTGTATATGCAGCTGGGATTTGTAAGTGGAAAGTGGAAACCTCCCATAAATCTTCCCACGGTAGAGTCACAGTCTGTGCTAGATAATTAGGTTCCAAGGATTTGTAAGCAGGAGTTCTACTATCAGTCTTCCGAGAACCATATGCAACGGAGGAGGGGCTGGGATTTTTGGAAGTGTTGCCAAAAAGGGGTGGGGGGGGGAGACCTGAACTTGACTTTGATTTGAGTTTAATTTGGAGCCAAATACTATTGTGCTAACCAAGACGGATGTATTTTGTTATGAAGATTTTAAGCAGAAGCACATGTCCTTTGTACCATAAGGCAGAATCTTATAGGCTGTGCCCTTATTTGATGAAAATCTTCAAACTCAAAGGCTTCTGTGATTCAATGCCATGCTGGGTTGCTTCTGTTGAGGTCAGAGGAGTGATGGGGTGATATTTTCCTCTCTGTTTTGCTTTTTGTTTTATTTTTCCTGTAGATGGGCACTAGACAGCTAGAGGAGGTGTGTTCATGGCAGTGGGGCTGGGGCTGGAGGGGCTGGAGCATTCTCCATTGGCTGGCCTCTCCTGCCTCCCCTGCACACTGAAATGTTCCTTACACACCATCTTGAAGTGTCCTGAGGCTGTGTGTGACCTCAGCAAGGATCCAAAATGGTTCTTTCTAAGGGGGATGCAAGGAGGGAAGAGAGGGGAGGCAGAAGGAATAAATGTTGAGATCCCCCTTTCAGGGTGCATCCTGTACCCTATATCAGCTCTAAGGAGAACATATTAAACTGCAGAGGTGGAACTGAGTGGATAGAATGTTGATACTGAAGTAACTCATGCGGCTCAGAACTCATGAATGAATAGAATGCTTCAAAAGAAGGAGGGGAGATAAATGTGGAAATGTCTGGGAAAGTGGTTTGGATCTCTGTGTAGACTAAGGTGTGGGTGACATGTTCCTTTCCCTTGCACATCCTATAATATTACAGCATGATGCCGGGGGGGGGGGGTATTTCTGTGAGATACAGGGTGGTGCACCTCTCCTTCCAATGGTGGTCCATAAACCCTGTGGAGGCTTCTGAAGAGCAGCAAGCAAGGCCCTGATGATATCCTTGTTTTAGAACAAATGAAACAATGTACCAAACAGTGCACAAGAGGAGGCTCCAACTAACATTTCATATGGGCAAGTACAGGTGTGCAGGCAGTTATGCATTATGCTTGCACAACCCATTGTGCAAGAGGTTGCACATAGCTCTTGTGCAACCCGCTCTGCAACCTGTTGTGTAACTCTTTGCACATTCTACTTCCACAAGCTGAATATACAACTGATGGAGCAATGAAAGGAATCAGCAAAGCTCTGCTACTACCAGTTAAGTCTGTGGTAGTACTATTTTAGTCTGATAGTAATGGATACTGCCCAGTGGCTTTACAGTTTTCTCTTTCTTTCTTTCTTCCTTCCTTCCTTCCTTCCTTCCTTCCTTCCTTCCTTCCTTCCTTCCTTCCTTCTTATCTATATTGAACATTTTCTCATTTTTTATCAATTACAGTTGATGGTATAAGGCATATAGTGATGAGCTTCTATTTCCCATGTTTGCTGCTTTGTCCTCTTTAAGCCATGCAAACAGGTTGAGTTGTGTGCCTTACATATCAAACCACAGAGTCATGAATTACACATCTGCTAAAAAGATGGATGGATAGAAGACAGGAGGGGTATAAGACCAAAAGAGAAGGGCATTTTGAAAAGAAAGAAAAGCTAGGAAAAGAAAGAATAAGCATAGAGCTTGAAACACAAAGGGTTCTTAACTTGCCTGCTATATAGCAGTTAGAATGAAAGGCCTGTCAGAAAAAGTGGCAAACATGATTACTTATACAAGGATTCAAAGCCTTTTCAAAGGTAAACACTGAAAGCCCTTGCTGTCTGGCATGTTTAGACAGAAAAATGTCCTACTACGTCCTGCACATCCCAAGCAGAAGCATGGTGAGAGTCACAGGACTCTTTTCTCTCTAAAAATACATAGCATTATACCCTAAGAGTTTAGTTCTAAAAGGCTTGATAGAGGGCAGCTGAACATAGAGGGAATCCAAGCACATATTTCAAGAGTTAAACACTTGGATTGAAATCCTCTGCTTGGATTGATGAATCTATCAGATGCACTTTTGCCCAAGTTCTGATTTACAAAGTAAAATAAAACTCAGTTTTCCCAGCCTCTGCATGAAGAAACTTGCAAACTTTGGCAAGTTCTTATTGAAATGCAAACCAATCAAAATTCTCACCCATCCCAGCCACTGTATCCTAGCTTTTAGGGAGCTTTTAGACAGCTTTTAAGGAGCTCTGTCAGAAGGGCCACTGTCCCCATATCCTATTTCTAGCCTATCCAAAGGTATCTGGTTGCCACAGCGAAGGAACAAAATGCTGGGTTAGGTCAGAAGTGGGAACTTGTTCGGCCAGGTAATCTTGGGGAGCAATACACTTCAAAAGGAGGTGTTTGCCCTTCAGATTGCCTCAAAAAGTTTGGGAACTTTTGCTGGGTTTTAATGTGCACAGCCTGATAGAACTTGCTCTGGTTTTACATTCACACAAACATAACACCTAGAAAGTAAAGGAAAGTTTATTAACCAGAAAAACATGTAGAGCAGGCATGTCATTGTTCAGACAGAAAATATTCCTGTTGCATCCCAATCTTATTCTATATTTATAGGAAATAATTTCCTGTCTAAGAGAGAGAGAGAGAGAGAGAGAGAGAGAGAGAGAGAGAGAGAGAGAGATTGAGATTAACGGAGGGGGAGGGGTTATGTGCCCTGCAGCAGTAGATTCTATGATTCCAGGAGCCTGAGTTCAAAGCTTGTGCATAGAGCTTGAAAGTCCAAACAGTGTGTCCCTCTTCTAAATCCCAGATTCTTATACTATTTGTCTCTGAAAATAGGTTGATGGGAAAGATGAGTTTCCCAGACTTATGCTGATTGTTGGAAGTGTATTTGATTGCTTCTCGGTGGCTTTAACTATTGTTTCTCTGGATGAATTCAAAGAATTCAAAGAGGTGAATTCTTTGTGTTTGCTTAGGTGCTATGGATGAGTCTGACTCAATGGGCCATGCTTCTTGCAGGGTTGTTCTGCCCAATCTCTTTAAGAGAGAAATGACTGTACTTTTCTCCACAAGAATTCCAGCATTCATCCTTCTCTAACACTGGCTAGCCCAGAATACTAGGTCCTTCTTCCTGAATTCAAGCCTACCCAATATAGGCCATGGTCCAAAAGCCTGTTCTGGCCTGAGAACTTATGGTTATGGTGCTCATATTGTTATATACATTTTACAGAATGTGTGGTTCCCCAATTTCTGCTGGACAGCAACTCTCATCAGCTCTAGCCACACGAAGAAATGGGAAGGCACCAAAGCAATTTCATTCCAACATCTGGAGGGCTGCTTGTTTCCTGCCCCTGTATTAGATGCAATTTTGATTTGATCCAACAGAGTTCTTTCAGTGCAGCTTTCTTTAAATGTTGTTTGCCTTTCCCTCCTTTCAACAGGGGGCCTATTCCACCCATACTGCTTGTTAATGCTGCATGTACATGATCGAAACATGAATGTTATCATACTTCCTTGGCCTTAAATATAACTCAGCTTGATTCCCTCCTTAACAGCATTCTTATTCTTACCTGTATGCCCTTCACCACTTCATATATTCCATAAAAGAAGAAAACAATGTGAGCCAGAAAAGAAATGGCAAGATGATGAAGTCTCAAGATAAACCCAGACAATATGACATGAACAACAGTAGTCCCCGCACTGGCAACAACCAAGCTTTCTATTCAAGACAAAGATTCTTCGTCTTTTAACCTATTTATTTTCCATTTCTGAGATATAAAATAAAGCTTCTTTGTTTTCCAGCTAATCCTTACATTGTCTTGGCTAAGAGATATGTTATTGTCACTTCTTCGGGCTGATAGGAGTTGTACCAAGGTTGCGGGGGGAAGGAATCACCATTTTTCAATTTAAGTGACTGCTCCTATCAGCTGGCGTCTCAGTTAAACAAATCCCCAGTGAAACAAGTGATAAGGCACAATCTATTAGGATATTAAATCGAAAATTTGTTTCCCATATTCTGTGCACCAGAAAAGGATTTCTCCTGGTGTTTCCTGATAATTACTTACTAACTGGTGCAATTAATATGCTCTCCAGTCAATTACCCTGACACAAATATTTGCTCTGGCTTACATTCATTGCATTGATGATGAACTGAGAGAGATGTCTCAGACACCTTGGTCTGTATTGTGACTTCTTGCTCTTCCACCCTGACAGCACAGACAATCACTTCCTCCCATGTAACAGATGCATGCAAACTGGAAGTTCGGGGGGGGGGGGTGTCTTGTGATGGCAGCTCCTGCTGGTGACCTGTGTACATTAATTTGCATTCTTGAAAGGCATAAATTAATAGTCTAAAAGTATTGTGTGCTAGACAAGTCTGGAAGTGTTTACAGGAGGTTTTGTAAAACCCTCCTACAATCTCACTTTCTTGGATCTTATTTGCTTATCTATTGCATTTCTATACACCAAGTCACCCAAACACTGGATTTAATATAAATGTGCCAATGAACAAAATAAAAGGCACACAGAATTTTTGAATTCTATAAAAATGGCCTATGAATTGCCACCTTTGCCTCTGGAAATGTTCCAGTGAAACTGCGATACGAGACCAGCTTTGTCTCAGTAAAGTCCAGCCTATGAGTTTACACAAAAGTAATGCCATACCAGATGCCATACCATAAAGAGCCTGCTTCATTAAATACTGCGTATTCTTCCTTGTTCAGGGGCATTAGCCTGTAAAGATCAGTTTCTGGAAAGCAATAGTGGAGGAGAGATGTGACCATCATGTTGTCATGTGTGCATTTTAGAAACATCTGATTGGCCACTGTGATGAATGGGATGGTAGCCAAATTAGACCTTCACTTCCACCAGGTCTCTTCTTCTTGCACCTAATTCACAGGAATAACTGGGGTTTACTAAAACATAAAATGATAAGAAAAGCTATGCTGGATCAAACCAATGGTCCATCCAGTCCAGCACTCCATCTTCATGATGGCAAACTAGTTGTCTCAGGATCCCTCAAGCAGGATGGGTGGAAAAGTTCCCTCAGCACAAGCTCCTCAGCAACTTGTGTATACAGAATCTTCCCGTGAAGTTGTGGTTCAGCGTTTGTGGCCTCAGTCTTTCGCGGAATTCTCCTTGGAACCGAACTAATATTGATCGTGGAAACCCCCGCAATTTTGCAGAAACCGGTATTCACACATCTCCAGTGTTCACTGAATGTTCTCCGTTTCATTCTTCTTGAAGCCCTAGGATGCCGCCTGAACACCCCACACCTTCTAAGGCTTCTGGCAATGAACCTAAGCACCACATTTTACCACATTCAAAATTTGCATTTTTTCACAATTTGCAGGTGCTCTAGAAATGCAACCCCCATGAATTTTGGGGGACTATTCTATAGGCATACTGCCTCTGATAACAGAGGTAGCACATAGCCAACAAGGCTAGCAGCCATTGATAGCTTTCTCCTTCATGAATGTGTCCACTCTCCTTTTAAGAAGGTCAGCAATTTCATATGTGAGCTCTTTAAGAATTATAGGATGGATACTATCTGGGCTCAGTTTGTTGGTAAGGTTGAGCATTTCATCTTTTTTCTCTAGTATGTGGTTTAATTCCTCAGTCTCTCTTCCTGCATAAGTAAGTTCAGGAACTTATATCTGAGCTTCTCTCTCTCTCTCTCTCTCCCTCTCTCTCCACACACACTTATATATTCAGCTGCTCTGCAATCTCTTTATCTTCTTTTAGTGTTCCTCTATTTCCATTGCCTTCCAATGGTGCAACTGCCTCTCTGGCTGGTTTCTTTTCTGGCTTCTCTTACTGTCTGCTCGCATCTCCCTTGTACAAGCACCTGATCCCTTTTGTCTTCCTCATTTGGGCAAGATATCCATTTCGTGAAGGAAGCTTCTTCTCTTTAATAGCTTCCTTGACTCTACTTGGAATCATAGAATCATACAGTTGGAAGGGGCCTAGCAGACCTACATATCCAACTGCCTTCTCAAGGTCTCCCATCCAGATTTCAACCTGGCCTGACTCTGCTTAGCTTCCAAGATTAGGCAGGATCAGTCACTTCAGGCTATACAGAAGTGTGCTTCTGTTGAGAAGCGTTCACATTTTAGATTATCAAGTCACAGAATCATAGAATCATACAATAGTAGAGTTGGAAGGGGCCATGAAGGCCATTGTGTCCAACCCCTTCAGGGCACCAATTTACACCATCCCACTCAAATGGACTTTATGCCCTCTTTGACTAACAGAACAATGCCTCCTCCAATACACCCTTCACTGTTCTTCCCATATATTTTATAACCAGAGATGGCCATATTCTATTGGTTTTCTCAGTTCTTCCAGATGCATTAATGGCTGTTCTATCTAGTCTCTCCTTTAAACCATGTATATCAGCTTTGCTATTTTGGCTCTGAGAATTCTAACATTTGCACAGAAACTTATAAACACAATGTCCCTCTGCAGACTCATGGGACTTAGGCCTCTCCAACAGGTTATCCTGTGTCATCAAAGCTTCTAGCTTTTTTCCTCACATTTGGACAGTCAGAAACTTTCCCCCCTTCATTTCCTAGGGATGATTTTGATCAAACCTGATGTTTCCCAGCTCATGCCAGCTTTCTTCCAAGGTTCAGTTTAAAAGCTACTCTGTCACATTTTTTTAAGGATATGCACCAGTAGTCTGGCTGCATTTTGATTCAAGTGGAGCCTATCCTTCCAGTTTCGGTTTATCCCAAAAAGTTTCCCAGTGCCTAAGACATCTGAACCCCTGTTCTCTACACCACCAGTTCATCCATGCATTGGGATGCCTCAGCTGCTCCTGTCTAGCTGACCCAGCATGTGAAACAAGTAGCGTTTCAGAAAAATCCATCTTGGTAGTCCTGGATTTCAACCTTGTATGTAGCAACTTAAATTTGGCCTCCAGGACCTCATGATGACATTCCCCAGTGGTCACAGGTACCAACATGGGCCACTACCACTGGCTCCATCACAGTGTTATCTACCCCACTATCTAGATTGTGCATGATATCTGCAACCTTCACACCAGGTAAGCAATTTGGCACATGGTCCACCTGCCCACAGAAAAGCATATATCAATGATGTCTCCAATAGTTGGGTGACTGAGCAGCTGAGTCCCCCAGTGAAGGCTTGGCAAAGCAAGATGTATTCAGCCGTGAAGGCATAAAACATGCTGACTAGAATTAAGCTTTTATACACAAGAAGTCCAAGTTAAGAAGCAAACTTCCTTGGGTCTGCCCAGCTGTTAGGAACATTCCCTGTGGTTGTGAATCCTGTTTGCAGCCAAGGCACTCTGCATGTATCCAGAGCAGATGATTAGCTGCGTACCCTGGAATACCACTGCTATTATATTACTTTAAAAAAAAAATCTAAGAACATCTTCACTCTTAGATGCATCTTTCTTGGTATGAATCCTCGCCAACACTACTTCTAAGTGGAAACACATGGAAATGAAAGCTTAGAAAAGGAATAAATGCAATCCTAATATTAAATCCTACTAAATAATCCATTTGCCTCTAAAATACAAAGACTTAGAAAGCTGGTTTAAGTCTCAGCCACATTTACAGGCAAGTCATCATTACTTTTCAGCAGATAAACATTATTATTTTTCTTCTGGCATGACATGCAGTGTTTAATTATCATCATTCATCCTGATGAAAATGCAGGACGTTTTGCTGCATGGCAACTTAAAATGCAGGGACATAAACCATGCAGTGTGGCATGAAAGTGAAACCCTGCAAGGAAGAAATAGCCGTAATGCACATAACGGATCTCTTAGTTTCCCCCCTTAGTGGTCCACATTATTTACCCCTAGAAATTTATCAGGGATTTGCTTGAGGTTGGTTTTGACTAGGATTTACCCAATCCTCACCTTCTAAACTGAGCATACATTTGCAGGCAAATCCCGTTCAAATCCATCCATCTTAAAAAATGTACTGTGATTCTCAGACCCCCAAAAATGTATTCAATAGCATATCTACATTTGAAAAATGCTCTTTCAAAATCTGTGCAAATATGCTTTAATCAATGGAAGAAGCAAGTGTGAATTTCAAAGATGTGCATCACTGAAGTGATCTTTTGGAAAAATAAATATGAAAATATGCACAGATTTTCATGCAAAGTAAAAAAAACCTCTTGCAATCTGAGAGCAATGTGAATCAGAACAAATTTTGAGACTGAATTTGAGGAATATTTGCTGCACATATCCCTACTTGTCCCACAGCCAGCCTTAAAAGCCCACCCTATGCAAGTTCAACAATCTGGTCCATGTAATTTACCAATGTGTAGTCTAAAACAGGTATTTTCCTTCCCCAACAATGCAGAAGCAGCCTAGAAAATGTTAATGGGAGCACCAAGGAACCTCTTGAGTGCATATGTTGTGTTCCCACCAGAGTGTATTTCTTTCACCACACCCTGCTGCCTGTGCATGTGTATCAGTTGCCTGCACATGTGCAGGATCCAGGAACCCTGGCAATGAAGGATTTAGACCTCAAGGAATTCCATCTTGGATTACTTGTAGCAGTCCTCCAGGGTCTTCGACACAGATATTTCTGCTGCATGATCCTATAAATAAGTAAGTAAGTAAATGTTCCACGGGCTAAATCTGAGACTTTTCATTTCCAAAGCATGATCTGCCACTAAGGGATGGTCCCTACCTTCACCCTGCAGTTTCTATGTATGAATGAAAAATGTGATGGATTATAGGAACATGAGCCAATAAAAGAGAGCTCTTACTCTTGCCAGAACTCATGGGGGTATTAAAACTTATTCTGGTTCTTCTACCCGCAAAATTGCAATGGGAAGAGGGTAGTGTGTCTTTTAAACAGACATGGCAACAGAAAAGGCTCAGGCCTCCTAGAGGAGGCAATAGTCTTCACTTAAAGCCTTGATGAACATATTGTAAGTAAATTTCCTCTGAGTTAGGGATATGCAAACGAGCAGAACCTGGGCTTATCAAAGCTCTCCAGATACGATCTTCCACCTTAGTTTTTGTTTCTTTTATTTTCAAAGGAAAATCTGCACTTACTTTTGGATGCATTTTTCCAATTATACATCATTTGTGCCAAGCTTTGCAATGTACACGTTCTTCTCCCATTGATGAAGGCACATTTGTGCAAACTTTCATAAATATTTTAAAAATATAAGCATCACATCTAACACTTATTTGGGGATTTGAAAATCACCTTTTGAGTTTGGAAATGTAGAGGGTTTGACCTCAGATTGTATCCAAGTCCATGTTCAGTCCTGTAGATGTGAACTGGACGCATCCCAATTAAATATGTATTTATGTATTCTTTGTGAGCTGCCCCGAGGCTTTGTTGCGATGGGGGTGGCATAAAAATGTTTTAAATACATAAATAAATAAATAAAATATGAACCAAAATGAATTTCTCATACATCTCTTATCTGGGAACTCAGGCAAATCTCAGTTCTGTGAACATGAATGGAAAGAAAGAGCTCAGCAGTGGTCTCCGTCTCCTCTGAAACCAATTCCTTAATGCAGTCATTGGCAGATGGGTAGGTCCTAATTTCATTTTTGACAATGAACTGACTGCAGTCGCATGTGCAGCCAGCTAATCATTCATTCCTGGATCTGGGCTTGTACATTCCTCCAGGTAAAGGATCTCTGATGCTCTTTTTGGAATGGAAAATTGAAGGCATTCAATTTCACACTTGTGAAACCAAACACAGAAGAGTCTGCTGTCCTCCCTTAGAACTTAGGAAGTTAAGTGTTTCCGTTGGGAAATGTGCAAGTGTGCAGTCAGAGAGAAATGCATGATTGGGAAGAGTCATTGTAAAAAGAAATCTTAATGTTGCTTTTGAGATGACTGCATCAAATGGAAGGGATGCAATTGCTAAATAAAAAGGGGGTGCAGAGCTTCCAATCTCAGAGTTGATGAATAATTTAGCATTCTCTTAAACTTTCCAGACTCACTCCTTTTTCTTTCTCAGCCTTTCTTTGCTCTATGCACATGTTTCCACATTCTTAAGTCTACTCAGCCATGCACACTGTATCCATATTTAAAACAGAAAGTGTGTAGTGAGCTTACAGATTGTATTATTGTGCATTGTGGGGTTTGAAGAGAAGATGGTTGAGGGGGCAATGAAGCCTCCGCCCCCCAAAAGGGAAAATGAATCACAAAGAAGAAGGGGATGGGGGGAGGGGAGCACACATGTATCTGTATCTGTGCCTGAAATTATCTATAAGTTATGTTTATGAACACAAATTTGAAATAATTAGTAGAATTTAAATATAAATGTAATGAAGATCTCATCCTAGCAGATACAACTCTGACCTGGTGAGCAATATGTCTATTATTATTACTATTTTATTATTTTCATTGCATTTATACCCTGCCTTTTTCCCTCCACGTTATCCTTACAATACCAACAACCCAGTGTGACAGGCTATGCTGAGAGTGAATGACCGTCTCAAATTCACCCAGTGAGCTTCTTCGCTTGAGTGGGGACTAGAACTCAGATCGCTCAGATCCCTGGTCCAACACTCTAACCACCACACCATACTATCACACAACAAATTTGGGAAGGAAAATGCTGTATCAGAAATACTGTAGTAAAAATGCTGTGTCTAGGGATATATCAAAGCAGGGAAATTGGCTCATTAAGTTCAGTGGATTTCCATAGAAATTAAACAAGCTGACTGAGCTTACCTCACAAAGAATTGAAGCCAACCGAAGTGTTAGAGTTCAGACCGAGTTTAAGATTAGAGTCTGGATTGGAAAAACCTGGGCGCCTGTGCTTGTAAGTGTTTTAGAATAGCCTCAGTTGGGCTGAAAGAGTCATCAGTAACCAAGAGCACCCCGAATGTTGCATATCTGCCTGTTGCTAAGGTATAGATTTTATGTAAGTGATGCTGGGGAAGACTCCTGTGAGTCCCTTGGACTGCAAGGAGATCAAACCAGTCAGTCTTAGAGGAGATCAACCCCGACTACTCTTTAGAAGGCCAGATAGTGAAGATGAAACTCAAATACTTTGGCCACTTAACGAGAAGGAAGGACTCACTGGAGAAGACCCTGATGCTGGGAAAAATTGAGGGAACAGCAAAAGGAGAAGGGAACAGCAGAGAATGGGTGGCTAGATGGAGTCACTGGGGCAATGGATGTGAACTTGGGTGGTCTCTGGGGAATGGTGGAGGAAAGAAAGGCATGGAGGAATGTTGTCCATGGGGTCGCGATGGGTTGAACGTGACTTCACGACTAGCAACAACAATGTTAGACTGAAGATAAAATTCTGGCTGGTTGGAGTTGAGGAAACCTGAGGCCAAATGCATGCTGAAGGGGCTGAAACTGGCCTTAGTTGGGCAGAAATAATGAATGGTCAACAAGAAGCCTGTGTAAGCCCCTTTGTGAAAGTGGTCTGCGGTATAATGGGGGAGTTAGAGTTATGGTTAAGCAGTTCATTAGGGTGAGGATTAAACTTCAGGTTGGAGTTAGGACAACCAGTGTCCATCTGTACCTGTGCAGGCCTTAAAATAACCAATTACACAGAAAAAATGAGTACTCAAAAGGGAACAGTTAAATTGTCTTTGGGTATCTTTTCTGTACAAATAAGAATTTTACCTGGGTGGTAGGACTGGGGTTACACTTGAGGTTAGATTTAGAATCATGAAATGTGGATTCTTCTGCATGTCAAAAGACCTCAAAATAGCCTATTTGGACCAAAAAAGTAAGCAGTCAGTAAGCAAAGCAAGCAATCAGTAAGAACAGTCTGAGTGCTGCCTTTCCACACATTGTCTGACTATACATGTTTATTACTGGGTGTTATCGATCAATTATCTTTGATTCCAAAATCCAGATGAGGATGACGCAGCAGTTATAGTAGCAGCTTCATGTTGTCTTGCTTTCCTATTGCCTTTGTTAAACCATTGAATCCATCCTTTATCATTAGAAGAATGCTGACATGATTTGATTCATTCTCTCAAATTGTATTTAGACTGAATTCATACAACTTGTAGTAAGATACATTCTAAAAAGTGGGACCGAAGGCTGAGAACAATTCCATACTGTTATTTACAAAGATCAATTACACAAGCATCTCTGCCTCTAAAGTCCATGTGTCAACTGGTGCAGTTGTCTGAATGGTACACAAGGGCTTTTCTTTAGTTCTTAAAGCTGGACAGGCACCACTGTCTATGCTTTGCAAACAAAGCTTCTTGCAATTACACTAATGCTGCACAATTTTCCTGTCCTTGCGTCCATCCTTCCTTTTTGTTTGTTTGTTTTCCTTTGTTTTGCCATCCGCTCATGTACTGGGCTCTTTTCTCTCAGCTTGAGAACACAGGCAATCACTTTCTTCAATCCCAGGGGACAGTCCTCTGGAGCAAATAACTATGGCAGGAGTCCCATCCATTGCCATAAAATGTCAACCAAAGTACTTCTAAAGCAGTAATACAAGCTGAAGAATGTAGCTTTTCATTATTCTTTGGAGAAAGAGGGTCCGAGGGAGAGAGATAATAAAAATTAAAGATAGGTCTCTCAAATCCATGCATTTAAATGCCATTCTTATGTATTTCTTGGAAGTTTCTGTCTGATCAAATATAACAAGACCTCTGTTTATAGAAGCTAATATAGCTGATTCTACAACTAAATGGCATTTTCAAGGAATTGTGTGGAAATCTGGAGTTCACAAGGTTGTGTTCCTTTTGCATATTATATTTATTTCTCCCTAGGCAGATGCTCTTGGGCACTTCAACTGTAATTGCACAGAAGGTCAAGAGAGGCCAGTGACAAGTCCCTGTAGCACATAGAGTGAGCCATCATGCTGTGAGAGGTCCTGCCTGCAGGTGCAGGACCCAGCATGGTCTGAACAAGCCGCATACTTGAGAGTTGGTTTGCATGGCACTTTTAATTGTGATGGATCACATGGGATGCACGATCTCTATCTATCTATCTATCTATCTATCTATCTATCTATCTATTTATCTATCTATCTATCTATCATCTATCTATCTATCTATCTATCTATCATCTATCTAGCTAGCTAGCTAGCTATCTCTATTGAATTTATATGCCGCCCCATAGCCTGATGGGCTTTCTGGGCAGCTTACAATAATACAGGGAAAGGAACAATAAAACAATAGTTAAAAGCATAAAATCCAATTAAAACAATGCAAAATAATAGCAATTGGCAAAATTACAACAAGGCACACAGTACTGAACATTCAAACAATGTTAAAACCAAAAGCTACTAAAACACTTGACTAAATAGAAACATCTTTACCAGGCACTGAAAAGCTAGCGGTGATGGTGCCAGGCACACTTCCTTGGAGAGTGTTTCACAAATGAGGTACAATTTCAGAGAAGGCCTTTACCCTAGACATTTCCTTGCTCACTTCATGGGAGAAGTTTCACAGAGAAGGGATAAATGAAGAAAGGTATTCCCTCAGATATCCTGGTCCCAAGCTGTTTAGGGCCTTTTATCACTATAAATTAATGGAGAATATAAGATGAATAGAAAATTTGCAGGACAGTTGGGACCCTAACAGCTGCCAATGGATGCCAGGTGAAGGTAGGGGTGATTATATCTGTCAACCTATTTTCTATTTCTCTTTTCTTTCAATTTTAAGATAGTCTTATTCTAAACATTTTTAAAGTTCATGCAAAACATAGTCTTTTGTGCAGAATTCTCCGAATGCCTACATTTTTTCTTCAAATTCTCCGAATGCCTAGACCAGTATTTTAAAGTTCAAATATTTTAGTTATGTTTTTATTGCAGTCATGGGTTGTTGTTGTTATTATTTTACTATGTTGTATTTATTGAATGATTATTGTAAGCTGTCCAGAGACGTGTAGTAATTGGATGGGTTAGAAATACCCAAATAAATAAATAAATAAACGTGCATGCCTTTTTGCAAGCAACAATTCCAATATAATACTTTAAAAATGTGTTTCCTCTACCATATGCATTTGTAATACATTCTTTGACTGTATAACTCCAGTGTGATGTTCAGAGCAGTGAAAATTTTGAAGGATAACTATGGTTTGGGTTACATAGTAATCAAAAGTGTGAAATTTATGAATTTCTGCCCCATTTCTTGGTAACAATGGCAGCCCCATTTCTGAACAATGAATTCATTATTGCATCAGTTTCCATCTAATCCTAGAATTCTGTGTACAGTTTCAGTGACTGTAAAAGAACTGTGTGAATTATTAACTGCAATTTAGTATTTAATGTTCAAGGGATGACTGGCATGGTATTTATTTCTAGTACCAGAAGAACCCTCCTCTCAGACACAAGTTGTGATCCCCTGCACCTCTCAACAGTGTTTGTTTAGGAGTGGGAAGGTGTTGGGGCATTTTGGGAGATGTAGGACTTTTTCTGCCTGTATGCATAAGATCGTACCATAAGTAAACTCAAGAGAAAAGTTCTTAAGTGAGGAATCCTATGCATTTTTAGATATAAATGCCTTGTGACCACCCCAAACCCTACAAACATGCAGTCTGTGAAAGCTGAGGATTGCAGGAGAGCATTGCAGCCTAAGTCAATGTATGAAAGCAATTCAAGAATGGAGGTGTACACAAGAGAAATGGTCTCTCATACTTGTTCGGTTTGAAAGATGCTGACATTTTTAAGGAATGGGGAATATTAAAGTCTATTTTCAGCACACATTGGCCAGTGCATCCTCACACAGCATGGGGATAAGCCTTGGCAGCGTGTGACAGAACAGCCAGCTGCTATTTTAACAGCAGAGAAAGGGGGCACTAGAAGGCTGGCAAACTTAATCAGGAACCTCATATCATTCTCAGGGAAATTGCTATATTAAAACCTATGCCTACTCCAAATATGTACTTACTTTTTCAGCATTTTTGTCCTACTGTACAGTGGAAAATGGCTCCTGGCGTGGTTTACAGAGATTTAGACTAAGGCAGTGCCTAGCTTTACATTTGCTATGTAAAAGACACACCCAAAAAGGGTTGAGTGAAGAAGAGGAAGAGCAAAATTCATACAACAGTTCTTGGATGTGTTCTTTCTGAAGAAAGAGGGCAAAATGAGCACGCTGCAGCTATTTATTTTCTGGCCTAGGCATGGGGCTATGCATGAGGGGCCCAAGGAGAGGCTCTCAGTAATCCATCCATTAAAAGAAGAAATCCTGGAATTCGTTGGAAAAGAAGTCCTTAATGGAATAGAAGGGATGTTGATTGTCAAAATGATCCTCTCCTAGGTGTATCATTTTTCAAAGCATTTTAATTGAATATCAGTCTCACTCTTGCTGGGATATTTAAAGTTATACTCTAAATCTCTTGAGACAACATATTTGGAGAGCAGAGCCAATATCTGCATGTCTATCGATGCCCCTAAGCTAGAAAGACATTAAAAGTTGGATTATGCAGGCAAACATGTTATGCTTTCACCAGTGAGCAATATTAATCAATGCACTGCTCTCTACGCCCCTTGTTGTGTTAACACTTCTCTTCTAAGTAAGTGGAAAGCAGGAAGGTGAGTTGAAAGCAGAGATTCTATGATTGGAGAGAATTTCTTTCTATGTTTATAAGAAGTTTCCAAAATGTGTAAATATCTGTATTATTAGGATGGAACAAAGTTTAAATTAAAAAAGAAGAAAAAAGGGAATGTAGAAGAATGCAAACCAAATCCATCCATCCCTAGGTTACTATTATTATCATTAATGTTTTTTATTAAGCAGTGTATTCCCTGGAACACTTAAAGTAAGCTCTTAAAGAAGCACAGCCCCCAAGTTCAGTGAACTGTAAAACACTTTCAGTGATCCACTTCTATGTTAATGGGTCATTAATGACCCTGGAGTGATGACTGAAAGTGATGGCTGAAAGTTCTTGAACTCTGTGTTTTCCTGTACTGTTTGCTGTAGCATTAACTCATTGCACATAGACTAAAGCAGACCCCTCCCTTCACAGCCTTGCAGGCACCTTGGGAATTTGGAAGAGTTGTGGACAGTTTCATAAAATGGCTGCCATGGGTGCTGAGGGAGAGGCTCGGCCATTCGTAAAATGTTGGCCATGGTGGGAATAACCTATCACAAAAGTCAAGGAAGGAAGGACAGAAGGACAACTATTTCACAGAGACTAAAAGAAAAATGGCATAAAGAGCTCTTGAGAGTTAGGTTGTTTTTGAGGGAGGCTGGGATTCATCTGCAGACATTGCCGGGGAAGAGTGAATGTCTAGTGGAGAACAAATGAAAGTTGTCTATTCTGTGCCATTTGAATGAGTGTTGCGGCTTGGTTGCACTCATGAGGGATAGAATATTGTGTAGCATACAAATCTCAGTGCAAAGGCAAAGCAAGAAGAATAAAAAGAAGGGCCCTTAGTAATATAAAAAAAAAGCATGCCAGTACCTGCACCTGTGTTTTAAAGGAGAAGAGAAGCCATAATCCCACAGAACTCTCCCAAATTATGAAACAGGCACATTCCTGCACAGTAACCCTCTAAATGTTAGGGACGTTTTCAGACAGAATCTGAAATCAAAAAAGTATTAGTTCTACAGCCTGAAGCAGCCAACTTGGAAGAGGAGGATTACTCTGATCGCTGGGCCTTTGGGGGCTAGAAACCAGCTGTGGGGATGTGTACAGTTGACCCTGAAACCAGATTGAGATGATAAAGAGAGGAAGAGGCCAGGTGCTTGTTTCGTCTTTCCTTTCATCCCTCTCTTTCTCTAACAAGAAGAATTATCGATGGCAATGCCTCTATAGTTTTGTGCGAAAGAAAGGACTGCTAAATCCACCTCTACAGGTTCCTATTCATGCTTCCTCCAGAGTCTAAGTACATCCTAGGAGTTAGGTAGCAATTAAAATCTTTGGCATTGCATTGAAGTCTAATGTGTTAATACAAAGTAATTGTATCTTCATTGTTTCAGCAGGTTTGCCGTAATTACATAGCAGTTATATTTCTCTCTGTGCTTATTCACTCCCAGCAAGGGCTCCTCTTTCCATCTGCTGTGATTTAATTAATAGATGTTAAATATCCCACTACATTATTAAACCTCATTACAAGCTTTCTTCAGATCTAGATCCAGGACAACCATGTATGGTGAAATGAAGAGCAACCAAGTCCCTCATACAAGACATTCAAAAGTTCTTGGCTGACGAAAGCAACAGGGAGGGGGAAGTTCTACTTTTCTGATAAGCACAGCAAATGCATCAGGGAAAAGATAAAGATCTGAAAGATTTTCTAAAATTTCTCTCTCCTTTGACTGCATCTTTGTATTCTGAGGATGAGGATTAGGGAATCAAGAATAATTTCAATGTGTCATTTGTGCGCGTGGGTGCGGGGGATTGCAAAGCTGCTGTCAAACAGAGTGGAGAAGGTGCTTCAAATACTGTCTTGCCATGTCTCAAGGCGTGTAGCTGGACACAACTAAGGGGACCACTTTGGGCGATCCCAGCCTTTGGAGCACATTCTATAGCAGGACTGGGAACATGTGGGCCTTCAAAACTTGTTGGGATGCCCCTGCAACTCCCATCAGCCCTGGGTGGCATAGGCAATGGAGTCTCATACCTGAGTGGCCACACCTTCTGTATTTATGTTCTATATTTTGCAACATTCAATATGTATTAGTTCACATAAGCCATCTTGCTTAGTTAAAATTAGGGTTCTGGATGACTTGCAGGAATTAAAATGCTACAAATCATGCCAAGAAGCTGCCTTATGCATCAGACTATTTATCAGCTATCCCAGTACAGAGCTGTTTCATTTTATCTTGCATTAATTTAAAAAAAAATCCCAAGTATCCACTTTGTGGATTTTAGCAAATTACTATTAGAAATGAACTGAACAGAAATCTCTTGCAGGATTTGTGCTTTATTACAGCATGATTTTTCTGCATATACCTGCCAGTGAAGGCAGGTAGTCATCGTACCAGGCTATTTGCATGCACTGGCTGATGGCTCTTCTGGATTAGGCAACCTGTCATCTAAATCCATTGACTGCCAATGGCACTATTTCTTGGAGTAGACAGACTGATCAGACTGGGTTGACCCATCACCTGGCAATGCAGAAGCCCTGAAATGATAAGGCTAGTTTCGTCCAAGCCAGAAGTGGAAGATATGTGTGTATTTGCTCCGATGGCTGAAATCGAAGTAGAACCTTCCAATCGCCAACATAGTGTATCTGTTGAATAGAGGAGAAAATGTAGCAACACTCTGGACTGGATTGGTCAATCATAGCCATAAGGAATAGGAGATCGATGAAGAGGATGGATGCTGACAATAACCACAGGATAGCCATTCTTTTGGCAATACCTTTCAACCCGATGCTGAATTTCCTGTCCCGCCCCACCTTTTTTTTTTTGTTTGTTTGTTCTAGGGATGACCTTGCGGTATAAACTGGTCATTGTGAGGTTGGGAAGGATATCACTATGCCTCCTCCAGCACTGGAAAAGGACATATATTAAATCAGCAGTGACTCGACAGAAAAGTCTGATTGTGCAGTGGAGAACTTTCCCAGATCTTCCACTGAAGTTAATGAAAAATAAAGAATGATTCTCTGCAGACTCTTCTTGGGTTTACGTTCCTTAATCCCTTTTTTACCCTGGCTAAGCTGTGTTTTGGATCCGAAGAAATGTCCTGAAGTTCTGACTCATATGTTTTCTCATTAGCAGAAAAACATGCTTATCAGATCCTGCCTGCACTGAAACAAGACAAACACTATTAGCCACCATTTACTCTTTGCTTCTGACCCCACACTGCACCAGCAGTCAATTAACACTTCCTACAGAGAAACAAATCCAGGAGAAATATGTTCTGCTGCAGATAATAGAGTTGTGCCTAGATGGCCTCTCAAATTTCACAACCATAATTGTGGGCAAAGAAACCAAGGGACAACCTCACTGAATTTCTCCAGTGGGAGGAAAAACTCTACCATTTCTCACAGTATCCTTGCTTTTTCACAAGGGTTGTTAGTTTCCTTTGTGCTGTAACAACAGAGTCAACTGTGTTGGAAGGCTGGTTCCCATTTTAGGTCCACCATCGTTCTGATGTGTTGTGTGGAGGGGAAGCAAGGTTGTGTTTCCTAATCTAAAGAAATCCTAGGGTATTAATTAGTGTAAGAAGTTAACAGAGCTACAGGCTAACAGAGAGATGGTCGTACAGTGAAAACCTTGATACTGGCGCATAGTCTTAAGCCAATTCATTAATAAAGTGAGCATATGAATATGAAACCAAAACCAAGATAATGGCTTCAGAAAATCTTCTTCTTCCAAATCTCTTTAAAAGCATTTTATAACAAATGTAATGAGAATGGAAGTAGGGAAGATTTTGGCACAGCATTAGTAGTTAACCAATCGACATTCGGTTTCTTATTTTCCCAGTCCTCAGTTTTCCCCTCAGAAATCCTCAGTTTCCTATCACATTTCTACTTAAGTTCGCAACTTTACAAAATAACAACAGAGCATGAGCATTTTTGCAAGTGGTTTTTCCTTAACAATTTGGTTAGTTCCCCCACAAATATTCACACATTTCTGTGCACTTTCTTTTACATCTGTGTATCCATGTTTGTTTGGAATCACAAAATTCTGAGAAATGAACATTTCAAAAGATAACCGTGTTCTGATTTGTATGTTGATTTGGGCAACACACACTTGTTACGTTCTTATTAGAAGATGAAAAGAATAGAGGTATCCCTTGTCCCTATGTATGGGATGAAACTGGCAGACTGTTCCACTTGGTTAGGTCAGGCTCAGCTTTCAGGAAAAAAACTATGGCTATATCTGCTTTCCTGAGATAAAACATCCATGTATCTCCTATTCATGGAATCACAGATAAGCCCTGCATATGCCTTCATTCTACTGCCATGGGGAGATTTTACCAATGAGACTGAAAATGCATTCACTTTCAAGCCAAAGGCTCATTGAGTGTCAGGAGATTATTGGGCACCTCATGATACAGTTGCCTTGTGGAAGCATCTACTTCTGCACCATCCCATTTCAGAGAAAGCTGCTTTACCTTTGGTAGAATAAGCTCTGGAAGCAGCTTGGGATGTAGTCCCTATGTTACCAAAGCAAAATAAAAAAATAAAAAATCCAGGCAGAAATGACAGGTAGTCCATGGAAATCCAACAGCTGTAATTATATGGCAATAGCCTTCAGTCAATTTGCACAAAATAATCTATGCTGATTTGTAGCTGCATAACATTTCCCAGAAGAGCATCCCTTGTAATACTCAGGGAGTCACTTGTGTTATAAAACTGAGCATTAATGCAGCAAAGCATAGGGGTTTTTTCCCTTAATTCATGACTTTGTTTTGTTGACATTCCCTAGAATGCTATGTGAAAATTGTTGTTATAAATCCTGAATGAGCTACTGCTAAGGTAACCAGTAAGTGTGTTTGAATCTTTGCTAGAATGAGATGTCAGGCTATGATCTAGATTGTCGTGAACATATGAAGAAATCCCAGAGGTCTTCAACAGCAATGCAGTGGCGCATGTAGGAGCTGAGACTTACTGGTGGTACAAGCTGAGGCTTAAACACAGGAAAGGTCAGGGTGGGAAGTTTACCATCCAGTGATGCTAGTCTGAAATAGTCTACATGGCTCTGGGTTGCCTGGCCTATGCCTGGTCTATTCTTCCATAAAATCTGGGCGAGGCAATGGCTGCTCCGAATCCATGTTGGAGCCAGACAATGGACTAGAGAAGGGCATGTAAACTGAGGCTGAGTCAAACCAAACAGAGGTACTGATGGTCTGTCTGCCTGGTTGAGTGAAGTTCACCTTGTTCCGGATTCCTTGCACTCATGGAATCCCGCATTTCTGCCAGCAGCACAGGTGAACACATCCTTTATCAGCTCAGCTTATCAGCTATGTCCTTACCTGGACAGAGATCACCTAGCTACAGCTTCAACTGCTTTACCCATCATTGCAGCCTGTGTGTAGCTGCCCTTAAGATTGCCCTGGAAGCTGAAGCCATTGCAGAATGCAGCAGCATGGGCTGTTTTGGAAGCTGCCCCTTTTCAGCATGCAGCTGCTTTGATGAGGGAACTGCACTGGATGCCTGTTTGCTATCAGGCCAGGATCTGAAACCAGCATTTAAGGTTTGAGTAATAGTGTATAAAAACGTAAGCAGCTTGTGCCGGGATAGAGGGAGCATGTTTTCCCTTATCAACCTTCCAGGTCGCTGCAGTCATCGTTGTGGGTGGAGTCCTCCCCTTCTTGCCTCAGAGCTCCAAACACCAAGCAGTCTCTTTGCAAAACAGATTGTTTACTGGTACTTCACAGCTGCAAGACAAAGTGTTCTCCCCACTGGCTTGGGAACCTTGGGGCAGCAACCTTGAAAATGCTTCAAAGGACTATGCCTCATCTCTCAAAGAGCCCATCTCCATGGTCGCAAGGTCCTGCTGACCCTGGGAAATGTGCCAAAATAGGGACTGGATAGATTCCACTAGCTACACTCATGAGAGGGCATGTTTTGGGTGGTCTGCCATGGAAGGAAAGTGAATCTGACCATATAGACTAGATAGGTTATTCACCCAAAAGAAATATAACCCTTATGCATCGTTAGGCAGTCAAGGGTAAGTGTCTTAGAAGAGTCAAAATCACAAATTCATTGTCAGGAATGAACTGTCCACACAACACTGGCTTCATTGTCAGGAATGCGGTTGGAAATACAGCAGCGAACATTGCAACGCTAATTTACAAATCCATTTTGTAAAGGATACCATAGCACTGGAAATAATAGAAGGAAAGGAATGTAAGTGATAAATATTGCACACATACATGGGATTTTTGTTGTTGCTATTTAAAAAACAAACAAATACTATTTAAACATTGATGCATATAACCCAATATAACTCCAGTAATACACTGTAGATCAGTGTTCTGCAATTCAGTTATCATATTGTTGCAGTTCTTGGCAAAAAATGAGAGCACACAAATATGAATATTGAGAAGATGTATTGGGATGAAAGAAGAAATGATGTTTGCCCCTTGATTATTATCTCACTTTGTTCTCGATCCCGAACATAAGCATCATTTGTTTCTCCCCCCTCCCCTCTCAGTATGAACAATGTGAACATTCCCCAAGTAAGCAGCCCGAATGTGCCTTTTTCTCGTGAGCTAAAGCGTGAAGATGTGAGGCAGGGCAGTCAGTGTGCCTTTCCCAGACCTCCTTGCTGAAGGAGGCTAGCTTGGCCTGCAGACTGTTCTTCCTTTAGCAGGAAAATATGCTTTCATTCAGGTATATATAGTGGAATGTTGCTGAAGATGGTTTTAATGGGTTTTCCATGGTTTATTTTTGAGGGGGGGCATGCGTAATTCTGTCTTAATCATTTTTTAAATCTACATTTCATTGTTGGCAGCTTGAGTGCCTTGTTTTGTTTTGTTTTGTTTTGTTTTGTTTTGTTTTGTTTTGTTTTGTTGGATCAAGTGCCATGATTTCAGTGCCTCTGGGAATGCTTGTGACCAGAGCCTTTCCCCCAGGCTCAGCATGCAAGAGGTCAAATGCCTCACTTCAGTCTGATGTTGAAGTACAGTTTTGCTGGGCTTTGGCACTAAATTTTATCTTACTTATTAAGAACCTTTCACAGACCATAGCTGTAAGGAAAGGAATGCAAAGAGATACAATAAACCGATGATGTACTCAACACTTGCCATGGATGTTGGTTTAGTATCTTCTGTAGATAAAGTGCTAGTCTAAGTAGATTTGGCCTGGTCAAACAACGAGGTTTGTCTCCACTTAATTCATTCCCTTTATTATTTATTTATAGACAGAGACAGGAATGGACTCCCCCTGTCCCTCTTAGTGCACAGGTCATCCTACAGGGCGGCCAAGGCAGTTTTGGTTCTATAGCCAGGTCTGAAGCCAGGCTGAAATGGGTCTAGAGAGTTTCCTCCAAGAGCGCCCAGAGTTGTCCTGTCACCTCCCGCTTGAGCATCTTGCGCAAAAATGGGATAGTTGGCCTGTAGTTGGTGGCCATCTCTGTGTCCAGAGATACCCTCTCTGGGATGGGCCTGATCACTGCCTCTTTTAAAGGGGTGGGGACCCTCCCCTCCCTGAGAGGCATTTATGACCTCCTAGACTCCAGTTACTTATCCTGTTTTTGGCTCTGATGTCCAGCCACTCGCTGCAGGGGTCGAATAGACAGGTGGTGGGTTGGACCAATCCAAGCAACTTGTCCACATCCTCAGGCCACAACAATTGAAACTCATCCAATAAAAATGAACCAGACAGTGCTCTAGATGGTCCCAGTTCTAGAATCATAACTCAGTGTCTTCCATGTCTGAGCAAATTTGGAATGAGTTCTTCAGCGTCTGAGTAAATTTGGAATGAGCAAACCTAAGTCATCATTTCAAATATTTCTGTTCATTTGGGTTACTCTCCTAAATCCATATTAAAATGGAGGGAAACACATTATTACAGCCTTTCACATTCTTATGATTTAAAGTGGAGATGCCCAGCTTCCTCCTGCTTTAAATTCTAATTAGTTCCCATGCATGTTTTTAGGGGAACTCTGGATGTGAGTGATCACACCATCCTTCGCTTTGAGAGCAGGGGAATGGGGACGAGCAGCAGGTTGAGTACTATAAGTTGGGACTTCAAGAGGGCCAACTTTGGCCAACTGAAGGCCAGACTGGGGAAAGTCTCCTGGGAGAGGGTACTGGAAGGCTAAGGAGTTCAGGAGGGATGGATGACACTCAAAAGGGAGGTCTTGGAGGCACAAGCCTTGATGATACCACCAGTTAGTAAGGCAGGGAGGTGAAGGAGAGCACTGCTGTGGATGTGAAAAGAGGTGATAATAGGGATTAGAAATAAGAGTAACCTCCGTAGGAAATGGGCACTAGGGAAAGAAAAGGGTATAACAGGAGGAGGAAGCCTGTTGCAAAAGGATTCTTTGCAAGGCTAAGGCTGATTATGAACTGAGCCTTGCAAAGAATATCAGGAGCAAGAAAAAGGACTTCTATCAACATGGAAATAGCAAGAGGAAGGGGAGACAGGCAGTGTGACTGCTTCTTAAAGAGGAAGGAAATTCTGTGACTTGTGTGAGGGAACAGGCACATATGCTAAATGCCTATTTTGCCTCTGTGTTCTCTCCAAAGCTGGACAGTCGAGATCTGCATGAGGAATTGGATGAAGCTGGGGATTTAGGGGCACAGATTAGAGTCACCTCCCTAGAAGTCAAGGAGCTCCTCAGGGCACTGGGCATTACAAAGGTGCCAGTCCCTTACAGGTTATACCCAAGGATCCTTTGGAGTTGGCCTCCACTTTTGAGGTCTCGTGGAGAATGGATGAGGTTCCAGAGGACTGGAGGATGGCATCAGTGGTTCCAATTTTCAAAAAGTAGAGGGGACATGGGGAATTACAGACAAGCCTTATATCCATTGTAGGAAAGACAATGGAAAGGCAAAGAATAGTGAGAGATCTAGTAACCCTAGGGAAGGGAGGTTGGCAGTCACACAACACGGCTTCCACAAAAACAGAAGAAACTTGTGGAATTCTATGACAAGGTTTCAAGGTGAAGGGGATGTGGTGGGCATGGTTTACCTGGATTTTAGCAAGGCCTTTGACAAAGTGCTACATGGTATCCTGGTTGAGAAATTGAGAAGTCCAATAGATTAGGGCATGGTTGACTGACCGAAAGCAGAGGGTAACTATTAGTGGGGAATTGTCAGGATGGTGGCCAATCTTTTCATCAATGACCTGGAAGAAGGGGTGACTTGCAGATGATACTAAAATGGGGGCAGTGGCCACAACTGAGAAGTAGGTACTTTGGATCCAGAAAGATCTGGGCAGACTATGGAAGTGGACTGGGGACAACAGGATGGTGTTCAAAGTGGATAAGGGCAATGTTTTGCACTTGGGATATAGGAAAGGGCATCATAAGAACAGGTTAGGACAAGTGTATGGAGATCAGCACTTGATTTTGATACAGTTAGTTGCTCATTTGTAAGTTGGAGGCCTCTGGATATGTAACCATGTTAACAAAAATGCATATTTTTTGGATTTGGTTAGTCTCCATTAACAATTTGTGGGCATGTAAGTGCACACACACACACTCTGCACCTGCATCACATCATAGGCTCTCTCCTCCACTTCACTTCAGCAAGCATTTAAAAACATCTTGATTCAATTATCTAATAGCAAGGAAGAGATGAGGATTAGCAGCTGATTAAAATGCTTACAGAAAATAGATATGATTAAGTGGAATAATCCTTGGGAAACCAAAGGCTGCATTAGCTACATTCTGCCATGTAGGTCGTATTTGTTTTGTCAGTGCAAAATTCTGCATCATTTTTCTTCCCGAGGTTCCAGATCTTCACAGGGGTATTTGAATCAGACTTGCTTCTTGTTCTGCTGCAGCCCTATCAGATGGGGGCAACGCATCAAAGAGCTGCCTGGCAGTGTTCTCCATTGCTGTTGTTTAATGAGGGAAGCAAGCATTTCAGGGTTTATGCAGCTGTGTTTATGATGCAGGACTTTCCAGGAGGTGATTTATTAATTAATCTTATTTATCGAACCACTGAGCTGATGCCCTACAGGTCATTCTGTCTGCATTTTAATGAGCGGCTTGTGCGATGCACTTTTTTCCCTTCCCATCCAACTCTTTCTACAATTAGCAGGAAGGGGCAGCATTGGTACCTTGACCATAGCTTGGTGGTTGAAAATGTACCATGCATGCAAAAGGTTCCAGGCTCTCTTCCTGATTTCACCAGGGTTTTGGCTGTTTGTCTTTTTTAAAGACCTGGTAGCAAGTAATCTTGAACCCAGTAGAGCAGATGCTAGCCAGAGTATATGGTGCTTAGCTAAAGTGATATGATCTGAACTACTATGAAGCAGCTTCATCTGCTCAGAAGTGGAATGCTCTGATCAAAATGTTATATTTCTTTTCTACAAAGAATGCAACAGAATGGACCCATACTTGGAAGCTTGAGTATCTTTGGAACTCAGTCTCTGAAGGAAGAGAAACTGTTTGGTCAATCAAAAAAGAACTAAAAGATACAGCATGTAGTTCTCCCAATGATTTTTATGTTAGTGTGTTTTGCCCTACTGTGGATCAGGAAGAACACATGGAAAGATGAGATTAAAACTTCCCATGGAGGTATGTGGGGGGATGTGGGGGGGTAAATATTGATTTTCTCCAAAGGAAGTCTTCTATCTCTTTAGCCTCCCTTCATAGAGAGACACAGCAGAAGCATCATGGCTTGTTCATGTCAATGAGGCAGTGAAATCACTCCAGCTTTCTGTCTGAAATGTAGTAGCAATAGCCTTCGGATGGAATCTCTTTAGGGGATATTAGCTCAGCACCATGGACAACACCTTAAAAGGTCAGATTGAAACCCTGAGTGGATATATTGCCCCACAGACACTGGAGCCACTGGGGGTGGGGTGGAGATTTAAGAGGGGAAGTGGTCAGACTGGGAAGCTTCCATTCCTCTTACCCATGCAAGGTGGGTTTCGTCCAGATCAGAGCCTTGCATTCTTTCACTAATGTAAGGGTGACGAAACCAAAATCCTGTTAGGATCAGCTACATGCTATGCATTTAATGTAGCACAGATGTCACTGAGCTCTTAAATATACAGCACAGATCCAGAGTAGAAGCAGCTTCACAACCTCTTCTTCAGCTTCTGGCAGATGCTCACTATATGAACCCCAGCCAGACCATTAAAGGTACCTATAAAAGCCTGAAAGGAACACTTCATCTAATTCCTCATTATATTATGTTAGCCAATTGAGATTAAGATAGAATTACAAACATCCCTTGAATAAAAAGTATTGATCTCCCAACCCCAGTGGGTTACTTGGCACATAACGGATCATGAGCTGATAGATGAAGTACAGATTAGGGGAGCTCTGGATGCAAGTGATCACTCCATCCTTTGCTTTGAGATCAGGGGACTGGGGATGTGCAGCAGATGGAGCACTAGAAGCTGGGACTTCAAGAGGGCCAACTTTGGCCAACTGAAGGCCAGACTGGGGAGAGTCTCCTGGGATAGGTTACTGGAAGGTAAGCAAGTTGAGGAGGGGTGGATAGCACTCAAAAGGGAGGTTTTGGAGGCGCAAGCCTTGACAATACCTCTAGTCAGTAAGGTGGGGAGACAGAGGAGAGTGCCACCATGGATGCGAAAGGAGGTGGTTAAAGGGATTAGACGAAAGAGGAACCTCCGTAGGAAATGGGTACTGGGGGAAATAGACAAAAGGGTATACTGGGAGGAGGAGGCCCGTTGCAGAAGGTGAAGTTCCAGAGGACTGGAGGGTGGCATCAGTGGTCCCAATTTTCAAAAAGGGTAGTAGAAAGGTCATGGAGAATTATAAAGCTGTTAGCCTTACGTCCATTGTAGGAAAAACAATGGAAAGGCTCATAATAGAGAGAGATCTATTGACGCTTGATAGGGAAGGGAGGCTGACAGTCACACAACACGGCTTCCACAAAAACAGCTCCTGTCAGACAAACCTTGTGGAATTCTATGACAAGGTTTCGAGATGGCTAGATGGAGGGGATGCAGTGGATGTGGTATACCTGGATTTCAGCAAGGCCTTTGACAAAGTGTCCCATGATATCCTGGTGGAGAAACTGAGGAGTTTTGGGATACACCAAAGCACTGTCCGGTGGATTAGGGTATGGTTGACTGACCAAAAGCAGAAGGTAACCATTAGCGGGGAATCATCGGGATGGCGGCCAGTGACAAGCGGGATCCCCCAGGGCTCTGTCCTGGGGCCGATCCTGTTTAATCTTTTCATTAACGACATGGCAGAAGGGGTGAACAGTCTGCTGATCAAATTCGCAGATGACACTAAAACTGGGGCAGTGGCCACAACTGAGGAGCAGGTGCTCCAGATCCAAAAGGATCTGGACAGACTATGGAAGTGGGCAGGAGACAACAGGATGGCATTCAATGTGGATAAGTGCAAGGTCTTGCACTTGGGGCATAGGAATAGCTGTCATAAGTACAGGTTAGGTGACCAGTGGCTGGAGAGCAGCACTTGTGAAAGGACCTCGGGCTGCTGGTTGACTGCAGGCTAAACATGAGTCAGCAATGTGATGCAGTGGTCAAGAGGGCAAATGCCACCCTTGGTTGCATAGCCAGAAGTGTGGCTTCTAGATCAAGAGAGGTAGTACTACCACTCTACACGACTCTGGTGCACCCGCAACTGGAGTATTGTGTTCAGTTTTGGGCCCCTCATTACAGAAAGGATATAGCCAGGTTGGAGTCAGTGCAGCGTAGGGCCACAAGGTTGGTGGCCAGTTTGCAGGGGATGGGGTATGAGGCGAGACTGAGGGAACTGGGTCTCTTTGGCCTGGAGAAGAGGAGACTCCGAGGGGATCTGTTGGCGACATACAGGTATGTGAGGGGATGTCACATGGAGATGGGTAGAGACCTGTTCTCCCCTGCAGAGAAAGGCAGGACACGCTCCAACGGAGCAAAGCTCAGGGAGCCAAGGTTCCATTTGGATGCCAGGAAGCACTTCCTGACAGTCAGGACCCCGAAGATGTGGAATGGGCTTCCACAAGAGGTTGTTGAGGCCCCATCAGTGAGGGTGTTCAAGGATAGGCTGGACGTTCACATGGTGGGCATGTCATGAGCGGAGCTGGCTAGTGCTGGAGGTCAGACTAGATGGCCCGGGAGACCCCTTCTGACTCGCTCTGTTTCTATGTTTCTATGAAAGAGAATCCATCCACTCATTTGAAGCAGCTACACTTGACAGGCAAGCCAAGGGATCATAGCTGCTCACAACTTTCTGCTATTTCTGGACTCTTGGGGAGCGGCTCAGACTGGGACTCCCAGCAAACAGGCCATTGTGTCTTTCTTCCTACATCAGCAGCATTCTGTTTTGCTTGTAAATACATGGCTCCAGATGTCATGAATCCAACTAAATTTCATTACCAGCTTTCTTGAAGGTGGAGTCCTAAGGAGCGCCATTTGAAGTACACCACTCCTTAAAGCTTCAGCATTAGGGATGAAGGGACTGGTTGCATTTTATTTATTTATTTAGAAGGCTTCTATGCCGCCCCATTTGCCGAAGCCTCGGGGCGGCTTAGAATAATAAATAAAGACAATATAAAACATTATAAAGTATTTTCTTGCACATGGAAGTTTTTAGACCTGTGAGTTGTTTCCACTCCATATATGAAGGTATTTGAAAATTTTGATACACTCTAACCAAGAATGAACCATGAAAAAATCCTCACCCATCTGTACCAGCTATATTACCTCCAGTATGGAGTGGACCATCTTCTGCCTGTCTGCCCTGTGTGTATTAAAGATGGGACCTGTCGAGGAAAATTCGCACCCTTAATTCAGTAGCACAAATATGCATGAATACACAGAGATTCAAAGCTAAGCATTCAAAGCCCTGGGCCTGGATGAATGATTCTATTAGCTTCAGTTTCTCCCCACATTTACTTTCTTTCCATGTTTATGAAGACATTTGCATGTTTTGTATGTTCTTACTGAAAAAAATGAAGCAAATGGAATTCTCACCCATCCTTCCTCTGAGCTAGTTCTTTCATCTGAAAGACTTATTACTACAGTGAGGACTCTTGCAACACACCTTCCTTTTCCTGACTTCTGCTTCGAATTGTAACCCCAGACTGATTTGGGCATCACTTCCGACTGATTAACAATTTATTCCTGTGTTGGATCTTGACCTTCTTGGTTCCAATTATGCACCTACCTCTGCCTCACCCCTGATCTAGGTCTTATGTTAAATTCTGTATTTGAATCCCTAAATATTCAGTCATGCATTTCTTTCTTTCTGAATTAGGGTTGCTGCTTCATTATTTCTGGAAGGAGCTCCAACTTTAACAGCTGTATGGCACGCAGCTATAAAGCTGGGCTGACACCACCCATTCTTCATCAGATTTCAAAGACACATTCCAGTATCATCAGTCAGTATACACTGTCAGAATGAGTGAATCTGTCATCAGCATCTGATGGACAGGGAAGAAATATATTAAATGATTTCTGCTTTCCCCTGCATTCATTTTTATTATTATTTTAGAATTCTCCAGTTCTTTCTTTCTAGAATATGAACTTGGAAAATGTTGGCAATTCTTATAAAAAGTGATCTGATCTGCAACAGCTAAATTCAGTAGATACAAGTATTCCAGCATGGGAAGGACTGTGAAGTATCTTCCTTTTATATAGATGATAAAGTCAGAACTCATCAGGTTAAAAAAAAGTAGCAACTGTAATTAATGAAAACATGGCTGGATAAACAGGGATTGACTCCGAAGATTAAACCACTCCAGGCCTTGCAGATGGATGAACAAATCTGTCAGTTGCAGTTTCTTTCTGGAATAATTTGTGAATTTTGGTAAACTATTATCAACACTGAACTGATGAAAATTCTTCATTAGCCCTTGTAGCTGCTTTAAGGAGTGCCCAACTTTGGAGTGACCCTTAATCTGTAACAATGAAATGGCTTTAAGATTTGTATAGCTCTGAAGAGCTTGAGTGCAGAAGGGAAAGTATTAGGTACATGGCCATAGCTCTGTGGTTGAGCACCTCCCTTGCATGCTGGATGTCTCTGTTTCAGGCCCTGGCCTCTCTCCCTAAAGAGCTGGTGATGATGAAGTCCTTGAAACAACTGCTGCCAGTTGGAATAGAAAATGCCGAGCTAACCTGCAACTGTCTGTCCTGTGTAAAGGCAGTAGCCCATATCACATACATGAGACTCTATTGTTATCCCCACAAATCTGCCCACGGGTTGGGACTGCCAACTCAACCATTACTTTAACTACCCTTTCCTTTGTATGAGAGCTGGGTGGCTTTCAGGGGTAGGAACTTTTCAGTTATGGTGCCCCAAATGTATTCATCGGGTGATCACCATACTACTGTGCAAGCAACAAGGGAAAGCTGTTTTATTTCTGAACATTTGACTGAGTATAATTAAAGAACTGCTTGCAGCGCTTACCTGCCATTTTAGTCTGCTTTCTTGCATACCTTGTTTCTATTGTTTGTAGGCAATCCATCTTAGAAAGGAGAGGTATAAATAATTTAGGGCACAATCGTATGCAGGCACAGAGAAAAGAAAGTCCTACAACTCCCAACATGCCAACCACCATGACTGTCTGAAAAAAATGTTGCAAGTCTTAGGACTGAACTGCACTTTCAATTGATGAAATACATCAATCACACAAACAGAGGGTCTTTTCCATTTTAAACTCCCCATAAGGGGGAAAAAGGGGCACTGGTTAATTTAACATGTAACTGCTTGTCTATCCTCCCAGGATAAAGTCAGTTCAGTTTGTCTGTTTTCATTATAAGTGGCCAAGTTCTTGAAAGTGCTGATAAGCATACCAACAGGTCCCCTGAGAAAGAGGACAATGCTCATGGAATATAATTCTGGAACTCAGCTCTGCAACATCTCAATGAAGAGGCCACTCCCTATAGTACTGACTGGTGGCATTAATAGAAGGAATATAAACTAGCAGGATTCTGCTCCTTTCCTACTCTAAGGAATGGTTGGACAAGGTGACTTATTTTCTCCCTGGAGAAAATTCCTGCTAGTGTCTTCAATCTGAGATTGGAGTAAATTATGAGAATTCCCCAATGTGCAGTTCTTCATGCCAGTGGGAGAAGATAGGAAAATTTAGGGGAATATTGGCTAGCAAAATTGCTTCGTATGACATGAGCTCCAGTGTGAAGATGCGGACATGGTTGGTTCAGGCCAAGTCATTTTGCATTCCATTCTCATGGGGATAATGGGTACGCTGCACAAAGCCAGGGACTCATCCAGTCCCTTTCTCCATGCTGGGAGAGACAGGAAATTCTGCCGCGCAGCACAGAAAAAAGCTTAAATGCTCAGAGTCATTGGTGAGCATGCCAGGGGATGCAGCCACAGCGACTGATGCCATCTGCCCCATGGAGAGTCTAGTGGGAGTAATCCCCCCCCTTGCCTAAGGATGATTCATGGATAGTCTTATCTTGAGATAGGAAGAGGAAAATACAGTATTTGGATTCTACCAACTAAAAGCCCAACTGTCGGAACTGCAGTAGTGGCGGTGGAAAGAAATCAATGTAGCAAGTTTCAGTTTCATTTTGATAGGAATTTACTAACTTTTACAAAGTCCCACTTATTCAGGAGAAATAAAAATATGTATCTGAATGTGGGAGAAAGAGAAATGGACAGAATTACCCATCTAAGTCCAAGGATCAGAATTTTTAGCTTTTACAACTCTGGGTTTGAACAAGACAAGAATAAAATGAGTTTGAATTGCCATTTGGTTAGTTCTTTGGCTGAAATCAGTGGGGTCATGACTAAATTTGCATCGATGATTTCAGTGTGTCGGCACTAACTATGACTGAAATTGTGTGGCCCCAGGGAAACAGCCTGGAGGCCATGGGAGTGCTTAGAAAAATGTTTCCAAGGTGAGAGACAGCACTCCAACCCTAAAATGGGGAATCAAATCCCCCCTCCCCTTCACAACCAAACTGGAAATAATTTTGCCGGAAATAATTTTTGTCCTCCCAGGTTGGAAAAGCAACTTGGATAAGGAAAGTGGAGTCATATGGTGAGCCATCTGGTGAGTGTCCATTGCCCCTCTAGTTGGTTGACCTGTCTCTCCTGACATCATGTCATGGGGTCAAGAGTTCTACCAGGCCTGGCAGGCTGCAGTTCTCCCATGACCCACCCCCTGAAGTTGTAAATCCTGACTCTTCTCAACTTATGTCTGAACACCTGGGGAGAGTAGCCTCGTGACAAGCCCCCCCCCCCCCGCTTCTTCCATTTCAGCACCTAAGAATTCTGATTCCCAGGGCCCCTATTCACCTGATGAGTCCAAATTTGCTTGACCTAAGAATGCATACCAAGGATAACTGCCTCTTTCATTCCCAACAAGTAGTTTGATCCCAGGGAGCTAGAGAGACATACACATCTTCTGTGCCTCCATTTTGAAACCTTTCAACCACTTGTTGTGAAAAAACAAGGTAAGTGCTCTCAGCAGGAGGGCTGAGGCTTTCCAAAGGAAATCATTGTCCAAAATAGCAACTCAGAACTACCAAAAGTACCCTGAATGTAACATCCTGATGCCAAGCCTTTTCTTTCAAACATCTCCCTGCTACTTAAGGCCATTGTTCTATTGTTGGCAAAAAATCTTTGAAGATTCAATGACTCAACAGGGAGGGACACTTACACCTTTTATTTTCTCGCTTGCCTTCTTAGAGCATTGATTTGTCAGACATGTCTCTTTCCCTCCACACTTACTTTGTCAAGTAAATAACAAAGTAAGAAGCCAGTCCTATTCTTCTACATATTTATCTTTGGAAAATTCAAGAGAAGAGCTGTGCATAGGTACAGGCAAAAAAGTTTGGAAATGTGATTGGAGATTTGTCTGCGAATTGTCTAAAAAGCCTTTTACATCTTGGCTTGTAATTGTTTGTCTGCCACAAATGAAATGTCATACCTGAGGTTAGGATCAATATGATGCTTCCAAGTCGTCTGAGGTATATTTGTTTAGCCTATATAAATACAGCAATGAATATCAGGAAGAAAGATTTTTACTCCCTCCCATATTGGAGTAGTGTACACACCATCTCTTGAAATTCTCCCCCCTATTTGTATGCAGAGAAATTGAGGGGGAAATGTCAGTTTCCCTTCAACACAAGTGAACACAAGAAATCCAAACCTGCACTAGTTGGGTTTGCAAAAACGTCTTCCTCTTTCAAGTGTCATCAGACATGCACAGCTAGGACACCAGGACCAGGGATACTGGAGAGGAGCCTAGGAAGGCCAGAGGAAAAGCAAAATAAATAAGTAAATAAACAGAGGGCAGAGAGAAGCTGAGACCAGGTATCTGCAAGGACCAAAGGCAAAGGCAAGATCGGAGAATACAGAGATCTGGACCAAGGGATGCAGAATTAAGTACCTATGCATTCATATCTGGTCTTAAGAAATTTCTCCCGCACTCCTGGTTTTGAGCCCCACATTTCCTCTACAAATAGTTTAATACCTATAACGCACCTTGCATTCATTGCCCCCACCCATTTGATTCAGCCTTAACTTGAAGTCCCCTTATGCTGTAAAAAAAGACGTCGCCAGGTCTGTGTGTGCATGTCTGCCACCGACCAAGCGATCTGTGTGGGACCGGGCTTTTCGGTGCCAGTGGGAAAAGGAGATTAACTCCCTGTTTGTTCTTGGCCTGGCACAGAAGCTGCTTTGATGCCAGCTGCTTCTCTCCAAGCCTCTATAGCATGGCAGATTGGCTGTCAGTCTGGGAGTATCCTTTAGAGGCCAGCAATTTGCTCAAGTGAATCTAATTCTGCAGGTTCCTTTGATAATCTGTGCAACAGCCAAGCTGGTGGAACAATAGTTAATCTTGTGCTCCTGAGGGAAGGTTGGGGCTTTGTCAGAAGTGGCCACTGCACCTAGGAATGAGAGGACAAGAGGGAGAGAAGGACAGACAAATAAAGAGAGGAAAATGTTGTGAAGAACACTAGCCGTCATGAGATCGTGGGATGGTCAGAGGTAGGAATGGCAAGGAAAAGGCCATAACCACTAGAAGTGTACAGCCTACATTTTGAATATTTATTTGGGTGGATGAGGCTTGATGGCACCAATGACTAACCTTTATGGACTAGAAGAGAGATTCTCCTCCAGGGAACCTTATTCAACAATGATGAATTTGTGTTAGTCTTTTAAGGTATACCATAACTCCCACACATGTGTCTAAACTTGGAAGGAACGTGCAACAGCTGTGACAGGTAACGATCTATTACGGAGCAGTTAGACTGCTGCTGGTCTTCAACTGAAATAGGCACTGGAGCCAAGGCTGAGTTATGGCTAGTAGTGCGAACTTTGTCATAGGCTCCTTGTGACTGCGCTAGAGCTGTGGACATCTAGCCATCGAATGCTGATTATCATACTAGGGCTGGGTAGGCAGCCACCTTGTTCCCCCACTAAAAGCAGTTCTGTGCTGCTGCTTTAGCCTGTAAGAGGAAATGCACATTTTCAGTTGGGAAAAATGCACCCTTAAAAATTGAGCATTTTTCGCAATGGTGAAAAATATGCTCTTCAGCAATGCAAAGGAAATTTTGCTTTAAGGAGTCAGGCAGAAAACATCAGTGAGCTCAGATGGTACAACTCCAGCCAACCTTAATGCATCTTTCACCAAAAATAGGGATCATTAACAATAATGGATATGTAACAAACTGAAGGTGTACTTTTCTGTGCTAATATCACTTCCTCTGTGGGGAGAGAAGTCCAGGATCCACTCAGATGCTTCCTGTTCTGTCTCTTGTGGGGATCTGGCATGCTTTCCTCAGAGTCATCTTTTTGAAACAGAAGGCAAAGTTGATTGAACTTTGTTTAATCCAATAAGCACAAAAAGCCTTTGTAAATTTTGCTGTTACTGTTTACTGCTTTCTTCCTCTTGATGTTTCCCTTTTTATCTCCAATACTCATCTGCTCCACAAGAAATTAGACAGGGCCTACACAGGTTCCAGGCCCCTCAAGAACCCTTTGTACCCTCCCTTTCATCACTTCTTCCACTTCTCATTTTTACAATGCACATATCCCTCCGTCCTTCCGTTCCTCCTTCCAATCCACCAGTACCCACAATTACACTCAATGGCGACTTATTTCCAAAGCTGTGAATTGATGGCCATGGAATTTGGATGGATTACATAGGAAACACATCCAAACCGCAATGGCTGCACTTAGTTCTTCATGCCATCAAAGGCGCATTGGTCAGGGCTGACTTGACGTATTAATTTCACTGGAGGAACCTGTACCCAGTGGCAAGACTTGTATCAAAAGCAGCACATGAGGAGCTCCAGTTCTGCAACCAGGCTTCCATTGTGCTGCTTCCAAGAGCTTGTAGGCAGGGGACACTCTCTGTAAAGTGTGAGTTATAGTGTGGAAAGTTACAAGGGGTGAGCTCAGCAAACATGTTGATGGCATGATCTTTTTGACTGTGGACAGTGTAGACTTCAGAAACTTGTGAAAAGCAGATATAGTTGGGCTCCAGCAATCCAAGCCACCATGGCCAATGGTCAGGGATGATAGGAAATGTAGTCCTACAACAGCCAGAAAGCCACAATCTCCACACTTCGCAAAAATTTCATGCCTACTTAGGATGCTATATTGATATTGAGTCTGTATGTCAAAACTTCTAAATAGAACTTGAGTATGATTAAGAAACACAATCTCTATGTTCTCTTACATTCAAATAAACTCATATGTACTCATGCATAGACAAGATCAGCACAACCGGATACTCTCTTATCCCATACTGAGAGAACTAGTGTCATGCAATGGTTAAGAGCACAGGACTGGGACTCAGACGATCTGGGTCCTAGTCCCTGCTCAGCTATGAAGCAAACTGGGTGACTTTGGTCCAGTCACAGATTCTCAGCCCAACCTACCGCATAGGGTTGTTGATGTGGGGATAAGACTGAGAGCAACAGGAAGGGAATGAAGTAAGCCACTTCAAATTCTTTAAAGAAAAAAGTGGAATATAAATATAATAAATAAATAAATACCTGATATTGCGCAGGTACCACCACTATGCAGGCATTGTAATTCTGTTCCTGCACTGCAAAGTAAAAGAACATGTATTATCACCACTGCTCAGAAAGTTGGAGTGCACTTTTCACCCTGAAGGTGCAAATCAGGTTTATTTCTTTTTTCTTTGACATGCCATACCAAAAACCCCACAGCTCTTCCCAAAAAACAAGATCATCAGGATAGGAGATGATGGCAATGGGAGAGGAAAAGCACAAGAAAAAGGAGTGTGGGCAGGGGGAAAAGGGAAGCAAAATATGCTCATCCAATTCCCCTGTAGTTTCATCGACAAACTGCTTATTATAGGGCAAAAACACCCAACTTTCATGCTTGGCTGGTTGCATTGTCTGAAGTGTAGATGCACCAGCTGGGAAGAGAGAGTATTTTCAATTCCCCTTTCCCACCACAACTATTTTCCTTCAGATGGCAACCCACTGTCTTGACTTTCAAAAGGTGTTGGAATTGTCAGTGTATTGGAGCACATAGCTAAGCAGGCTGGCCATTCAGTTCCCTATGAATCATCCTGCAATTTCTTCGTTTGACAATTGCGCCTCATATATTTTAATATCAATTTTCAGAGAATGAAATGAGTCAATTCATTCCTTTACAGTTCCCTGTAATTTTAGCTTACTTGTTACTTATAGAGGGGAAATAGCCTGGGTAGGAAAGGTGATAACTCGATGAGTTTCAACTTTTTCACAGCCCAGGAAGGCCAGTTAAATATGCAATCATTTCAATAGCTTGGTTTCAGAAAACAACAGTGGAGATTTGCGTGCATAATATAACACAGCTTTTTGTTAATGCTATGACTACAATAGTAGCAGCAGCAGCAGCAGCAGGAACCTTTATTGGCATAAGCTATGTCTATGATACAATGCCATTCCCCAGTTTTGAGCCTTGGTCCCAGTTAGTGATAGTGGAGGATTCTGTTTGGCCAGACCTTAAAGTTAGCTCCTCCAGTACCGGAAAACAAGACAAGCCCAACAAAGCGCAAGAGAGTTCTGTGAAACCTTGATGTTCCAGCAAAGCTTGGCTTCAACCATATAAAGGTCCTTCCTGCCCCAAAGGACCCATCCTGGGTGAGTGGGGTCAGACCAGGTCTGGAAGGGTCTTTGTTGAGAAACCACAGCTGCAGTTCAGTGATTAAATACATGGGACAGCTGCCTACAATTCCAGAGATCTTGTTATATTCTGGCTCCATTTCCACTGAAAGAACAGCGAGACTAACTTTCTCACAGCACCAGTCTCCAGTGAAGCAGCCCTTTCGAACATTGCTCTATCCAATACAAAGGTTACTCAGCAGCAGTCACTTGAATGTTATGCCTTCCCTGCAAAAGATCCAGAAAGGATGAATAACGGTAGAGAGCAGAATATTACACAAAGATTAGCAAGATCCTAGCATGCAGTCATTGTGCCAGTGGCACAGACACATGCTTTCTGCAGCCAAGATGCGAGGCACCACTAAGATTCCCTGTCACTGCTGATTTTTTCTCTCTTGATAGGGTTGTTGCTGCCTGTCTTAAGAAGCCTCGGAGTTGATCATCACCCAGAACTCCTGCACTTGGAAGCTAGGGCAATGCATCCTTTTTAAGTTAATCAAAGCTGTGCTGCACTGTGCAAAAGCATTAAACCACTTAAAGTCAACCCGGAATTAATCACGTTCACAGAGTTTTCTTGCCAGTCAGGATGTTCTGAACTGTGATGCAGCCACTTGCTTTCAATTCTCACTCAGGATTTGCTTGTTGTACCTCATTACAGTGAAACACACACTCCTCTGTAAACAGAAATTGGGGCTCTCCATGTTTCTCTAGGCTGAACATGCACATGGTGGGCATGTCGTGAGCGGAGGCGGCTGGAGCTGGGAGTCAGACTAGATGGCCCGGGAGGCCCCTTATGACTCGCTCTGTTTCTAAGTTTCCTGCCCACTAGGAGAACATGTCGCTTTTGCATTGCATTTGTTAAGCCAGAGAGACATTGGGATCATGTCTGCTTTTGGATGCTGATTTGAATATCAAGAACAGGGGCAGGAAGAAGCCAAGTGCTTCTTTTAACTGAACACAGAGTATGGCATACCCTTCCCTGCATCTTTGCTTCATGGCAGATGTTAAACGAATGCCTCAAGTTACAGCAATTTCATTAAGCAAAAGAGGTGCATCTCTCTCTTATCAACATGACTAGTGCCAGTAAGAGGGGGAAAAAATCTCCCCAAGGGAAATTTCTAACTAAGCTTTTTCTTCCTTTCCTTTTTTTTTCTTTTATTCTGCTCCTGATTCTCTCTCCAAACCATTAAACCAATGAATATAGCAGGGAGAAAAACCATACTATAATTGTGCAACTATTCCTAAGTGTAAGGATGGGAAAATGATGCATGTAAAATCCATAAATAATACACATGGGATAACCAGTTCATGAATTGTAAGCAGTTCGCAGTTGGTCCAAAAGTGAATCCATTGCTCTATTCCATGTCTTTTTTACCTGCAAATTGGAAGCAAAGGGAGAAAGGAAAGAAGTTATAATTATGATAGATTATGCTAGTTGAATTTCTAAGAACATTTGCACATATCCCCATGATTAACAAAGGAACATAGGAAGCTGCTTTATACTGACCAGTTTTGCACAATCACTGTGCAAATCAGCCCATGAATTCTGTATATTTGGTTACCCATGTCAACAAGTCACTCTTGTTGGAGTTGAATGATCCACTAAGCCATGTTTGCACATGAACAACATGCGCAGTGGAACCTCTCACCTTCTGAATGCAAGTTGTGTGGTCTACCACTGAGCTGCAGCATGCTTTCCAAGTGCTATTCTATTAACTCATCAAGTAGCTAGGGCTTTCTTTCCTATGCACCAAGGTAGGACTTTCATGCCATGACCCTAGACCATGGGTCCTCAAACTACAGCCCGTGGGCCAGATCCAGCCCACCATGCCCATTTCTCTGGCCCGCCTCAGAGGTTTTGGACTCACCTCACCACAGCTGCACCCACAGTCACCGCTGCCTCGCTGGTCTGTGCCCGCCGCCACCTCTGCCTCACTGCGCACACAGCCACCGCCTTGCTGGCCCATACCCACGGGCACCGCTGGCTCGCCAGCCTGCGCCCACCACCACCGCCTTTCAACTGCCCCCCTGTTGAGGACCCCTGCCCTATACTGATGCCCTTGAGCAGACGGAGTCCTCTGGAGGGGTCAGACACGCTTGTTAGTTCTTCATGAGCTGGGCCATTGCCATCAATCCTGGATCCCAGTCATTCACTCCTGGGAGGATTCTGGCACCATCAGATATCAAGGATTAGATCTGGATTTCTCCAGGAACTGGGATGGCCCTGAGAAGCAGCTCCTCCATTTCAGTCTCTACAACGCCAAACCTCACTGCCTAAGAGAATTAGCACTGGCAATGCTGGAGAATTGGACAATAGACTGGAATGAGTCACAATTTCTTAGAATCTGAACCACAGTGGACTGGCTTTTCCCCAGACACACAGATTCTGTGGACTTGTGGGCTATTTTATTATTTTATTTTATTTTATGGAACTTTACACACATTCATTTGTAAATAAATGTGTTTTTTAAAGAGATTACCAACCAACAATTCCTGCTCTTCCCATAAACTAAAGAGTGAAAAGACATGTTATTCAGGAAACTACATATTCTGAGGGGTTTGCATATTTTTAGGAGTATAAATATAAATCTGATTACACACCAATGAGTGTCCATCAACTGATGTCCATTACAGAAAATGCATATTAGTGCTAGAAAAATGGAATTCTGGTTAAGAAAAGCCAATTCCATCAGTGAGAAGACAACTGAATGGCAGATGCCTTTTTTCTATTTATTTTTTAATTTATTTTTTTTAAAAAGGAACGAATTTAACAGCTGTACTTTCTCAGATCCTATAATACTTCTGTGCATGTGAATTATGTGTCAGTCACATGAATTTCATTTTCCCTCTCACTTTTGGCTAATCAGACTGGAACTTTCAACCTAACTTTATTCAGCATGCACAGATCATGCACAGTTTCACAGCTAAGAGATTTCTAATATACCAAACAATTTGGGGCTAAATGTAAATTTGGGAGGACTGGGGAACTTAAATTTAAGTCAGCTGCTGAAATGTGCCAGTTGCAGAATCTGAAGTGCATATGTAACTTCAATACATTGGAAACTATAAACATCTTATGGAATCAACAGGCTTCTTGTGAAACAAATTCCACCACATAATACTTTCCTGTGCCATGGGAGAAGGTAGTTTACTTGCTTGAGATTTCTACAGAAAATCTGGCTCTTAAGGTGTAGAATCAAGAGTTGATTTCTTTGGGAAAGGATTCATGTTACATTTTAAATTAAAAATGTGGGACTTCCTCTCAGATAAGTATGGATAAGATTATAGTCTTATTGGGAGAGTGGAGAGATGAAAAATGGATGGCAAATTATCTTACAGACCTTAGACAACTGGTTTGCAGCACCTTCAGCTGCTAGTTGAATCAGAAAGGTCCAATTCCAGTGGCTCAAAGTCATCTCATTCCAAAGAAGACTTCCCTGGATGTAAGATACTTCCTAACATCTGGTGTGAGACTAGCTTGCTCTCTGCAGGTGTATATCTATATACTTAAAGGAATTGTATTTCTGAAGTGAATATTGCACATTTTTCTAATGACATTTCCCTCCATTTTTAATAGATGGTATATGGTTACTTCTTATTTGATACAGGAGAAGAATGGCTAAGACAGTAACTTTCTCCAAGTTTGTGTACATTCACAAAGAAACATTTATCTGCTTTTATTCCAGCAAAGGACTGTTGGCCCTCCAAGGTCCTGTTGCAATTAGCTCTAAATAGCTGTGAATAAGGCATGTTGAGGGACATGCATAATGACTAACCTTCCTTAGGTCTATAAAATATTCAACAGCTCCCTATTACTTCAGTTAGTTATATTAATCTAAGTTTTCTGAGTCTTAGGGTTGGGAGGAGAGGAAGCAAATCAAAGCTTTTCAGTAGGTGGTGTAACTCTTTCTTTCCGGGTTTCGTCAGATTGCAGTTGGCTTTCAAATGCACTGATGGTCAGGGGCAGTAGATGGTTCACTCATACAGGAGAATTCTTAAGGTACAACAGGGAATAGGAACAGACAGAAGCTGAGAAACCAGGTGTGTTTCACATTAGACTTGCATGAAGTGCCTGAGCTACAGAAGCGGATTTAGGGATGTGCAATCAGCAATACCTGAATTCTTTGAATTGTACCCGAATTCTCTGAATTTTAGAAGGAAACTCATTTCGACTCAAGTCCTAAACAGATTACAGACTCCCCCTGCCTCTTTTCCAGTGACAATCTGTGTGTATTTTTGCATGGATTTTTTCAAATATTCTTTTTTCCCTCTCTCCCTTTCTCTCTCTCTCACATGTGTGTGCACGCACACACTCAAGCAGAAATACCACTGCCTTGCACATACACACTAGCTAGGGTTATGCCATAAGTCATGCTATGCACCGTTCCCAAATGCTTCCCTTGACACTGGAAAGAGTCACTATCTTCACAGTGTCCTTGCTGAGGTTGGAACAGTAAATACCATTATTAAAGGTTATATACATTAGGCCAAGTCTCTATGTGGACAAGCACTGCTTGTTTTGAGCAAAAGGAGGCAGGGAAGAAGGATAAAGGGACGTAGTACTGGCAACAGGCCTTTGGCTTCTGTGGGGCTCAGCTACTGATCACGGGGAATTTTCTGAAGCTCTTACAGAAAATGTTACCAAGCCAGGAGTGAATGTCCATGATTGACAAAAGAAAAGGGACTGCCAGAAACCCTAAGCAGCAAGGATGTTGCTCAGATCAGTGCAAGGGGAAGTTTCTGCAATCCATCAAGAAGAGACGTGCGCAGGTGACCTGCTGATCACCTCATGCCATTGTACGTTGCAGAAGGCAGCCTGTATTAGAGGCACCCCTGTGGGCTATGAAAGCACTTGGAGACACCTGTGAGTTTGCCCTTTCCTGCTGCAAGCCCAAGTTGTTAAATATCATGCTCTTTGGGCTGTGATTTACTCTGCTGATGGGCCCCCTCCCATTTCCTATAGCCTTTTCGCTCCATCGCAAGGGACCAATTTTGGACATACAGCAAAAGGCAACAGTGGGTTTAATAAAGAATGGAAGGGCAAGGAAGATTGATTGGAATGATGAACACAGACAAGCAGAAGTGGCGAGAGAGGATGCAGGAGTGCAGGAAGGTATTAAAGGAACAAGGGTGCTTCGAACTGAGGATGACATGAAATGGGAGGGTGCTTTTGAAGAACAATTTTGTTGCCTGGAAATGGTGCCCCTCCAGTTATTTTGTTGTTTTTCTTGTGTTGACAGTCCCTTGTAAAAGGGGAAGAAGCATTTGCCTGTTATGTGAAGGAAAATGATTCTTATTCAGCAGCATTCAAGCTTTTCCTAACTTTCTATGTTGTGCTGCACTGGCGATAGGAACAGAACAAAAGTGTGCAAAATGAAACTTTGTGTAGCTTGGTTAGTTCTCTTGGTTAGTTCTCTTGGTAATAACAAAAACACTCCCTTCCTTTGACATATAATGAAAGGATGCACTGTGCACCTTGTACTGTCCTTAGCGATGCTGTGATGTTGCCAAATCTGTTTGGCCGTTTGGAACAATGATACTATCATATCCACTAGATAATCTCCAATCCTTTGGGATTAGTGAGGAATGGAAAAATGATCCACGTAATGCTGCAGAACTGTTAGGAAGCATAGCACCAGGCCGCTGCACATGTTAAAAAGTTAAGGGTTGGGGGATTGAGTCTCTCCCCCACCCCACCATAAGGCATAACTTCTAACTAGAAAATGTGTTAGAGAAAACAGAAGAGTTGGCTCCATTTATAATGGCAACATTCATGAAAAGAGTCAGGGTATTTTCTCAGGAAGTCAAAGGTTTGCCAGAGGTTCAGGAGTAGACCAGGAGAAGGAAGAGATTATGAAGTAATCTCTTTGATGTGTCTGAGGAAGAATTTAGGAAATAGAAAGTGACTGGTTGACATTGGAAAGTGTGAAAGACTTCTGCAAAAACTGCAGAAGAAAATGAACAGAGAGAGACAGAGAATCAGCAAACCTAAGGGAAAGAAAAGAGCCAGGAGTGAACCTGGAGAACAGGCTTAAAGAATGATGAACATAGGATGATATTATCTTGCCTGAATAAGGCACCTGAATGAAATGAGAGTCAGTGTGGGATGGGCGAGCCGGTGTGGTGTGATTTTGAGCCATGACATTTCTACATTTATTTTTCTATCTAAAATTTGTATGCTTTCCATTAATCCAAATGACAGCTTTCAATAAAATATTAAAAAAAACCAATAAAATCAGTTAAAATCATAATTAAAAAGTTAAAATATCGTAATTATACCAAGTAAGCAGAACAACAGAAGTCAGAATAAATAACAAATTTCAAGTTTGTTCTTGAAAGTATTCCGAGAAAAGAAATGTTTTTGGTGCCAAAATGAAAGCAAAGCTGGTGCCAGGCAAATTTCTTTGGAGAGCCTGTTCCATTATGAAGGGGCAGCTGCCAAGAAGGTCCTTCTATTTACCAACCCTTTACCTCCTTAAGAACAGCTCTTTTAGAAAGATCACAGCCTACTTTCCCAACCTTAAAGAGGAAGAACAAAAATAAGTATGCAATTAACAGCTAGACACATGTTCAGGGTTGACTCCAGTGCTAGGCAAACAGTCTGGAATCTGGAAGGGAGGCAGATTCTGGGACCTGAGCCAGGCCAAGCCCCTGGATTTTGACCCCCCCCCCACCCCACCCAAGTGGATTCCTCACACGTTCCTGAACCCATACATTACCGAAAATAAGAAATGGCCAACTTACACAAGGTGTGTGTGGCAGCTTGTTCTCCTGAACTGTCCTCCTCCACCCAGAACGGGAAATAGCTTCTGGGTTCATCAGCATCAAATCAGCTGCGTGCATTTAATTCTGTTTATTTTATTATCCAATTACTCATGCAGGGTGTATATGTGGGTCTGTCTTTTCAAGTACATACAAAACTTCTCTTGTGGTCTCTTGGTTACCTGTCTCATATCTAGTAGCCAATACCCATCTTGTCTTATCATTCATTCATTCATTCAATTTATATGCCACCCCATTAGCCATAAACTCTCCAGGCAGGTTATAACACTGTAAAGTCCACAACAAATAGTAAACCCAAAGAAACAATAAGTATCAGTAAGCATAAGACCCACTAAAACTAAGAAAGACAAATGATACCAATGATAAAATGAATAAATAAGATGTATCATAACATAGGATCAGAAAATAAAGAGGACATAAGCCAATTAAAACATTATTACTGTTAGTATCTAGCATACATTCATAGAAACATAAAGCCAACAGCACTTAATAGGGTAAACTTGTTAAAATCATCATTAAAAATCAAACCAACAAATTTACCTGCCAAAATACAAAAACCTCTTTACCTGGCATCTGTGAGAAAGAAGAGTGGGTGCCAACCAAACCTCCAGCAGAACTGAGTTCCGTAGTTAGAGTGCTATGATTGAAGAGGCCTCTTCCTTGCTATCTCCCACCTTCCTTCATTAGGATGCAGAGGAGGGCCTCCGATGACAACTGCAGTGATTGGGTTGCTACGTATGGAGAAAGGCCCTCCCTCAGATAGCCTGGCCCCAAGCCCTTTAGGGCTTTGTATGTTATGGTGAGCACTTTCACTTGGGCCTGGACAGCAACTGGTGGCCAATGTAGCCTGAGTAGGACTGGTGTGCTGTGCTCACAAGCACCAAGCTATATCTGAGACCAGAGAGTTTTAGAAATGGCTTGCCAGAACTGCAAGGGATTTAGGTGCAATGCTTTACTACCCCATGGCAACAGATAAAGCCCCAGGAAGGAAAGGGGGAAAGGTTATATTGTCTTGCTGTTCTTCCATTCACAGAAAAGGTTGTCCGTAACAGATGCCTACACACAAGCACACACACATCCAGTGAGAATTGAGCTTACTATTAGGAAGGAAATTGTGGGAGTCTGTTGGGAAAACTGTGGAAAGGGGGAAATAGAATGTTATGCCTACAGCAGCACTCTACCTCACAGTATTTTTTCCCGGTCCCATTTTCTCCTCCATTAATTGCATCTTGTGGTCCTATGCAGCCAATGCCGTCTAGTAAGCATCATAAGGTTGTGTTCTGATGCGCAGCATCTTTATGAAAGTGAGTATCTGTATATAAATCCTAGCAAATAAATCTCAGAGGGTCCATCATATTGATCCAGCTCTTCCTAAGTTCTTAGGTGGGTGAAGACAGAATAAACAACAGGCTGTGCTTAGGCTGGCATGTCGTAGTGTTATTATGAAATTATGGGATTATGACAGTGATGCCTTCACAGTTCAAAATAGAGATGAAGATAAATGAACATTTCAGGAAGACTGTCAAAAAACGCTGAGACTAGGAAGGCGATTGTGATAGCAATGCAAGGAAATTGTGTGTAGGTGAAGTATTTTTGCTGGCCCTACCTGATGGTTGGTTGATCTTGTCTCTGATCAAATGCACCTTTATCCTGAATGGATCCTTCTCTGGCTGTGTCCATCAACTGATGACCCTTCACTGACATCTTCAGGAATTAGTCTTGGTTATTTTCTTCCCTCATGGCTCCCTAATGCATATGAACATCAGAGATGTAACAAGGCAGTAGCAGGAATGGAAATCTCTACTTTTTCAAATATTCTGCCCTTGTGAATGATAGAATGTTGAAGTTGGTCATTGCCAAAAGATTTTTGCCTGTCTCTTGGATGTGGGCAGATTGTCATTAGTACATGTGCTAACAAGTACTCAACTCCAGAATCTGTGAAAGAATATTTAAGGGCTAGGGCTAGGGCTAGAGTTAGGGCTGTTCAGAATGAACATTTCTGAGCATCCAATGCAGAGAAGATGGAAGAGAAGAAGGAAGAGAAGAGCTGTTTCCATCTCCTGAACTTCCCACCATGTGTTTTAACTGGACAAAATGGCCATGGCTTTTGCATGGCTGGTCAGTGCACTGCCAAGGATATATATATATGTTTGCTTGGACTGGCTGTGAGTTGTTTTTCTAAACAAAAACCTCAGTATTCAGGTTTTATTGCAGTGTTGGCACTTTGCAATAAATGTTTAGGGTTCCAATTTGGACACTCAGTCTCTAAAAAGTTCTCCATCACTGGCCTAGAGAGACTTCTTGAATATTCACAGCTGAATTACAATTCAAACAGCAACAGTTTACTACCATGGATAGCTCACTGTAAAAGCTGGAGGGATACCAGATATCTGGCTGTTTGACAAGCAGGGAGCCTAGAGTATTGCTTCTGTATTAGTGTAAGGCCAACTGCAGATTTTGGCAGTCCCGAACAAATGGTTCTTGTGAAGCTCTACCTCCTTGGAAGAAGTCTGCTTGAGAATTCAAGTACCCATACTACCCAGGTATCTCCTGGATGTGTCTGGAAATCATCATGCACAAACGAGAGAGATCCTTGGGGTTCTTTCTTTGTGGAAGTCTCTAGGACAGGGATAGGCAATCTGTGACCCTGCAGATGTTTTGGCCTAGTTGTATCAATGTATGAGGATTTTATTTGTGCTCACAAAATACACAGATGTGCCCCCTTTTCAACTCCAAACAGGAGCACAAGGAGAAAAATATGCTCCTTAGCATATTCATAAATTCTTGAACATGTACTCAAGGTAAATTTTGCTTCCCCAAAGTTCAAAATCGCATAATGCTTAAAATGCATTTTAAAAGTTATTAAATCCATCTTCAATCACAAATATAAGTGCAAACTGAAGAGAGGGTCCAGCATTGAGCTGATTTCCAGAGTATATGGAAGGCATTAAATATCAAAATTGCCCACTCATTTTTGCTAGCCAAAACATCTAGAGGACTACAAGTTACTCACTACTGCTCTAGGAGACTGGCCACTTTTTTGAGTAGGAAAAAAATTATATTGTTATTTATTTTATATTGTTATTTTTGTATTTTATTGTATTTTATTTTGTGTTGTGAGCCGCCCTGAGGCTTCGGCAAGGGGCGGCATAGAAATGTTTTAATAAATAAATAAATAAATCATCTAAGAAGCTGGTTCCCACTGTTCCCATCAAAGAAGTAGTATTCTTTCTCTGACAGCAGAGAGTCAGCTCTGTTGACCACGGGAGGTCATTTCCAAGTATGTAAGAACAGAAAAGAATGCAGGAGAAAGTAGAATTATCCTAACTTTAAGGGAAATATTTCAGAGTTCAAGTGGAATTAGCCAAGGTTGCTTTGTCAGCACATCTTGTGAGTGGTGTCTGAACTCTATTGTCCTCCTAAACCTCAGTTTTCTCCTCAATCCATGCAAAATAAATCCCCCAAGAATGCTTTGAACTAGTGGTAGCCCTTCTCTTTAAAGAAGGGTAAGGAAGGATATGATATTTCTGATGTTACAGTCATTATTACTGCACATTCCTTTAAATATTTACAAATCCATTTATCATGGAGTTTAAGGACTCAGCTTTCATAATGATTCAATAAATATAAACTAAAAAAATGTATAAAGAACCCAACTGCCAGAATCCCAAGGGCAGAAATAACATTATGATGCTAATACGGTCTGTTGGAAGCTGCAGTAATCCAGATTACCATACATAACCGTCTCCCAGAAACTAATTTGACTTTTATTGTGCTGCTAAATGAAATTATTACATGAGCTATAGATTATTGAGCCCTGTGGCAATGTGGGATGGCAAAGCACGGGGTTGATTTTTTAAAAAACTTTCTTCATATTGGTGCCAACATTTATGGAACAGTTTGCACTTTAGGGGTGAATAACGGATGCTCTATCACTTAGCCTCAGCACTGCAAGTAAATAATTATTAGTAGGCCAAGCGGGGAGGAATTGCTGCTTGGGGCTGGGCAGAGAAACTACAATATGCAAAACTATTGTGCTCATTACCAGCATGTTTCAGTCAGAGGCAGCAACCATAAAACACTGTGACCAAGCAGCTTACAGCAAGTCAGCAGTAACTGCTATGCTGAGACTAGTGGACTCCAAGCCCCAAAGGAGACCAAAAACACTGCTACCTAAGATAAAAGCTCTGCGTGCTTTCCTTGTGGCCTTGACGCGTACCTTAAATCCATAGCTCATTCAGCAGTTTGCACTCTGTTCTACAGCTCGCTGCTGAGATCAGTGATCAAGTAAAGGCATTTCATTCCAAAAGCCTCAGGTTTGCCCCCAGCTTCTCCAACTAGGGCTGGAGAAAGATTCCTGTCTGAGATTCCTAGAGACTGAAATTCCCAGTCATTATTAGGAGAGAATATGGTTACAATTGACTGAAATGACTTAGAATGAGGCAGTTACCAATGTTCTAGCAATTCCCATCTCCAGGGAGCTGAAAAGCTCTCTGTGCCCCAGAAGGTCCACAGATGACCAGTACAACAGCTGCCGTTTCTATGCATTTGCTCAGGCGGGCAACAATGTATGCTCACTTATTTCCCTGCCTTGCTCATCAGTGTGTGGTGAAGATCCAGCCCACTGAGTCAATTTCAACCCAAGGCGCATAAACCCTGGAACTTGTGCCGAGAATCAGCATAAATCCAGAAATCATTGCACTGATCATTCATTGAGCTGGTCATTCAAATTGTTGGTGATTTCACCATTGGGCTAATGAGTTTAAAAACCCATCCAACAGGGTGCCTTGTCTTCATTTTCTTTAGTAACACAAATTGGTCGTAGAAGTCATCATCACTGGTTGTAGAAGTACATCAGCCCTGCAGGAGCTCTGACCAAAGATCCAGCAAGATTCTATCGCGTGCCATCAAACTTGGTCATAGGTCTGTATAGCCTGCTGGTGAGGACTTCAGGATTTCTGAGTGGATTTTATTGCTTGTTTTTGCAGTGCAATTCACCCAGAGTGCTTTTCTTAGGTGTACCATCAAAGGTCTGAAGGAATAACTACTGTCTGTCTGCCATGCTGCTCACAAATTAGGATCCAGTCAGAAAAGGTGGTGACCCTAAAATGACCATAACACAGAGATTCCAGACCAGACTTTGAAGAGCTAAGCACTTGAATATCTGGGAGCAGAATGGATGAATCTGTTGATTTAACATTTCTTTGTTTTCACATAGAAGTTTCTTTTTAAAAAATCTGACATTACTTTTGTCCTTAATATGGAGAAATTTGAAAATCTTGGTGAATTCTTATCAAAATCAAACTGAAATGCATGTTCATCCATACTTGAGAAATCAAGGGGAAAAATATTCCTATTTTAGTGAGTTGCACTGCAGATAGCACAGATATGGGAGTGGAAGAGACAAATAAATTAGGTAGACTATAAAATATTTTTCCCAGAATGGAATAAGGAAGAGAAAATTGCACATGAATGTAAGGCGCTTGAATAATGAAGGCTAGAAGCTTGAAGTTGGTTCACAATGCGGGCACATCGTTCATATAACAAAATGATAAGAAAACTGAAGCGATAGCAACTTGAGTTGCTGGGAGGAGCCATTCTAAATGCTCATTTCTGGGCAAGGTGCTAGAGCGGGTGGTGGCGGCACAACTCCAAGCACTCTTGGATGAGACTGATTATCTAGACCCATTTCAGTCCGGCTTCAGACCCGGGTACGGCACAGAATCTGCCTTGGTCGCCATGTACGATGACCTGTGCAGGGAGAGAGACAGGGGGAGTGCGTCCCTGTTGGTCCTCCTGGACCTCTCAGAGGCTTTTGATACCATCGACTAAGGTATCCTTCTGGATAGGCTAGTGAGATTGGGGGTCGAAGGCACTGCTTTGCAGTGGTTCCGCTCCTATCTCAATGGCTGATTCCAGAAGGTGGTGCTGGGGGACTAAGGCTCTGCGCCATGGCAGTTATGCCATGAAGTTCCACAGGGGTCCATTTTGTCCCCCTTGCTATTCAACATCTACATGAAACCGCTGGGGGAGGCCATCAGGAGGTGTGGGCTGCGGAATCATCAGTACGCTGATGATACCCAGCTCTACCTCTCATTTTCAACGAATCCAGGTGAGGCAGTGGCTGTGCTGAACCGGTGCCTGGCCAAGGTAATGGGCTGGATGATGGCCAATAAACTGAAGCTCAATCCAGACAAGATGGAGGTCCTGTTGGTAGGCGGTTCGGGCTTCAGGGTAGGGGACCTGGACCTTGTCCTGAATGGGGTTGCCCTCCCTCTTAGGGACAAAGTTTGCAGCTTAGGAGTTCTCCTCAACCCTGAGCTGTCATTAGAAGCTCAGGTGACGGCAGTGGCGAGGAGCACTTTCCTTCAGCTCCAGCTGATCCATCAGCTGCGTCCCTACCTGGAGAACGATTGCCTGGCAACAGTGACACGTGCACTGGTAACTTCCCAATTAGACTTCTGTAACAAGCTCTACGTGGGGCTACCCTTGAAGACAGTCTGGATACTTCAGTTGGTGCAAAACAGAGCTGCCAGGTTGCTGACAGGGACTGGGCATTGTTCTCATAGAACCCCAGTCCTCTGTCAGCTTCAATGGCTCCCCATTGAAATCCAGGCCCAATTCAAGGTGTTGGTTATCACCTATAAAGCCCTTAACGGCTTGGGACCCGGTTATCTAAAGGAACGCTTGTGTCCATATATGCCCTCCCGCCCCTTGAGATTGGCGGCAGAGGCCCTTCTCCAGGAACCCTCTGTGAAAGATATTAGGAGGGTGAGTATCCAGAGAAGGGCTTTCTCTGTGGTGGCGCCCCACCTACGGAATGCGCTCCCCAGAGAGGTCCGCCTGGCACCGTTGTTATTTGTTTTTCAGCGCCAGGCCAAGACCTTTTTGTTTAAAAGTTGTTTTGATTGTTAATTTATGAACCTTATTTATTGGATTTTTATGTACGTGCCGAGATGTTTCCGATTTTTTAAGTCTAATTATATAACTGCTTATTTATGAGTATTTATTAATGTTGTAAGCCGCCCCGAGGCTTTTTGCGAATGGGGCGGCATAGAAATGGTTTAAATAAATAAATAAATGACGGGGGGGGGGGAACCCTGTGTCTCACACAGTGATTTTTCTAAATGTTGCAGTTAAAGTTGCTGTCTTTATGCAGTCAATCAGTTATGCCCTCTCTTGCCACATATTAAAGATTCTCAAATATCTAGACTCGATTTGGCAGCAGAGAAATTCTGCAAATTGGCTGCCTTTTTTCTTCCAAGTAATTCTGACACAGCTCTTTTGTAAACAGGTTGTGGTATAACTTTTGCGATGCTTGAACATTTTCACTAGGTGTCTCTGTAGTGCTTCTAGCTCAACTACAGTATTCTAAACTATAGACTTCTTTTGTTCCCCAAAGTGGGTAGAGAGAGCAGAACACACCCCCTGCTTAGCACACTGTAGTGATGTCTGGGAAAAATATTTCAAGAGTGCCACCACAGAGTAGGTCCTATCACAGGTGCCCCTCAAATATGTTCAGGAGGCTATTCAGAATGGGCCCTAGGGTGATGCCCTGAGTCGGTACTGGCTTCCAATGCTGGAGGGCCTTGGGCAGGGGACCCACATCTTGCATGTGCCCATCCTGTTCTCCTCCTTGCAGGGTGGCCACTGTCTGTTTTCTCCCCTCTCTTTCTGGGACCAATCCAAATAAACTTATGGGAAGATAAGACAAGGTGGTGGAAATGGATGCTTACTTGTGGAGAACAAGTAAAGAGGAAACAACTCCAAGGAGGAGAAGCAACAGGAGCTAAAAACCTCAGGGTTTTGGTGGGGAGGGGGCACTTTTAAGGCATGGACAGTCGCAAGTGCCCAATCATACCATCTCTGGTCCAACTGAACAGAACAGGAGAGGAGAGTCCCTCAGATGGGCTGGTGCCAAAATGGATAAAGTTAGAATGAAATTCTACATTTCGCTACATTTCCCTCCTCCCCCTCCATATGTGCTATCTTCCATGCCAGCTCTGAGCTTTCTGCCATTTCCAATCATCTGCACAACCCAAACAAGTCCTCGGGCCAAATGAATCTTTAATGTCAAGAGTCAGGAACATCTTCTTGTGCTCCGACACTCCCTGAAAACCCGGAATGAGAAACCATACAAAAGGGAATGAGCTTAGTTTGGATTCTGCCAGCATTCATGTGAAACAAATGCATCACTTTGCAACCACAACAGCAATGTACTTTTCAAAATAGCCCCAGGCAAGATTTTCAAGAAAAATTAAACCCCCTGCTCCACAAAGCTGGAGTTGGCAGGAAGCTTTTTGATTCTGTGTCTGTACAACAGCTTTATACTGCTCAGAAGAGAAGATGTGAGTGCATCTGAAGGACCCATCGTTCTCCTTCCTGCACAGTTCACACGCATGTCAGCCCACGCACTGGTGATGCATCAATTGGGGCTGGCTTTGAGTGACATGGCTCAGTAGCCCAAGGGGATGCTTCCTTTGAATAAGTAAAAGGGTTCTCTTGAGCCAAGGTAAAAGGGCCCTTCTACATGAGTCAACAACCGACTTTTGTGTGATGCTGCAATGGGAAATGCACACTCTCTGTGGCTTTGAAGAGACTGCAACAAAGGAAAGCAACAAGTCACCAAATACGGAAGTGTGTATAAAAGATATCTCTGGACTGAACCAGAAGAATCTCAGCAGGTCCACTCAAAGAAATTTAGAGGCTGGGGACTTGTGCCTAATGTCCTTTACAGAACTGATAGTGTAACAAGTTGTTATGAAAAGAACTCCGTAGAGGTGAGGGACATTTTTATTTGGTTTGTGTTTGTAAACAAGAAGACCCAAGATAGAGATCAAAACACAGTTCTCCTTCAGACTGCACACTCCTCTGACTTCTGCGATACCTTTGCAAAAATACGTATATTAATAAAAGTTGCATACAAAATATGCATATTAGGATGATGTGTGTACAAATGTATATGTTAGAAAAAATCACATACACAATTAAATGCATGTTCTAGTGCTTAAAAAAACAATACATACTGATGAGAAAATAGCATAGAAATTCTTATGACAGAATGCACATGAAAATGATATAGAGAGGCTATAGGCTGATTCCTCCATCCCTAAAACTGGGGGTGCAACTGGTGAGGGGGGAGAATTTTGAAACTGGGGCAGTTTGAATATGAGCTCTCCCATGAGGGTTCATGAGCTCTGTTACGAGATTCAAGCAGTTTCACATTCAGAACCAGATCTTAACAGGGATACGATGTACTTTGCAGCCTGTGTTTCCTTCAAAATTGTTCCTGGTTGTTGCTCATCCCACAATGTTTCTTGCCTCTGTGTTTATGCACCTGGACTGTAATGTTACATCTGGACTGATGGAGAAAGTGTTAGGCACTCTCAGCTCTCCTTCACTTGAGGCTGCTCTGTGTGTGTGTGTGTGTGTGTGTGTGTGTGTGGAAGAGCGCTTAGTTGCATACCTGGGTTTAATATTTAGTTTTCTACAGAAAGACTCACAACCTCCTTAGAAGTTCAATTCATGTAAAGTGCAGTGGAAGGCACTGGGGAAAACATCTTATTCCAGATATGCATGTCTCCTGAACCTAATATTTTTATTGAATGTATAGACTTTTCTGATGACTATGTGCTGGCCACTTTGATATATAGCTAGGTTAAGGGCCGGTTCAACAGTTGCTGAGTTCTGCACAGAATAAATGACCCTGGACATTGGAAATGTGATTTGTATGTGAAACGGAAACAGTTTGAATCAGGCCTTGCAAGGTAACATGACAATTCTATCTAATATTGGCAGCCCCAATGTATGTGTGAGGATTCTTCTGTGTTCAACACACAGCCATTCCCAGAAAAGAGGCAGGCCTGGAGTGGAGGTCACTTATCAGAAGAAGCATAGAAACAGGTAGGCAAAACTCGTAAAAGAGTGCTGGTGGGAGATGGAAACAATGCACTGGGTACAAAATACTTGCTGACCCCTGGAAAGGAAGAAATGAAAAAACTCCTGGTGGTCGAGTATTAAAAGGGGTGATGGCGTGAAATCTCCAATGGGAGGGCCCCTTGGCACCCAGCGGAGGAGCGCTGCAAGACTTCTTCCACTGCCACTGCACTATAGGTTGCCCTTCTTCCAAGATCTGCAGGGTGCATGGATGCCCCCCCCACACACACACACACACTGACACGTCATCTGTGGCCAAGTTAAATTTAGCATACAAAGATTAGCAGAAGTTAGCAGTTTAAAGGAGAAATTAGCCCACAGAATCAGATTAAAGGAGCTCACAGATAGTGTGGGCAGGGCTTTCTTTCCGTCCCTGGGTGGCTACACAAGGCAGACCAGGGGTGGTGAACACCAGCCTGTAGGCCAAATAATCTTCCTGTATTCCCAGTCTGGCCAGTTCTCCCATTTTCCATGCCCTTTTTCCAGGGCACATGCCATTTCCCCCATGTGGTAGTTTTCCAACCGTTGTATGTTTCCTCCCACCCCTAGTCTAAAAGGCTTCAGAGCTTCTCCCCAGGCATAGTTCCTGGCAGCCGGTTTGTGCAGATGAAAGATGCCTTGGCTTGCTTTTGCTTTTGGCCGCACCCACATCTGGAATGAGGCCCAAGAGAGCTTCTCCTAAATTGAATCCGGCCCTTGGGCTGAAAGAGTCTGCCTGTATGTGGAAGCTCTGTGAATGTGCGTAAGGCATTCCTTCCCCATCTCAACTTTCGTTAGGAAAATGAAAACTGATGGTGAAGAAAAGCTGAGGGAGGGAAGCCAAGTGTCATTATGGGGTTAGAGAAAAGACCGGGATTGCTACAAAGTATGCTTTGATTTCTATGAAAAATGTATGAGAAAGATCTTTTGGAATTGGATTATGAGGATCTAGGAAAACCTGATACCTCAAAGGGTGATAGTGATGGCAGCAGCTAGGTCTTAGAAAGCAATTCTTTGCTTTAAAAAAAATAAAAATAAAATGAATTAAAATCACACATCAGGGAATCAGAACTATACCTAATCCAGGAATTAGGGTTATACATTAAAAATGAGAACACTAAACATCACAATAATGAACCTAGTGGGACTTCTTCCTAATAAACATTATTGGGGCAGGTTGTATAGATTAGGTGAATCAGCACTAAATTTTGCTAGTGTCTGATGACACTGAGCTCGCCCTCCCTTTAATATTATATCATTTCTCAGTTGAAGGCCTAATTACTCCAATGGCTATTTCTTTTGGGACTACAAGTATTGTCTCTTCTGCACTTCCCATCCCACATCTTGAAAAGGGCTCATCATTGTTTAATGAAGGTATCTTTGCAAAGTTTTAGAAAAAGAAAACTTCCTCAGCTCTTATTTTACCCTTGTGCTGTAGTATTCTTGCCTATAAGCATGAAAACAATGTGCAGTGATGGGAAAACTTGTTTTTAAGTGTGTTTTTAGAGACTCATGCACTGATCTGAATTCCATTAGGCTTGGGCACATGGATGTCAGGTGGAGACGGGCACATCACTCTGTGCCCAGTCCCCCTCCATTTCAACTGCATTCAGCCCTCTGCTCGCTCGCAGTCACCAACCACTGCACGGCGGAGTGGAGAGGAATCCTCCATCGCATGCGCCCCATTGCCATTCACCTCTTCCTTGTCATGCTCTTGCTCAGTGGCAGAGAGAGAGAAATAGGAGGGAGACCAAGGTAGGGACACGGGAGGGAGCAGGAGAGTGCAGTGCAGAGCAGCAGGGACACCTGTGCTGGAGGGCAGAGCCTCCTCCACAGGCACCTTCTTCCAGAGCTATCCAAGGCAGTGGCCTTGTTTGCCTGCCAAGGGGCACCACCATTTTGTGTTGGTCTGGGGCTTGGCTGGGACCAGGAAGCTTGAAGACTAACATAAACTTGGAAGATTTGTGCCATGCCGCAACCTGGAGCAGTGGAGTTTTCCCAGATGCCACTGCCTGCTGACCCGCTCCTGCCCCACAGCAACTGCTGATGCTACTGGGTGAAAGATGGCAGCACTGGGATGCTTAAAGGGTGCATGACTGTGGCCCATTCCATCTTAGGCAGCCTTGGAGCTGAGATTATAATGTGCAGGAATCTTATTTCCAATTTCCAGGTACTGCAGCAGCTTGGGCCGAGTTTGGTGTTGGTTTGAGGTCAGTTTGGGTGTAGGTTCCCCCACTCCAGGTATTGTTGGATTATTATTATTTTCTTCGTTTATATTGTATACTTTACTTTGATATTGTTGATATTTAATATTTGATATTGTTTGCTATTTTGATATTATTCTTTGAAATACAGTTTTATATATACAGATACTTTTCTTTCTGATTCTTTGTATTATGCATTATGTACTTTGGATTTTTTGTATACTGTTTTACTATGCTTTTGCATACTGCCCAGAGAGCCCAAATGGGTTATGGGGTGGTTAGACATATAGACTGAAATGAAATGAAAAATGCAAATCAACCCATTGGATCCCTTTTTCTGTTATTTAAATGATAGTGATGCTGCTGAAGGTGCTGGAAATTTGTGCCTAATGTTACACACCTTCAAATAAGCTACACATTTTCTGGGTGGAGAGAATGAATATATATTTCTCTACAATGATCATTTTCTCATGGATTTGCACATATGCGCTTCTCCTAAAATACAGTATTTGAGCAGAGAACAGCACTGCAAACTTAGAAATGCACCATCCAAAGAATAACCATGTTTTGATTCACATATAATTTTAGAAACTGCAAATTAACATTGTTTCACATAAAAGTGCAGACAAAACATTCACCAGTATTCCTAGTTTCAGTTATTCTCAAAATAGGCCAGCTGAAATTAGAATAAGAATTTTTTTTCTTTTTTATCCTCTAGCTCCTTTAATTATGGAATATTGGCAATTAAACTTCTTTATTTCCCTATGTGTATAGCAAGGAAGTACTATTAAAATTCAATTTATTCAGAAAAGTCTGTGGGTTTTGGAAAATGGGATAGCAGTCTGAGATTTCATACAATGACTAAGCAAGCAATAGGATTTGGGAGTATTTAAATTTACTCTTGATGATGTCTTGCTATTGGTAAACATAAGGACCACAGTAAGGAGAGAAAAATATCAAGGAAGAAAGACGTGTAATTTTGAGGCTTGCCCATTTGTTTCCAGTCAAAATATGCAATTCGAGTGTTTGTGTGGATTATGTCTACAGAAAGAGCCGCTGCCTTCATTACCTTTATGAGCAGAGTGGAACCAATGAATAAGGACAGACACAGTTTTAGAACCTGATCTCAGCCAATGCAATAGCATGATGATAAAGACAGGCTAGAAGAAACCAGAAACCAGAAACTGAAAACTAGCTCCAGCAGATGCCATCCTGCACATCTCCCTCTCCTATAGGTTCTAGTTTAAAGTCCTCCGGATGAACTTTTTCATGTTGTGGCCAAACATCTGCTTCCCATTCTTCATGAGGATCAGCCCATCATTTGCCAAGAGTTCATCTTCCAGGAAGCTTCCCTTGTGGTCCCAGAATCCAAATCTCTCTTTACATACCACCATCATAGCCACTCATTTTCTTGAAGGATTTTTCTTTCCCTAACAGTTCCTCTTCCACGTACTGGTAGGATTGAGAAGAAGACTATCTGGGCCCCCGTGTTTTTTATTTTCCTCCCTAGAGCTTTGAAGTCTGTTATTTCAGCAAAGCTTTTCATAGTTATGTTGTGAGTACCCAAAAATAAACACAGGCTAGCTGTTTTAGAAAGCATCTCTGCAGAATGCTGATACTAAACTCTTCACAGCCCAATGGCTGATGCACTCTTGTCCTGATAGGCATGTCAGGGAACTGCCTCTTACCCTGACAATAAACCCGTTATATTAGCAACCACACCTGGGCAGAGCCTGAATCCATAGCCAAGTGTTTAATAGATAAACCACATCCCTAGCAACAACTGGTGCATTCTCACAGAGACCTATTTTACATGTGGAGAGCCACCATGTCTCTTGGTGGTTATCCTTCATCAAGAAGGCAACTGCCTTTTAAGAGTGGCAACCAGAGAAGGTAATTAATTCATGGCATACCCAAAGTGATTCCCTGCAGAGTCCTTTTAAGCAGTGGTGGTCCAAGCAAAGCAATCGATCATTTTGATTTTTACCATTCAGTCAGGAAAAGAAGTGTGATTGCCATTCCAAAATTATTGACCATTATTGTTGTAGGGCAAATGACATTTCTCACATGCTGAACATGGCTAAGTTGTGAAAGGAAGTAGTGTGCACAGTGATTAGAGCTTTTCCCAGGGCATCTCCTGCCTTGATCAAGGTGCTCAGGGAAGGCATAGAAGTAAATCATGAGCGGGAAACTGATCCCCAGGGTGCAGTTTCTGGGGACTGGGGGAAGGGAAGGACTGATGTTTGGGCAACAATCAGAAGCCAAGTCCTTCTGATATGGTGCCATTTCCATTCTGAAAACCAGCACACTAAAACTCATGCAATAAATCTGTTATTAACTATCACTGAGACAAATAAATTACACTTGCTCAGACAGTTTTCTGTGGGCAAGCAGCATTGTGGCTGGCAGTATCCCTGGTGAGTGGGCAAGATAAACATGGCAGGTATTTGGAGAGAACTTGGAAAAAACAACAACTCAAAAACAGCCTTCTGTAATGAATGTTTATTCACCTGTTATTTTCAAACCCTATTTTCCATTTCACTCCAGACAAGGCCACTACTTGAATTTGCATTCCAAGAACAAGAACAGGTTTGCAAACCACCTTGAAAATGTGTGTGTGGAGTGTGCATGCATACGGGCAGGGAGACGGGGAGGGGAAGGGAAGGGGGCTTAAAATGGAAAATAAACTGTATTTGTAGAAGACATTCATTTGTTCCTGTATGCGATGGTGCTTTAAGTTTGTTTCTGTCATTGTTGAAGGTTTATGAGGAAACCCACATATTGTTTTTCTTTAGGATGGGGTAATAGAGGAAAGAGCTTCTGTTTAATGTTGTTAAGTTTTTACTTGGAATATACAATTTTATCTCTTGAAGATAATAAGATTGTGAAATAATCTCTTTCTCTTCTTTCTTCTTTTCTGCCCCTTCTCAGCACAGAGTAGTCTCAGCACAGGCATGTGCTTATAGTTATAAATACAGATAACACATAATTAGATCAGGAATGAATACCATTTCCCAAGGAGATTCACTGAAACCTCCTGGTCAGGAAGAAAGAAAGAGAATAACCTTGACAATGCAACTTATTAAAATGCTAATACCCCTCTTTATGTTTATTTTAAGTATTGATGGATTCACAGGTAGAGCCTCATGCAGGGCTGGAAGGCCTAGTCTATGAAGGTCTGGAACCCAGAGTGGGATTCTTATGTTCCATCCTTGAATTTTCATTAGTTGGGGTGTTGTGGGGGGACAAATGTTGGTACCAGGAAATGTAAGTAGAATTCCACCCAGTTACTAAGAAATAAGCATGTTTGCACTGTCCAGGACTTTGGCCAATAACTGCAAACATGGATTTTTCTTTCCCTAACAGTTCCTCTTCCACGTACTGGTAGGATTGAGGAGAAGACTATCTGAGCTCCAGTGTTTTTTATTTTCCTCCCTAGAGCTTCAAAGTCTGTTGTTATTTCAGCGAAGCTTCTCATAGTTATGTTGCTAGTACCCATGTGGAAGAGAAGGAAGAGGTGTTTGTCAGTGGGTTGTATGAGTTGTGTGAACTTGCTGGTTATATCTTTAATCTTGGTGCCAGAGGAACTGCATATTTAGCAATTCTCTGGCTCATCACAACATAGATATTTTTCCATCTTGCACAACAGGGAATCTCCCACAGCTATCATTCTTCTCCTTTTGGTGTTGCAAACTTTGGTATCCTTTCCCTTTCTTGATTGGCCTTTTGTCTCTTTTTCAGAGTTCCACCGTGTGCCATGTAGTTCTCTCACAGTGGGTTCCTCACACATCCCTTCCTCAAGCAACTTGTGGGAGTGCTGTGGGAGTTCCACTGCTTCCACTGGTCCAGAGTGTTTCCCAGGTCTTCTGCGTCTAACTGCTACCCTGTTCCAGGGAGTTTCCTTATTTTCCCTTCCCGATGGGTTCTCTTCTGCTGCCTCAGCTTGCTGATGTTCTTCTTGCTTCTAGACTACACTCAGCTGTTGCGGCGTCTCTGCTCTGTCAAGAAACTCTTTGTTTTCTTTTATTATCTGGAGGTGGACACGTGCTGCTCCAGTGCTCTCACCCTTTCTTGTAATAGGGCTACTAGTGTGCAACTGTTGTCATCATTGCAGGCCACCACCACTGTGGAGTCTCCTCGGTGCATTGTTCGTGCAACTTAGTCTCTGGGAGGGCTGTTGTGACAACTGGTGCTTTGAATGTCTTCACTAAGGTTCACAACACAGTCCTACTAGTAAAGGGGGGTATGTTACAAGTAAGAAAACAGGTGTGTGTGTGTGTGTGCACACGTGTGTGCAGACGTGTAGGGGCAGGAGGAACTAAGGTAAAATAAAGAAGAGAAGCAATGATGATGTTAAACTTCTAAATCTACCTATATTTGTAGCTGGCTGTTATTCATTGATTATTACTAGCACTGAGTCAAAATTTCTCTCACATCTCTTTTGACCATTCACATTTGCTCTGATAAAAAATAAATTGTTTCTGAAAATAAAATCAAAGGAACAGAGATTTTACACAGCTTCTCATAGTTTAGGGTCAGAGTTCATACACTTGCTTTACTCTGGAGGTGGGTATGAGTGCCCTGCCCTTCATTATACAATAATCTTTCTTCACCTGCATTAGAAATAAGATGCTGCTACAATCATCTCTCAGAAATTCTATTCATTTGGAAGTTTTTGCAGAAGATGCCTCACCTTAAAGAATTACTACACAAGCTGGGCCCAAATGTCTTTGAAATTTAGATATTAAATTCTCATCCATCCCCAGGCAGTGCCTGGCAGTGGTGATGTGGCCAGCATGGTTTTTTTTACTGAGGATCAAAGGATTTGTACCTTTGGCCCATCTGAACTACAGTGTACTGTCATGTGTGAGAAGATAATACAGGGCAAGGGTTAACTTTAGAAAGCATTGTGAGCTAGGTTAACATTCAATGCCGCAAACCTTTCTTGTAGAAAGTTCCTTATTGACCAAAACATCTTCCAGAAGCACAAACACAGAATGAATGCAAAGAGAAGTTCGTTGAACTCAATCTTGTACTTACTTCTGGGAAATCTCCTTATGGGTAGGTTTGGGCCCCATCCTTCCAGGGGGGACCTTTCAGAAATGAGCATGCCTCCTCTCTGCCTTTCCAGTCCTTTACTTGGGCCGCTCTCCTCTGTCAATATTGTGTCCTGGGACTGAAAGATGTACCCGCCTCATCTGTCTCTGAGCTACTCCCCTGATCGAAGCCCTCTCCCACTAACCATACCTCTTGGTCATTCTGCCCGAGAGGCTGCCCGAACACCTCCAACATTTGTCATGGTGTTTATCTGCTTCAGGCAAACATTTTTGTGGATGCAACGTTAATGCGCCGGCCACCTGCATATGTGCCACTTTCCAGCCACTGGCTCCCCACACCCTTTATCTGGTTAAAACTTAGTTATTATTGTGAGTGATGTGTGGGAAGGCATTGTGTTTGGTGGCATGGCAGCTGGTCAGACAGTTGTTTTGAGCACCCTTGCCTAGGAAGTGTGTGACTGTGTTAGACTTCGGCAGTGGGTGGCTATTTATAGCTAAACTATAATGTCTCATTTGAAGACAATTTGCTTGTCATATTGTGCCAATATGAACTGTGATGATCTGATCAACCAGCTACTGCTGGAGGAGGATGTATCTTGCCGCATCAGTGACTGTCATGAAGAGAAAAAAACAAGCAGCCAAGCAGCTATCATCAAAGTTGATGAACAACGATCACTAAGTGGCTTTATTGCCACACAAGCATCAAAGTGGTGTGAATGGCTCACAACACTGGCAGTGTGGGGCCTGGCCAGGCAGCATCTGGGGAAGACATTGACAGTAGACCAAGTCAATGTGATGGAAGATGTCGAGGTCGAGAAGCTGTATGCCTGTCACGAGGCGCAGCTGGGAGCCTCAATGACCAAGGCCCTGCAGCAGGTAGCACTGCAGCTATATGCAGGGGTGGCCAGCATGTCTCTTCCAATCCCCCCTGAAACCAACCAAAGCTTGTTGTGACCTTGAGGCCAACCCCTTTGTTTGGGCATGCTCTGAGTAGTGCTATGTGCAAGCTATATCATCAACATGGAATGCTTGTATCACCCTTGACCATCATGTTAATCACCGCAAAGTATTGCCAATTGGGACACATCTGCTCTCAGAGAGGTGGGGGTGGTGGGCTTTTTGTGGTGTAGATTCATATATACATTGTGTATACTTGGTTTGGGGTCCTGCCAGGCATGTGGGGCGGGTCCTATCTAGTCAACAAGATGTGTAGATTCATCAGAACATGGGTTGGGAGCCCCCCTGGGGGACGGGGTGGGCACCAGCTCTATGTAGAAAACGAGATGTTACAAAAGTTACAAGTGGTCCAGAACTCCCATTGTGTATACTACTACCTTTCGTTCCCAGCAGAAGGCGTAGATTCCACACAAACTCATGTTCCCTCACTTCTCCTTTTAGAAAAGAAGCAGAGAAAATCCCCAGAGCAAGAATGATGGATGGTGCTATTAGTCAAGTTTCCAAAGAGCAAAGTGTGAGTGGGCTTGAAAGGCCTTTGTGCTTATTCTCATTCCCCACTGAAGATAAGTTTTAATTCATCCAGTTAATCAGGGTATGTTTGTTAAACATTCTGAAGTTGTAAATCACAGAGTAAGTGTTAAATATTGTAAACTGCTGTCACACTCTGAACAGAACTTTCTTGGTGAATAATGAATTCCTGTACAGCTTCTCTTCCCCTCTCCCCCACATGCATATTGTATTTCCTTGACTTCTGTAGCACTCAATGATTTATTTTATTGGGGCAAAGACTTCTAACTTCATTGAAATGTAACAGGGCTGTAGAAGATGTAATTTGGGAATTTCTGCTTTTTCCCAAAGACATTTTACAGACTTCTGTTTGCTTTCAAAAATGAACGGTATTTAAAACAGATAATCTAGGGGCGGCATAGAAATGTTCTAATCATCATCATCATCATCATCATCATCATCATCATCTAAGCAAGGGGCATGGACCCTCTTCCAGCCTGGGGACCAATTGACATTTGACAAATTCAAAGGAAAGCTGGTGGAGCCAGGGAAGAGGTGCAGCCATCTGGGGAACATGAATGGGCACGTGGGGACACGAGACAGACCAGATCTGACCCAGGGCCATGCCCTGCTGCATTCCTGATCCAAGATAAGACTTGGATCAAGCTAAGACGTGAATGATGCTGCATCATTATGGAGGCTGATGTTGCTCTTTGCCCAGCATTTCGAGGTTTATATTTCAGAGGACAAACTTACTCAAATAATATTAATTTCAGTGCAAGCTCTTCACAAGCTTTCTTTGTTCTAGCATTTTAATTCCCAATGCATCGAGGTGATGTAGTTGCTTCTTCAACTCAGCCACTTCAGCAGCTGTTTTCTGTTCCTTCAATGTCTCTACTTTTTTCCACCTCTGCTGCCTCTTAAGCATTGCTAGCTTTATTCCCTGCTCCCATATCCAAAGTTCAACTATATGCCATTACTATTTTCAGACAGTGCCCACAGTTCCATTGCAATTTCCTTCATTTGAGAGCTGGTCTTTAACCAGAAGCTGGTCCTCACAATTTCATTTACCTTTATGTGAAATCCCATATCAGCATCACTACATAGATATAGTTGAAATCTTCCATGAAGCCACTTTTCCAATTTCCTATATACCACTTAAGAAATTCATTATATTTAGTGGTATATAAGTATCATAGATTAAAAAAATACACTAAAAAGAATAAAAGACCTTAAAAAACAATAAAGACCTCCACTAATGCTTTCAGAAGTATCCCTTCTCTTACTTTTAGTCCCTATGCTAAGCCAATAAAATAAGTTGGTTTTCTAGTCCCTATGCTAAGCCAATACAATATGTTGGTTTTCTAGTTTTTACGTTCACATAAACCTATGTATAATTTGCCCTTCTGCCAAGAAAATCAAGGCAGTATGCACAGGCTTTACCAAACTGCAAAACACCTGTTTTTGCACAGAATTAGTGAGTTAACTGGCTCAAGATTTCTTCCACATGAATGGACAGTGGGCATTTTCCTTCTCCCAAATGGGGAATTATTGCAGCTAGTTTCGAGTGTGCAGCAGTGTATTGATGAACACCTGGCCTGTTAAAGGCAAATACATTTACATAGATGGTTGATCAATTGTCCAATCACCTGTTAAAGACTTGCATTACTGCAGCTCAATGCCCAATTGAATCCCTATCTGAGGCATAGGTAATGTGATAACAGCCACCAGGTTCAGTTCGCAATGCAACTGTGCATTGTGCTCCTTTGTCAGCCAGGGCAGAGGCATTCGGATTGGTGAGCAATGCCTTCTGCCCTGCTATAGGAACTCTTTTTCCAATATATAAGTGATGAAAATAAAACACTGCAGGACAATGTGCTTATAATATTTGGCACCATTCCAGCAGAACATGCACAGGACAACAGGGATTGCATGCTCAGAGTCCTTTATTGATTACATTTTTTAAAGAATGCTTTTGAGCAGTAGTTTGGTGGAGATTGGGTTCCCTTGCTGCAGCATCCCAATCAGTCCATCAGCAGGGTTCCAACTTTGTGTAAAAGGCTAAATTCAGCTGTAGCTGCTGCATTAGGAATGAGAAATTGCACTTTCTGGAGGTCTCCAGTTCCTTCTCTTGCAGCAGCAGCTGTTCAATAAATGTGCAGCTACCCCATGTGCTAAACCACTGAATTGCAAGTGGCAGCTTCTAGTAAAGCACTCTGAACTGAATCTGTCCATTCAGGCTGAACAGATTCTGTACTGGGGAGTTCAATGGAGCCCATTGAACAGGAGGGGATTTAAGAAGGCTTCTTGTTACACTTCATCCTTGCTTGAGCAATAAGGGCTTCCTAGGCAATCATGTCTTCCTGCACTTGGCTATTCTGCACTCTTTCTTCTGGCTTCTTTTTCAGTTCTGAGTCAAGGTTTAATCCTCTCTTCTCGCCTATCCTTTGATTATGACTACTCTTACTGCTCTGTACTGACTACTGGTTGACTTCACTGCTTGTGACGTGAGGCTTCTCAAGGTTCCACTCACATTATTTCAATTCCATCTGTCCATGGACGTCTGCATAGATTCTGCAACCTATGGATGGGTCAGGCCACTATTTGGTCTCATAACAACCCTGCAGTATATCGTTATTCCCATTTTTCAGATGGACACTGAAGAAGCAACATGGAGAGTGTCTTGCTGAAGGCACCTACATAGGATGTCACTTTGGCCCACGTGTGACATTATGTGTGAGGTGCCAGATAGTTTACCGTTTTTCTATTTGATGGCCAGCTCTCCAATTCAACATAAGAACATGTTTACTGTTGCGATCCTGCTGGCATAAGTGGAAAGGTAGCATGCTTCTTACAATTTAATAATTTTAAAATGATTAAAATACAGTTCTGTTTTCTGACAACTGACATTATTTATGAAAATAAATGTGTTAGATATGGAGGACAGTTAACTGTGTCCCTTATCCAGGCTTCTTAGCACCTGAAACATTTTTAAGGCCCATATCTTTATGAAGCAAAATCACTGGGATGTGCTTGACCACCTTAATATTTAATGTAATGTTCCCTGAGGCCTTCTTTACTTATTTTTAAAGACTGCTTTAAACATCCCAAGGATGTTTTCAGACCTTGCTCACCCAAAAACATCCTACCGAACCAAACTTTCTATCAAAAATATCCTACTAAAAGGACTTTGCAAAGGAAAGCATGTTCTGCCATACAAATTGATTCCCATGTTTGTACTCCTCAATTTAGATAATTGATTATAGCTTCCTCAGATGGATGGGAGAGGAAAAGAGAGAGAGAGAGAGAGAGAGAAAGGGAGAGAGAGCACAACATCAACACATGTTTTGAAGACTTTTATATCCCATGTATTGTCTAATGCTGCCAAAGAGATTATCCAGGAAAGAACACGTGGTGTTTTGTTTTTTGTTACCTGGAAATTCTGAAATCTTTTCCAAGGTAATTGCAATGCTAACTATTTCACTGCCATTTAGAAAATTATTCCAGGCACAAATTCAATGCATGTGTCAGAATTTCAATCAAGTTTATCATTTTTAAGCCATTAAAAAAACCTAGGTATTTATACAACTTAGTGTTAGTCTGTGATGGGGTGACCATGGGAATTTCCTCTATGCCTCTCACTCTCTCCTTTGGCTCCAAAATTTGCTTTTTCCATCATATACTCTGGACTGAGGCAACCATCCTCAACAGGCACCCAGAGAATGGGTCAACAATCCCTCATAGTATTCTAGACCTTTTCGACCAATTGAAATAAATGCAGTGCTGGCTCCAAATGGTATAATTGAGAGTTTGAGGGAATTCAAACATGAAATTGCCAATCTTCAAAAAAGAAGAAATGCTACATACATGCATACATACATACATACGTACATAGTGTGCTTCTACATTCAGCTTTATACCAGAAAACTGTAAAAATTTCCAATGTAACATCATTAAAGGAAATGGTGGTGGGGGAAGAGTGCCGGAAATTTCAGATGACTTAGCCTTAGCACCTGTTCTGGTTAAATGGATAGAATGTGCTATTAAAGACAAAGCTTCATGCAAAGAAGGACAATTGTTACTGATGATGAATCGACATAGATTCTGCAAAAAAGTACATGCTGAGTCACAAACATTTTAGGATGATTTGGGAGTATAAACAAGCTGGTGGATAGAGCTGATCTAGTAGCTGCTTTTCATGAGTGTTCGACAAATTGTGACCCCTTTCAGAAAGATTGGGAGTGTAAAACTGCATGGTTCTTAAAGGATTTTTGGTAACAGTAGTTTTTACATGAATGAGCTGATGTTAGAAGGAAGCAGTGAGCTGGCCCTGTTTGCTGAAGATACAAACATTAGTTAGGATTCTCCAGACTGGGGGAATGAGCACAAACATGGAACTAAATTTTAATGTAGGCAAGCATAAATTGACACACATTGAAGCAATAATTCCCAGCTTCACAAATCTGCCAATGGGGTCTGAGCTGAGTATGATTGAACAGGAAAGGGTTATCTAGGCCACTTTTGGAAATCATTGGGGAAAGAAAGCAAAGGAAAACTATCATTATCATAATGACTGTCTCCAAATAAGCACCCTTGGAATACTGTGAGTATTTATGATTATGACACCTTAAATTTATGTTGTAAAACTGGACTATGTGCAGTCAATAGCTGAGAAAAAATATAATATTGTTTGGGGACCCTTTGGCTTAGTAAAAAAGATGATTGAAATGGGAGCAAAACTGAGGGGTATAGAATTAGGAAACGTGGAAAAAGTAGATAGGGAGAGATTTTTCTTCTCTCAGGATACAAAATACTAGAGTCATTCAATGAAGTGGATTGGTATATAGGACTCCAGGATTTTCTGATGATGTCAGCCTGCTCCCACACCTCCTTCTTTTGTCATGAGGAAAGGCTGCTTCTAGCAGCTTCTGCCCCTTCTCAAAATGGACACCAAGTACGGAACTATTCGCAAAATACATGACACACCATTTGTTAATTCAGTAAGCTTCATTTTGATTTCTTTATCATTTCATGATCACACAACGTTCCGACTATAGGCCTTTCTCATTTGAAGTAGGTATGTCAGCATTTTAAATTCTCTGGTTCAGATTTTAATCTACTTTTGCAAATGCCTAAGCCATCCCTCCCTTCCACCAGTATATCCATCCTCAAACCTTTTCTTCCTTCTGCCTCCCTATCCATTCACCACCCTGCAATTCTAGGCCTGGGGAAGAGGGCCAAAGGCAGTGTCTCCTCTCTAGCAGGCATGAGCCTGCCTCCCAAATCAGATGCACTGCCAAATCTGTTTTTCCCAGAATTACTGACATCTTTCTCATGAGCAAATATGCAGCCTCCCTCTCTTCCTTGTCACCTCTCTCTACTTTCTGTGGTCAGCTATTGAGAAAACCTATGCTCCTCTTGCCAATAGTGAACACTGTGTGCAAAGGATGCGCCTCTTAGACTATTCAGAACTGGGATCCTGAACCATTGCTGGTACGAAGCAGGAGGTGTGTATAAAATGCATCGCCTATATGCAATTTTATTCAAAGGACTTGAGCAAGCATAGATTTTATTCCATTTTCTCAGAAAATGAAATTCATTATCAAGCACCATATATAGCAGCAGTGCAGAACCATAGGTTGGAAGCTAAATCCAGCCCTCCGGAGGAACCTGCGAAAGTCCAGCACATATTTGTTGGTGTTGTTCTGTCTTCCAAACTGCTACTAATGTTGTGGTTCCCTGACTTTTGTGCTGTTTTTCTCCCATTCTTGAATGCAGAAATACCTCTCTAAACATTCGTGACTAGCACAATTTAAGCTTAAAATATGCTGGTATACTGGGGTGTGTGTATTTTTTAGAACCACCTCTTTTCTAGCTTCAGCCACCCTAGGAATGTGCTCCCTGATACCTTCACCAAGGCTCAGAAAGGGTCTGCACCCCTGGCATTCAGAATCAGATAACTTATTAAGAAGCAGTTGTATACAGAATTAAACCAATGGTTTTTCTAGTCTGTTGCAGTCTACACAGAGGGGCAGCTGCTCTCTGAACGGTCCTGCAGGAGTATTTTCCAGCTCTGTGTACTGAGATCCTTTTAAATTGAGATTATATGGAACCAAACCGGAGACCTCCTGCATTCAAAGCATGTTCTTCACCACTGAGCTACGGTGTCTCCTTCCCTTGTTGATTGAACAACAGTAAATGTATAAGGGCAGTATTTGAATTTCAAAAGGAATAATTTCAGAGGAATCTTCTTTAAACTGCTACACCTTTAATTCTTCAATAAGGTTTTATAATGAAAAAAAAAATCCATAGTCTCTGTTGAGACCTTGGTTTATGCAATTAAATATTTGTATCAGTTTTTTGGAGACCTTTCCTGTCTCTGCTTAAAAGTCTTCTTAAAAAGAGCATGCACTGAATTTTGCATGTTTTTATACCTGTGACCTGAAGTGTATAAAGTGAGAACTGGCTCCAAAGAAGTGTTATTTCAGGACCATGGACAGGAAGAAGAAACGAGGCCATTTAGAAAGCTTTGACATCCTCCATCACTGATCCATTCTTCCACATCCAATGTAGTAGCATAAAGGGGCACTGATAAGTCATGGGAGTTTGTTTTGTTCCTGCTAGACTGGACCACATTGTTTGCAATAGTTGACTATGCCAGGGTAGAGAACTTAATTCTTATTTGATGTTAATTCTGTGATGTTTCATTGTGGAAGCAAAGCATCAGATTTAGCCACGAGTGCAGTGGGTTGGCTATAGCATGAAAGGCCCTGCAGAAGCCATAAGTAACTTAAGAAAGGACATGGTATGCAAGACAGCAGAATGGCATTACTCACTGTAATTTAGCCTACCTCAATAGGACAGGGGACCCCCCCTCACACACACACACACACACACACAGTGCTTGTGGCACGGGTGCAGTCTTGCAACAACAATTCATGGCAATTAGCTCTAAGACATGGAGACATACTACCAGACTGCAACGCTTCCAAAGGGCTTGGTTATTGCCTTGTTCCTGTTAGTACTGAATGGCGTGATCTGCAATTCCCTGATTAGTTATGAATCCTAGAAAGCTGAACAGCTAGACAAGGATCAGATCTAACTGCTGAACCATCAAGAGACCTGTCAGAAGTACTGATGATTCAGGATGAGGAATGAGCAGTATTTCCCTTTGCCCAAATTATCAACTCTCATTCTATTTCTGCAAATACCATTCAGTTCTTGCAAATGGGGAACTTGCACAAACAAACACAAACAGAAAAACTGTACGAAAGATTATCTTTTTTTCAAAATGGCACAACTTCCCCCATAGACTAAAACATGACATTGCACATTCAAAACCTTCTGCAATTTCTAACAGCTTTTTTGCTGAGATTTGTACCATTTTCAAATGTAAGTGCATGTTTGCGAACTTGTTAACAACAATCAGTGAACACATTTTACTGCTCATGTTTGTGTTCAAGGTTGCTAACAGGGCCTGCTCGACTGTTTTACAGGTGTGCATGGAATTCGCATGCATTCCTAGCACTTACATCAAAGAAAGAGCAAGAAGGAACTATTGTGCTAGCAATATCTAGGCAACAAATTTGAGTTCTCTGATCCAATGCATGGCCAGGTTTGTGAATTCTCCTCCTGACCATTTTCAGAGATGGAAGGATGCATGTCTCCAGACGTGCCCTGCTGCGCCATGCAGACTAGTTAGCACTAATTCAATTACGGATGAACACACTCCTAGCATGGGATTGTTAACATTTTGGCATCATGAGTCCACCCTTTTGAACAAAAGAAAGAGAGTTCTCACCACACTGCACACAACAGAGGGCAACACACTTTGCTTTTACCTCCTTTGGGATCATGACAACTAGCAAAACCTAATTCAATTGTCTCTGGCACAACTATTTCCTTTAAAAATTAACTCAGCTAGGATATGCAATAAGTGGATGTGAATTATTTAATGCCTACTTCACGTGTGACTTTCTGAGACTTGTTCCCTTCTTTTCTTCTGTCCTCTTGTGCCTATCTCTCTCTCTCAGTGTAAAAACAAGTGTCTGACTTCTGAATCATTTATGGTGCATTTATGAACCTGTTGCAAATGAACAGTCAAGCACCATGCAATCCTGGCTAAAAATTGAATACATTTCCTTTTGTTTTTGCCTGCTCGTAATGTTTCATCCTTATGCATACAAAGGGCAGGGCAGGGCGAGGGCTGGAGGGAGGGAGACTACTCTGAAGGTCAGACTACAAACATTTATGTAGTCTTCTGGCTGGGAGGCATGAACTGACTCACATGTAAAGCTGTTTAATTTATCAGTTCTAGTAAAAGAATAGGAAGATACCAATAAATGAATCTTGGCATCACATGACAGAAGAAGATTGCACCTACACACACATAGCTTTTTAAGAAGGAAGAGGTTCAGTAGCAAGAGGGGGGATGAAAAAAATGGCTCTAATCCTCTTCTGTGAAAACTTCCTGCTCCGTTCCTTGCCTTCTGCTCTGAGCAGGGCACTGGCACTGAAGGGAGGGCCTGGGAAACAGAGTATTTTCTCTCCCTTCCCTGTCCATCACTGTAATGTGCCTTGCAACAATCCTTGCACTAGTTCTTTCCACACCCCTAAAAAAGGGAACACAGGATATCTTTTCATTTCACATTTTCTTTTCCTGTATGGATGGATTCCCCAGTATCCACTGGTTCATTTGTCCACCCTCCTTTCTCTGGGGCAAACACCAAGAGAAGCTTGGCTGATATGCAGCTAAAGCAGGGGCTCACCATGCCCTGTCAGAGACTATAGAGAACTTCATGTGATTCCTGACGTGTTTTAATCTCTTGACTGTTCTGCCCAACCGTAAGTGCATTTTCAAGAAAAAGGTAGAGAATTTGTAGTTTTCCAGATGTTTTGACTAGTGATAATCTCTCTACCCATCCTGAGTAAAATCTCTATTTTTCCCCACAGAAGACCTACAAAAGAATCAGGTTTCAGCATGCATTCATTTATGACTTAGGACAAATTCTCATTTGCATATCAACCATCTTGGAAGTTGCAACTATAGAAGCCACGTGCTGGAATAGACGTATCTACATGAGTTAAATGTGTTCCTCCATGGGTCTGAGACACCCATTTTTCCAAACACAAACATTCTCTGTACATTTTTAATGGGACCTGATACAGGTCAAGGAATATAATTTAGATTAGACTTATTGAGTGTCGTTCAGGCTGATTGCTGATTCCATTTTGGAGAAATCTTGAGGGAGCACATTCCAATGATTGGTGAGACAAGAGGCAAAGGAAGGAAGGCCAAAATTACCAGAATATTGTAAAGATTTTGCTGCCAACCTTAGGAGAGACACCTTGACATTTGGAGTGGGAGGAAACAGTGCAAGAGCTGGCCGTCTCCTCATGAATGTTGGACTGAAAGGCCAGCCAGAAAGTGACATGCCTTCCTGTAGACCCACAGAGGGACGAGTTTGCCTCCCCAGGCCTGATAACTTGTGCCCCAGGTCTAGATGCTCTGTTAATTATGAAGAGGAAGAGACATCCAAGGTTTATTGAATACACAGTTTAATGGTATAGATATGTTCTATTCATTGTTAAATTAAGTTATCCACTTCCAGGCTCCAGAAGTAAGGCAAGCTAAAATGCAAATGAATGAATGAAGAAATAAATAATTTCCTCTTTTCTTCCTTCTATTTGTAAATAGTGCCCTCAATTCCTTGTATAACAGGCAGTGATGAATGAGTTCTGCAGAGAATATAGGGACAAATAAACAAGCCCTGTAGACAAGGGGACTTAATTATGCTTGAATCCCAGCTGAATATCACTTGAGTGAAGCCTTGAATGACCCCACATGTTCTGCCAATCCACCTTGCTAATCCTTCCTATACTTCCAGGTCAAACAAGCAGATAAACAAACAAGCTATTAATCCCATTGGCCTCTTAATAGAAGAATGAGTTAAAGATGTGTTGACTGTCAGACAGAAACATTAAGATTTCATCACAGTGCTGATGAGGGAGATTTTAATTAACTCACTATGCCCATCTCTTCCTTGCATGCACGCAAATAGAGCGATGCTTCAGAAGAAGAAGAATTATTGCGCCATTAAATGATACTTACTTCCAGGGCACTTAGGGATGTTTGCAAATCTCGTTTCAGTTCACACATCACTTAAAAATTACTCATTCACAATCCTGAATGTGAACACAAAAGCACATCTGAGAGTCTGTTCACGAAATGCATTCTTGAGAAATGCATAACTGTATGCATGTATGCATGTACTGAATTTCTGACATACATACTAATGTATGCATGTATGTCAGTCCACATTCTTCCACACTTGCCTAATTGTAAACCCCCTTCCTTTTGCCAAAAAATCCCAGAAACTTTGGCTGCTGCACACTGGGAACTATTTGAGACTTTGTGGAGACTTGGCAGAGGGGAATGAGTGAGGCCGAGCTGTTCCCTGACAGAAGAAAGAGAAAACAATCCTCTGCCCAAGCCATATTCTGAGAATCCATTTCCTGCAACCAGGAGGGCTTCAGCACATAATTGTTGCTGCTGGTTTCTGTAAAAGGTCAGTAGAAGCCGCACAAGGTGCCTTTCCATTACACCCCGGTCAGCTGCACTTCCCTCAGCACTTCCATTTGCCAGCTATAGATTTCCCATATTTTTCAATTATGTGCTTTTTTCAGCCAGGTTCAAGAGAAAGCAGCAGTGGCAGCAAGGGGGTTGATGGAGTAGTCCTGGAATAATGGTTGATTGGAATAATTTTGCGCTGTGCTCAGTTTTGTGCAAAACAGTTGACCACTGTCGCCCAAGAGGACTGGCTACCTTGGAGGTCTCCGGAGGTTTCTGTAACAACTCAGAAAATCATGTAAGCTGTCAGAAGACACAGTAAGGAAGGCTTTTGCCAAGTTGAGACTACTGAGGAGAAAATTCTCAGGGAAATTCTTAGGAAAGTAAGCATATTTGAAGCTAGTGATGTTCAGCTGCCCATTCAGATGCCTAGTATTACCACCTATTTCAGTTATTGTGATAATTATTTTATTCTATCTTTCTGGCGTCTCAATGTAAGGACGTGTGAGAGACTGGGATTCAGGAAATTCAGAATTTAATCTCAGCTTGGCCATGAAGCTTGCTGAGTGACTTTGGGCCAGTCACTGACTCTCAGCTTATTCTACCTCAAAGGATGTTGAGAGGATAAAATAGAAAGGAAGAGAATTTTGTTAGTCAGCTTAGCTTCTTTGCAAGAGGAAAAACATACATGAGGCATACATGTAAAAATAAATACAAAAAATAAAAATAAATGTGTGAAATAAAAATGCATACATTTCATTTCCGCTTATTTAAGACCAAGACAAGGCAGGAGGAGGACGGCATTGAAAGGACAGAGGTGCGCCAGCCCCCTTATTTAAGCAGGGGAAGGATAAACAGCCTGAACCATTTAGGGGTGATACACTTGATCCCCCAGAGGGCCAGTACCAGCTTGATGATACTGGACCTCTGGGGTATACCCCCCCCCTTTCTCCAGACCTTTGGAAGGGTCAGGGCAGGGCATGGCTCCCAACCTCTCTGTGACTGAGCTTCGGAAGTTTCTCCTCTTCAGGCCATTCAGTGCGTGACATATGTGTGTGAATGCACAGAGACCACAAAGAAGAACTTTAGTAGCTCAAGTTTTGATGGTTCACATATCCCTTTGGTGGATAGGCTCTTTGTAACCCCAGTGTGAGACTTTTGGGGTTTTGACCCCTTTTCTCTGCTTCTTCCTTCATTCCTTTGCCCTTATGTTTATTGTTAAGTTTCTGCTTTGTATGCTTTCTTTCACTCATTTCCTGAATTCATTATAGTGCACTGGTTAGAGTCTAGGTTGGGAAACCCACTTGGTTCAGCTATTTTTCCAAGAATTTTCCTTATGAAAATTGCCATTCACAGTTGCTTTGGCCTCATTTGTCCAAATAATCTACATTCCAGATTCTGCATGCAAGAAAGGTGCTATTTTAAAGTTTCCCTTTATTTATTTTGGTAAATGTTTTGTAGACTATGTCATGCTTCCTCAAGTGCAAGAACTCATACCAAAATCAATAAATCATTAGCTGTTCTGGTGTCCTAAGTCTCATGTGTGTGTCTCAACTTTTGGTCCCATTTTTCAAGGAAAAAGAGGCCTTGTGCCAACTTGGGAAAATGTATGCATTGCGCAGGTATTAATTCTTTGATGAATTTTGGTTTCTCTCATTCTCATTATTCCACTAAGTTTATTTCCTACTAAGCTTTGATCATGTTTCCAACCTTCATTTCAGTTCTGTATATAATTTTCTGTGCAATGTTGTCCAACATACAAATTTTGCAAACCATTTGCTTTATATCATCCTATTTAATTTCATGCATATTTTTGTGTACACCTTTCCCTAATATTTATTGACATACATTTTTCATTGAAATACTCCAGTGAAACAATTAAAGTGAGAATTTCATAGGAGAACTGATTTTTTGTTTTGTTGTTGTAAAAATGAAACCCATAAGTTTGAAGTGAAATATAAAGCACATGACTTTTTCCTATTTCATTAAATGAGAGCAGCAACTTTTTTTATATTTTTATATTGTTATTTCTTGTATGTTAACTTTATGTTGTGAGCCGCCCCAAGGCTTTGGCAAATGGGGCGGCATAGAAATGTTTTAATAAATAAAATAAATAAATAAACTTCTCATATGGCATAACACATCGGATGCTGAGAATGACCAGGCAGTTTCACTCCTGAAAGTATTCTCCAACTTTCTTTTTTCCTTTACACACACATTTGTAACTGCTGAACTTTACCATGTGTGCTTTGGCACCAGAGCTGGGCCACTAGATTTGGATTGTGTGTAGCATTGATGGAGTGGTGTGAGACTTCCTCACCAGCTGATTTCTCAGTGACCCCATGCTAATCCAATATCCTGCAATTAGCAGCCGTCCTGCCAAGTATTTGGAGGGGAAAGCACCTAGGCATACATCTTTGGCTCCATGGTATCAATATCTCTGTGTCTGTCTGTCTAATTGCTATTGACTGTGGAAAGTAGTTTTTGATTGAGGCATGAGGCAAAGTGGTATTGATCACACTAAATGAACTTTTCTACGAGCCCCAAGTCAATTGGCCAGAGAGGGAAAAGTGCCATGAATTGTCACCTTTGATACGAAAGCAAAACCTCATCTAAGTGTCCTCCAGCCTTCCTGGCTATGGGATGCAAGGGCATGTAAGGTAAAACCACTTCTGTCTTCCTATTTAATATCAACCTCTCTTGCCCTATACCTGAGTCAAATGAAAATCTGTTTGGTTTTCATGCTCAGTCAAAAAATGATGGAAGGGAGTGAGAGAAACACCTAAAATTATACACAATACTTCAAGTAAGACACTTTTGACGTGTGAACCTTCCTTCCCTTTAGTAAAAATGAAAAAAAAATCTTTCATAACAGTTGCAAAAGAATGTAATCCATGTAAATATTCACAATTCCACAATGTCATCATATTCTTTGTATTTACTTGCAGTATTTCTGTATTACTCCACATCCAAACAGATTCCAGAGTATGTTGAGTATAACAGAAGATGGTTAAAACAAATAAAATAATATAAACAATACATTAAAGACATTTAAGCACAAGATAGCATTAAGACTGTGGCTGGTCAGCAAGGAAACCCTGATGAGCTCAGCAACTGGGCAGATTGTAAGGAAGAGGGCACACTTGCAGGTCTGAGCTTGTCCAGGGCTTTCCAATTGGTACTAAAACCTTAAACCTGCCCCAATACTGAATGGGGAGCCAGTGCAATCCCTTCAGCAAAGAAGCTTCATGCTGAACCATGGCAGCTCCCGATAACCGCTGTGTCACTGTCTCCTTCTCTGATTTCCAGAGCAGCCTCAAGGGCAGCCCTGCCAAAGAGCTCATGGCAGTAATCTGTCTATAGACTGCACCACTGTGCCAAACTAACCCTGCCCAGAGGAGCCCATCACTGGTGAACTACTTAAAAATGCTGAAAGGTGTTCCAAGTCAATGCAATAAGACCTTAATGCTGAATCCGGGGGTACCCACAGACCTGATCATTCAGGAGGAGTTAAACCCCAACTAGAACAGGTACGAGACTTTGCAACCATTCATGCATGGGAACCACACCTTGCCAGGTTTCAGTGTATGGGTCCTCATCCAATCCGTCACTGAGTCCAGACACTGATCTAGGATTTGCACAGCCTCCTCTCATTAATGTGTCATCAGTGAAATGACGTTGTTGTGTGTCCTAATGGTACTTGTTTCTAGAGCCTCTCCCAGTGGTTTCATAGGAGTGTTGAATAACACCGGAGACAGGATGGTACCATGCAGAAACCCATGGCTGAATTGCCCACAGCTTGATGAATAGTCAACCCGAGGTTACTTTCTATACTTAATTTCACAGGTAAGAGCCAAACCACTGTAACACAATATCTCCAGTACATGGTCATCAGGTTGATCCAAGAGGATATGATAGCCGATGGTGTCATAGCCAGTCACTGAGAGATTGAGTAGAATTAGCAGGTCACAGTTCCCTTCCCTCTCACAACACAGGTGACTGAGCTAATTCAGTCCCATGACTAGATTAAGACCCAGATGAAATGAGTCTAAATTATCAGTATCCCCCACAGGAGCCTGTAGATGCTCCACCATCACCTTCTCAGGTATACCCCCTGCAAAGGGCATACAGGGACAAAACCTGTTGGGATTTTCCTTGTTATTTTCAATTAGAAATTGGAAATAGCAGGGCCGTTATTCTGCCCCCTTCCTTTCTGGCATCTTGGTAGCCTCTAGATCAGGATGTTCAAACTGTCAAAAGTCTGGGTCTTGGAGAGGGAGTCCAGAAGGAACTGCCAACAAAGGGAGTCCATGGCCTGATGAGGAACATCAGTGGGCTGGATTAGGTTCCCCAATCCTGATCCAGAATAAAATCACCTAATCCTTCCTAATCACCTGCTTTCCCCAGTAGTATTCCCCATTCTTTGTCTTGGTTATTTTGCTAGCTGAGAAAGTGCTTTTCAAGAGAGCTGCTTAGCTCAGTACTATCAGTTTAGCACCTTCTGTTCCATGCAAACAGTTCCCTTTCAATAGTGCCTCTTTGCATCATCAGTTTTCCATAGTATTGCTGAGCATCTTATAAAGAGACAGGGCATTACTGTATATGCAAAATTTTGTTGGGATCCTATGTTTCCTTCTGAACTCTGATTTTACACATGGTAGCCATTCAACCTCCTTGTTCAGAAAGAGTTCCATCCAGTGAATTAGAAATGGAGGGCCAGATCAGTCTATTTCTTATCTGATTCAGTGTCACAGGTGTTCAGCAATAGATTCATTCTGTCCCCATTTTATTTTATGCTTGGGCATTTGTATTTAAAATATAAACATTTCCACTAAAATAATTTGGAATGTGCATTTTTGAGCTGACAGCAGCATTACAAAAACTCAGAAAAATGTGTCATTCAAGTGGTGACTGTGTTCTGAGCCACATTTCTGTACAGGGAAAATAAGTAAGTTCTCTTTAGAGAGTAAACCAAAGGCAATTCTTCAGAATCCTTATACCAAATACAATTTCTTATGGGATAGAAAAGGAAACTGGGAAATGGTCCTCTCTCTTATGCCATGCTTGTGGCTTTCTTAGTAAATGTGTCTGGCTACAGCAGGACACACCAGGCTGGAGAGATCCTTGTTCAGATCCAACCATGTTCTTCTTACATTGCTAAACTGAATTGGATTAATAGACACTGAAGGCAATGAATGACTAGTTGGAACAATACAGAACAATTTCATGCGGGAAAGCATTACGATACTCCATGATCATGTTAAGATATTCCCTGAACATTCCCAATCAGCATTAGGAATGAGTGTGGATTTCATTTCAGCTTGGTTTTGAGGCTTTGGCGTGAAACTTTCAAAATTAATGCACTTCTCCATATTTTTCTTTGGGGGGTGGATCCAGGAGTGCTTGAGAAAAGAGGAAGAGGAAGAGGAAGAAGAGATGAAAGAAATCGGAACGGATTAGTTTTGCCAGGGCAAGGGTTTTGAGTACTTAGCTCAAGGGCACCATTCCATGTATGCTTAGATTGATGCAAAGGCCTACAGCTACCAGCATGGCCAGCCTGGGGTATGCTGGGAGTTAAGGACTTTGTTGCTGTTGTTGAACATCCATAAGATTTCAAAAGTCTTTGAAGGAATTTCTGTTTGTTCAGTCATTTGAGAGATAAATTAGAGTAGTCACCTCTTCCTTCTGACACCCTAAATAGCTATCAGGCAGGCATATAATTATCTCCATGCTAGGAGTAGATGGACCTGTGTGAATGGAAGAGAATGTTATTTCAGTTTATTTTTGGTAAATATTAGCCAAAGTTCTTCATATTCAGAAAAGAAATAAAGTGAGATTTTTTTTAAAAGAAAGAAATGAATGCGGGTGAGAACAAAATTGGAAAACACAATGGTGTAACACAGGTAAGTAGATGCAGTATTACAGTTGAATAAGATATTTAATCCTACAGTGGAACTGGCTGTACTTATTAGAGAAAAAGCTCCTAACTGAGCACATTCAGTACTAGTTGCTGTCTGGGTAGCTAAGAGGTGGAGGTGGGAGGCATGTACTACACAGCCTGTATCTAAACACCAGCAAAATGCCTTCCCACAAAGGACACCTCCAAAATGTCCCATTATTTTCCTTCTTCACTATTGTGTTAAAGGATGTTAGTACTTGTAGGGATGCTGAAAGATGTCTATTCCACTTCTTCCCATCACAGCACAGTGTGCATTTGGCTTTAAAAATGAACGCCCTACCAAATCCTGAAAATACAAGATAAAATATTTGTGGATTGCAATCTTATAGCCCCTGGGAAGCTGTGCCAAGCACCATTGGATGGCTTGGAAAACCTTCAAGCCCAGATGCTGTATTTAAATTTCAGAGCTGGAGATTAGATGCTGGGCCCTTCCCACTCATAGCCAGTGCAAAGAAAAGTGGTCCAGTCACTTCTCTGAGGACCAAAGAGAAGGAGGAAGAAATGGGGCATTCTGAAGCACCTTCGCTAGGTGGGCTGAAAAGTCAGTCTAATTAAAAAAGCAAAGATCAGAGGTTTCGGTCCCACCAGGCACATGGAACTTGAAAGCCTCTGAATTCAGGACCGTTCAAGCAGTGTGAATGCAATCAATAGGATGTGCCCTATTCAATCAATTAAAATTTCAAAGTTTCCCCTTAATTGACTGATTTTTCTTGCTCAGTGAGTTTTGGATTGACTCTTATTATTGTATTCCTCATTTTTTCAGCTTGCTCTCAATTGTTCTAAGCATATTTCCAGTTTTAAACCTCCCACTGTTCCCCCCACCCCTTAGGCTGCCTTTAGCGCAGCCTTCATAAACAGCATTTCTGCCTTTTCTTGCTTTTTTCTTTAAAGATAGTGCATGCCACAAAGTGTTTTTTTTGGGGGGGGGGAGTGGGGAGGTGTAAAATTCTTTTTATTTGACTGCTATTTTTATTTAACTGTTTTATAAGCCAAACTCCCCATGACAACTTTATTATAGTAATTTCCTCCTTTTTCTTTTATTAATTTTCTTGCCTTTATTTCAGTGCAATGACAATGTACTTCTGCATTCATTCTACTTCTTCCTGAACAATTGTCTCTCTCCCACTGCCATTCTAGATAAGAACAGAACAAAAGAACCCATGCTGGATAAGACCAACGTCTATCTGGTCCAGCACACTGTTCACACAGTGGAAAACCAGCTGCCCACAGGATCCCTGAAGCATGACATGATGACAACAGCACAGTCCTGCCCAGGTTCCCCAGGAGCTGCCACACCTGGGCATACTGGGGGCAGTGCACAAAGAACAGTAGCCATTGATCGCCTTCTCCTCCACTAATTTGTCCAAACCCTGTTAAAGCAGTCCTAATTAGTAGTCATCACGACTTCCTGTGGCAATAAATGCCATCATTTAAGTCAGCACTGTGTGAAGAAGTGCTTCCTTTCATCTGTCCTATTAATCTATTATCTTCATGAGATGATTCCAGGTACTGGTGTTAAGTAGGATAAAAATGTCTCCCTCTCTGCTTTTTCCACACCTGCATGATTTTGAACACCCCTTACTTGCTTTTTTAAGGAGTTTCTCCAACCCCTCGATCATTACCCAACTCTATATTGTCCTTTTTCAGGTGTGTGGATAATAACTGTGCACAATATTCTAAGTGTGGTCACATCAAAGATTATATAACAGAAGTACGATCTTGGCAGTTTTATTTCCAAGTCCTTTCCTAATTCTCTTTAGTATGGAGATGATTTTCAAACTTGATTATATGAAAAGACTTTGGACCCCAAAACCAATTTATTTCCCACATTAGCAGCAGAGCCCATGTAAGCTTTAAAACCAGACCTATGTTCAAACCTGGGGGTGGGGGGGATGCAGGAATTATGAGCCAGATGATTCCGTTCCTTAGATCTCAAAGAAAGAAGGCAGGCAGGCAAGACCAGAATCCAGCATGCTACTAAGTATGTTTAAGGATGCAATCCACTATATGCTTAGACAGAAAAATTACTACAGCCATGCTGGCTGAAGAAGACTGGGAGCTGCAGGATTTTCCCAATTAAACATGTATTGGATTGCTCCCTAACCCAATAAGCTTGAGAATAACGTGCTGGCTAACATTTGTGGCCCCAATGCTTGAAAGTTTCTTAAATTGTAATAGAGCAGTAGAATCCTTGAATGGGTGTCTGGGGTCTTAAAAGCACAGGGTGAAGGCCAACAAACTAATACTCATCCCATCGTCATGCAGATGGCATGTGCAATGCATACCTGCGAGAACACAGAGTTTCAGCACAATCCTATAAAGATTGATAGAGAGGTTAACTGGTCTATGTACAACAGATATTACTCTCTAGAAATAAGTTTAGGACTGCACCCTTTCTCAGGGTGCATTTTGGAGTGTTCCAAGGTGTGGTCCAAGGGCACATTAAGTCCTAGCTGAAACTATGCAAGTTTGGGTGATGTCATTTTTACTTCATTTTCTCTGTAAAGGTGGGATGCAAATGAAATAAATAAACAAATGCATGTTGTCTAGGAAACATATTGTAGAATTAATTGTTTGCAGGCATCATAAAAATGGTCTTTCATGCATGGATCAATCATTGCTGAAATGAACCACCAATACAGATGCATTCATATTTCCCTTATTTTATATTAAGAGCATAGTGGGAATTACATCAGAGGAAGCATGCAAGATTTCTTCCGAGATACTGTTCTCCTTCATCCAGCATCTTGAATGTCATCTTTAACATCTGACACAAATAAATCAGGCCATCACTATTGCATATTTTGGCTGTCAGATTTTTCGACAGCTTCTGAAACCGAAAAGATCTGCAAGTGCAGAACAGCTGAGAAGTCTCAGGCTGTGAAGCATATGTCTCAATATCTAAAACTGTGAAAAAGTCAAACTGCTTAGAAAATTAAAAGAGCATATCCTGTCCCATGGAATATGTGCTTGTCAATAGATAAGTGTCATCTGTGTAGATATTTTACATATTTTGAGCTGACTTTTCATGCACAGACACTGTGAGAGCTACTGAGATTCCATGTACTCTCTGATGGGCCACTTCGTTTTATTAGCAAAGGGCCAATGTAGAGAATTAAAGGAGTGTACCCAGATATCTGGGCACCCCTTCCATGGGGAACTGGGCTCCAGAGGTCTTTGTGGTAGCACAATTTTGTTCACTAAAGCTGGCTTCTTTGCCTCACTTATCATAGGCTGGCAGTGTGTTGGGGATGAAGGCTGCTGAAAATGCTTGTTCCTATTTCTAGTGGAACCCTAATCTACCCTATATCCATCCACAAAAAATAACCAGCAAAGCTCCCCTTAAAATGTTAATTCAATCCAGTAATGCAGTTCCATTTCTTAATTCTTTCTGAATATTAGCAGAATAGGTTAATATTATTCCAATTTCTTAAGATGCTTTTTTTCTGAGATCCCTGCGTCAATTTAAAGAAGTACAAGTATGTTCAACAGTGCGATCCTATGGATGTCTACTCAGAAGTATATTTTGGTATGTTCAATGGCATTTACACTCAGGTAAGTGTGTATGCAACTGCGACACCAAACCAAGTAACCATGTGGTGTCAGTAACATGTCACAAACAAAGAATTTGTATATGGTCATGCTAAATCACATCAAGATCTCCCCATTCCTGCCCCCATATGCACACTAATCATGATAAGGGGAGGGGTGTCCACATGCATGAAAATAAAGTTGGTGTTTTACCAAACTATAGGGAAATAAGCAAGTGAAAGCTGAATAGTGATGGATTAATTATTCAGTTTTGCTTTCCATAATGTTCAGTTTTTGTCAAACACATCTTTTCCCTTCCATTTCCATGTTCATTTTGAATATTGATATTTTATTTTATTAAATTTATTATTTATTAAAACATTTTTATGCCGCCCCATTCGCCGAAGCCTCGGGGCGGCTTACAACATAGATAAAACAAGTTAAAATCCATATAAAATAATCTTAATTAAAACTCACATTATAAAATCCCTTTTTTATAATGTGAGTTTTAATTAATATCCCTTTTTTTTGTGTGTGGGAGTACTTCTTCATGCAGCGCCTCGCTAAGTGATGGAATTCTATGCCACAAGATGCAGTGACGGCCACATCAGGCTACAATGTCTTCCATAGTGTTCAATCCACAGCAACTATTTCTTCACCCTTCTATGCAAGGTTGATACTTCTTAGGTCATTCTGGAATGTTTAATGCCAGGTCTTGTTTGGTCTTTCTCTCCTCCTCTGACCACCTACTGGTATCCAGTCAATTGTGATCTTAGCAGGCCACCAATCGCAGTATTTTAAATGGGATTAGACAAATTCACGTAGTTAAGCTGATCCATGGATGTTAGACATGATGGTCATATATTGGCACCACATGCTTCTGAACACCAGTTGCTAGGGAGCACAAGTGGAAGTTGCTGTTGTACTCGTGGGCACCTAATAGGCATCTGATCAGAAGAACGTAATTCTGGACTAAATAGTCCTTCGGTCTGATCTATCCTGACTATTCTTGTGTTCTGATGTGCAAGTTTTTGCTGACATGAAAAACTGTAAACATTTTTCTTCTGAATTTTCCATATTATGTTCATTTTCTGCAACATGTTTCCATAAAACATGCTCTTTCTATGCTACTTTCCCTAAGATACGCATTTTTGTATATGTACTTCTATCTAAAAGCTGCACTGCAAAATTCAGCGAGGTGCAAAAAACAAAGGAAATCTGTTTTCTGGTGGTAGTTAAGGAAGTGAAAATGGAAATGCCCCCTCATCTCTGAAGAAGAGTTCATGCACCAGTTCAGATATGGTACAATGCAAGCAGAGCAGAACCATGAAACAATACGTGGTTTGCTCTCCAGAAAATGCAGAAATTAAAAAAAGATCGAGAAGGATTCCTAATGCTTCTAATCTTATGTGGTGATCTAGAAAGGGAGAAATCTGTCCATTGCTAACCAGCATAGTGACAGGTCCCTGGATCTAGTTTTGTCAGCAAATGCAAATATGTAGTTTTCAAGATTGGGGCTTGCAGGCATCTCGAGGGGTCCACCTAAGGAGAACCAGTGCTGTAACTTGGCTTTCTCTTTTCACTAGGTCCAACCAGATAATTACAGTGTAGACTATTTCCAACTTGTCCAGGTTTGGACTAGTAGAAAGCAACCCCCTGGCAACATCCTTTTGAAAGAGACTCTGGGATAGTTTGTCCATTTCATCATCCTAGTCATCTTTATCTCAATATCTAATAAACCCTTAATTAGCTGTTCCTCCTTTTACTCACAGGGAGATTCAGGCCAAAGTCCCTCCATCCCATAAGAAGCTAAAACCATCCTGCATTCTTTGGTTCATTTTCCATCTACAGACTCTGTAGAGGTTTGATTAATGAAAACATCAATAGTTTCTTCATCTCTGTGGACTCATTCTCTGTGTTTACAAATCACTATCAAATGTTGATATTTTGTCTGTGGAGCATTCCTTGGCATTCTATTGTGATTCCATAAATCACTTTTCTAGGAAAAGTAGAGAGGGAGTACAACCGGATTTAAAAATAAAACCAAAAAACCATCAGGCTTTGCTTTAGCATCCTGCATAACTGGGCATCTGGGGAAGGATCAATCTGTCAGTTTCACTTTCTCTCTGCTTCTCATTTTCCCAGCCTTAAATTTGGTTCATCCCATTCCACTTGAGCAGTCCTGCTTTCCTCATCCCATTTACACCAGTAAGCATTAATTTTAGAAATCTGGCATGGAAATGCATATACCTTTTCATGCAGAACTCTCGCAAAATTCTCTTATATGTGCTGTACACATTTTTGCCTGAAAGCTCATTTTTGCAAGGCCTTCTTATTATGCTAATAATCTTGTATATTACTTTCACTAACTACTGTATGCATTTTTGTATCTGTTTTCCCTAAAGACCTGCATTGCATGGTTTTGGAAGGATAACTGCGTTTTGATTTGCATCTTGATTCAAAATGCAGAAGACAACCTTCAAATCTAGGAAATTTGTCATTACAAAGTAAGCAGAACCAACATTTCCCATAGACATCTAGTTGATTATGCAGATCTATGAAAACTTACTAAGGAGAAGATTATGTCTGTCCTTAGTCCCCCAGCAAGTAAGCCAGTTCCACAACCAGATGCTCTTAGATGAGGCTGTACCAGGCAGCCTGGGGATCCCTTCCACAGGGAATTGGGAAATGGTTCCAGAGGATTAACAAACCCTAGGCCAGGAGTGTGTTTGGGCAAGGGGGCTGCTGCTAACTGCTGATCTATGACATCCTTACCAAACCAGGTGCCATATGTACATTTTAGACTTCAGCACCCATCACCACCTTCATCTTCAGTCAATATGGCCAATGGTCAAAATGCTTGAAGGTGTAGGCAGAAATTTCTAGAGGACATGAAGTTGGAGAAAACTGATCTATGTAAACTTAGCTAGAGACTCTCCACCCAAAATCAATGTGAACATTTTAAGGACTGGAATTATGGTCTTACTGGATTTTTCTAACTCATTTCATAAATCTGATCAAGGAAAATGATTTGCATGCTAATCAAGGAAAATAATTTGTATACTTGGCAAGTCTGCTGGTTGTAAAGCATCAGAAAGTTATCTCTATTACTCCTTTTTTGCTCTTCTAGGAGAAAGCCCCACAGTTCATCTGTTCTGGGGGTTTATATCCTTCAGTTTTCTCTGTGTTCATCAGGCCTGTCAATTGTGTATAAATAATCCTGAATATAATTATACTGCAGAAGTCTTACATGATATAAGTAGTGTGAGATTTGTTTAGTTTATTAACTATCATTATCTGGAGTGAGAGATGTAAATAACTTGTCTAATTTATCATTGTTATGAAAACGTCATGCTGTTCTGAATGGGAAATGGGTGTTATGTCAAAAATCAGTTCAAGAAGTATATCAGTGAAAATTGGTAAGGCAGTGAGAAATGATTGGTATCGCCTATCAAAAATGACAGCCATCTCTCTAACACCAATGAATCTATATGTGAAAAAGAGAAATAAAACATGTTCTAAGTCCAGACAAATAGCACATTTGAAATGTGCTGGAAAATCAATCATCTTTGTTTTTTGTTTTTTGACCAGTTGCTTATTTAGAACAATATACAGCCCACACTTTGTTCTTCTAAGTTACTTGTCATCATCCATTTTATTGGCAGTAATTAATTAAGTTGAGTAACCACTTCATGGAATCAGAAAATCCACAGCTCTGCTATACACTGAAGTTTTACAAAATGGTTCAGGGGTCTCTAAATCAACGGACAAGCTATCTGGGGTAACAGACTCAGACTTATTTGGAGCCAAATTGGGCATTATGCTATTAGTATAGCATGTCAGTGTATACTCCAATATAATGTCCAGATTTGGTTCAGGATGACCAGTGGTTTAAACATCCCCCACCTATTCCCACAACCAAATTGTGTTCTTCGCTGGGTCAACAGGGACTTTGCTTTCTTTCTTTTTAAATCATATAGTGAATTTGAAGAGGTGTGGGTGAAGGAGATTAAATCCATTCCTTCCAAAATGCACTCATGCTGATTTGAACTGTGACAGTGTTCATTTACTTTAGAGTAAATCAAGCAATTGGCCTCAGTTATACAGTGCACAGTTAGCTTATGTGTAGTTGTCCTTGGCTCTGCCTCTGCAGACTTTTTCCGTTGGACTTTCTGATCCAAGTGGCTCCTCCCCTCCCTTAAGGCAGGTCCCTGGTGGTTCCTCCAGGCCAGGTCATAATAACGGAGGAGTAAATTTTCAGCCATTGCAGCAGCCCACTGTCCTAGAACAGACCATTGCTGTGAGTGGACCATACTAGTTGCAACTTCAGGAACTGAACTGCTGAAGGACAGGGTCTTCCTCATTGATATTAGGTACTTTGTACCTTTGCAGCAGCTGTTCACGCCTGCATGATGAATGCTGCTTCACATCATGTCCGGATGGTGCCAGTGGTAAGACAGCAAAATGAGCTTCTGCTTCCCTATTAGGAGCCATATGAGCTTCAACTCCCAGGGAGCTATTACAAAGCTCCATGGAACAACGGCTGCCCGTTTACTCTAACAAGTCCGGCCCTGTCTGTGCTTATTGACTTCAAACTGGAGGGCCTCTTCTACACCAGCCTCACTGCTGCATTACTCCAGTGCAGATGTCATTCTTGGTGTCAACAGAAATTCAATTATACTTTTTTAGAACTGGGTATTAAGGACTTAATGGGCTGTTTTCTATACCTCATTCCGGCAGCTCAGCTCATTTCCCAGGGAATATACTATAAGTCTGTGATGAGTTTTTGCATATGGCTTGACCTTTCATTCTTCTTCCACATTTGTCATGCCCTCACCCATGTAGCCAAGTTTCCTGACTCCCCAAACAGCTCACCATGAAACTATCACTTTTGCCACTCCTGCTTCATGCTAAATACTAAAGCAAAGGGTGTTCTTAACAGTATTGTAATTTATTTCTAGGAACTAAACATACAGAAACATAAATTTCACCCAGGAAGGCCTTAAAATGCAAACTCAGCATTCAGAATAGCTGACTAGAAGACAAGGGATATTCTCAGAGTCTGAGTTGATGCCAAATTAAAATCAGCAAAATGAAAAACTGAGAGAAACTGAAGCTGGCGGATGCATTCCTCCCTATCAGAGCTCATCTTATGTTTGTATTTCAGTATTCTGTTTCTAACATTAGCCAACTGGATGCTTCTGGTAAGGCTATGAACAAAGTATGAAGACAACTGCCTGTTCATTGTCCCCAACATCTACCCCTAAACCCAGAGATTTAATTCTACCTATCATCAATTATTTAATTATTAGATAATTATCATTAATCTAATTTATTAATTAGATTTATAGCCCACCTTTTTTCTTTTAAAGAACTCAAAGCAGCTTACAATATTCTCCTCCTGCTGCACTCAATCTTATCTCCACAACAACAACCCTGTGAGGAAGGTTGGGCTGAGTGTCTGTGACTGGCCCAAAGTCACCCAGCTGGCTCCATGGCTGAGCGGGGACTAGAACTTAGGCCAGCTGAGTCCCAGTCGCACCCTTAACCACTACACCACACTGACTCATGTCATGTCAAATAGCTATTCATACACTTATTCTTTGTAGGTTTCATATCATTCTTTGACTCTTAGAGTGTTGCTTTTGGAAAGGTCTGGCATTGGGAAACAGATTTTCTGTCATATTCCTCACCATTTTCGGCACTGTTCAGGTGTTCTAAACTGGATCAGAACCAATCTGTGGTGAAAAGGAGTGCTCCAGGCCCTCTGCTCCTCTTCATTGTATTTATGGTACCCAACTCACGGAGGGTGACTTTCTGAGAAGAAGGACCTTGCCAATGCAGGGAGAAGCTCCATACCATCAAGGACACTAATTTCCCATCCTTAGACATCCTGTGCAAATCCTCCACATTTGCAAGAAGTTTTACTCTTCAGATTGCTACCCTCCATGAGTGGAGGGTGAGGGTTAGAGTAGAGGGTGGTGATGGGTGAACGAATGATGTTCGAGACTACGAGGATCTTCCTAACATTATCTCACTGCTCAGCTCATGTCTGATTTTCACTCAAGCTTGTAAACAGTGCTCACTCTCTGCAAAGAAGAAATTTACCCAGATCAAGTAATGACTGAAAGGCAGATGCATGCAAATCTACCCACATTCAGATAAATGTCTTAATATCTGTAACTTCCTTCCATAGATAAAGCGTGACTGAGGGAATACCGGGATCAGGCAATTTGCAGAAGATGAGCTGGAAGTTAAGAATGAGAGAAACAAGTTCATGTATATATCGTAAGTGGACACATGCTAATGCTTGGAGTGTTGAATGGGACACAGTCACATCTTTTTCAAGCAAAACTGAAATTCCCAAGCACCCATAGTTGAAGGTGAAAATGTAGAAAAGAAGAGATCCAAGGCTGGAGTGTTCTATTTCCTCATCCATTTGTCTTATTCAGGTTCTGAATTACTAAGCAGGGCTCTTCTCTGCTTTTCACTTCTTTTTTGGCTACATTTATACTGTTAAACTTTTTCTGTACATCAACATTTTGCTTCCTTTTCATACGGTGCATAGAATTGGTCCCTATTTTTCTGAAGAAGAGAAGCTTTATATATGTGGTTCACTGGTTCATCTATCAAAACAATCCACTTGGTCATACCTCTCTTTCCACTTTGCACTTTAGTAGAGTTTGTGACAATATCCTGGTTCATTTATCTCTTATTTTCTCCCCAGATAACTTCAGATTCTATATACTGAAAGGAGTGCAAAGTAAATATTTTGTGAAGATGGGGCAGACACTAAAGAAGGGATAAATAACTTGTTTGCCCCAGAGACCACAAACACCCCCACAGAACACACACATACACTCTACACATATAGGGTAAATTTTAAATGTATCTTAATAAAAGGATATACATATGTACTACTGGGTCATGGTAATCTTGCATACCCTTCAAATGTTTGAAATAATGAGTAATAATGTTTATGCATTTTTATTCTGTTTTTCTTTTCTTTTCATTGAAAGACCCCCAAAGAAGGAATTGTATTTCTGAAATACATTGGGTGAAATAAATGTTTCAGGCAGGTTCAAATCAACTCTCCTTGCATACTGAAATTGCACCTCTCTTCATGCCAGTAAACATCAACTTAATGAGGGTGACTTAAATTGTGCTCCTGGCAGTCCACAAATGCGATTGTGCCCTGGTAGAAGGTGTTCAGGAATCATTCTCCTCGTGTGACTTCTTTGCAGGACATAATTAGGAACCTGATAGCTTTCCAAAAAGCTATTTGGAGGGCTATTGGGTGCTTGATTGTACTCTGGTGGAGGCCCCAGAGGACCAATCCCCCTTGCATGTCTTCTTCCCTGGCCCAAAAGCACACATGGGCTGTTAGACACATATGCCTCTCTGCACATCTGAAAACTATGCAGGGAACAAGCCCTTCTGGAATGCACATGGCTTTGGTGGGATTCGGGTCATGAGTAAGGCACAGCTGTCTCCTCATTGCTGTCCCATCTCTGTTCTTCCAGATGACAGTCTTAATCAGTCTCAGAGTTGGCTAAGACTCAAATAGTCTACACAGTGGAGTGGAGTTTCCAAATAATGGAAACTACATAGTGGACTCACATAGTGGAGTTTCCAAGTAATGTTTCCAGGGGTGTGGGAGGGTGGCAGAGGCAAGAGGAGAGCTCTCCCCACAGAAACTGACCTTGAGAAAATAAAAGGCAGTGTATGAGTTAATTCTTGAGAGCTGCCCTAGAGAAGGGAGAGTGCTGTAGATGGGGAATGTGAGGTGAAATGTAAATGAGCCAGAGGAGTTTAATATTTTGTAGGAAAGGAGGTTGTCTGAAGTGGAATAAGTAGGAAGAAAGAGTGCCTGAAAGAGCTTCCATGCCTTATGAATGGTTCAACAAATAGAAGTAGGCATTAGTGCTCTTCAATGTCAGGGCAAATCTGAATGAGATAGAAGGAGCAGATGTCTGTCAGCTGTAGCAAGCCTTTATGAGGAGAGGATAAGGCAGTGTAGGAACGTGTCTCCATCACCAGAAGCCCAGAATCGGGTAACGTTCATGGCAGGGAGATCAATTCTAGAATCGGGTTCAGAAAAGACAGAATAAACCCCAAGCCAGACATTCCAGATCCTACTCAAGCTGAGACCGTGTGCCTGAAATCCCAGAACCCAAGCCCTCTCATCATGTTTTCCTGGGATCCTACTGAGTTTCAGGGTCTTTGATGAGTTATATATTTATAAATTGACAGTTTCCAGGTGAATAAAGGAAAGGATTGATGACCGTCCTTCTTAGCAAAAGGAGGAGATTTGGACCGTAAGTGCTTGCATCGCATTTCAACCTGAAAGAGCTCCTCACCAGCAGTCCGGGCTCTCAGAAGGCACCTGTGCAGTGATGCATGCCTTCGTCTGCTAGTTTTCTGTAATGCTCATGGAAGCATGCATAGTTTATGAGTGATCCTGATTTGCATCTTGTAGTGCAGGATGGTACAATGGTGCAGTACTAAGAGAACTGTTTCCAAATGTTCAGGTGAGCACTTAAACATACATCCTGAACTAGACATCCAGGCATGCCCAGATGCATCACACAACTTTGGTATGCTCTGAATATCCCATTCCTTTTGCTGGATGAAACCAGCCTGTGAGTACATAGGAATGTATCTCAAAGTGTCCTTCCTTTCTGGGAAAGAAGCCAGACGAAAGCAAATCTCCTGTGTCAGGTGGAAGTGATATTTGTTTCTTGCCAGTGGCAGGAAGAGCAGGCCCATATCAGCTTATATGGGAAAATGGGGCAGCTGAATGGATAAGACTTGACAAGGATGCTCCAAGAAATGCATGGAATTAAAAAATAAGGAAAAGAGCTCTAAATAAGTAAGTACAAGATACTTTTTCTGCTTGAAAAAGAATGTACAAAAATGCCCTTCTCCAATCCCAAACATGATAATTTTTAAGGGAAGTACACACAGGGGAATGCCAATATCTTTGAAAATTACATGTGTTTGAGAAATTAGCATGCTAAAATGTATGTTTTTCCCAAATAGGAAGCATAATTTACAAATAAGTACCTGAGTGCACATTTGGAAACACACGCATTTTTCCTACCTGAAAGACTCAGTCTTCCTTTAGGGCTGGAGGTGGAACATGCCTCCATCCATGAGCATGTAGAAGGTAAAATAAGCATCAAAGTGGAAACAACCCATTTTGATCAGTTTCAACATCACTTGTTTATATTTAACTGTTTCATCCATACCAATATGAATGTTTCTGACACCTGCAACCTTATGCAACACCTAAACTGACTCTGCAAAGACGATACTCGTGCCTTTTTCATTTAATTCTCTAAAATCTTGAAAAGCCAAGTCACCCCCATCAACTCTGAGTGACCACTGTGTTCAGCATTTTGCATCGCAATGGCAAACACTAAGCACTGCAAAGTCATCTGCTGGATTCAGGGCTTCCTGCTGTACATGCAAATGTAGTTTTCAAAGAGTTAGTCTCACTTTAATCACCACTGCTAAAAGGACCCGGTGCTTGCCTTTCATCTGGCAGCAAATTAATTATAAAAGCTCTGTGTTAATATTAATATTGTCTCACTATAGATCAATGGTTTTATTACCTTTGATTCTAATATTACCCATTTGATGACCAAAAAAAAAAAAAAAAACCCACAAAAAAACCCTGGCAGTTTTTTAGATTTTCAGGCTGGTAAAATCAGGTAAAGATTTAAAAGGAAATGTTTTATCTTTTAATCTGTTGACCTAGTTTAAAGTTCAGAACTGTAATCTACCTAAGATGAAAAATTGTTCACTATTTAATGGAAATGGTTTAAAAGAGTCCTAAATACATGTTCATTTTTCTTTTTCTGCCTTCCACTAAATTGGCTGTAGACAAGCACAGGAGTATTGTGAAGATGTGGAACATAGAAGGAATCGGGCGCATCACCAGTCAAAGCCACACTGAGTTCTTTGGGTCCAACCAGAAAGTTGTGGACTCTAAAGGTTTTACAAGCAGCAAAAGGAATAACATGGATCAGTTTTGAGACAAGGTCAAACATTTGGGCAGCAAGTGGAATATAAGAGCTGTGCTAAATCACAACGAAGTCCATTTAGTCCTGCTTTCTGTTCAATCAGTGGCCAACCATCTACCCACAGATGATATCCAGGAAAGACAGGAGTACATAGCATTGTCCAGCACAAATTCTCCAGCAACTGGTATACAGTTGTATATTGTCTCTGTCACTGGAGGTCACATATAACCAACAGGACTAGTTTAATCCTCCATGAATTTGTCCAATCTCCTTTTACAGTCCTCAAAAGTGGTGCCTATCACTAAATCTTCTAGAAGTGAGTTTCATCATTTATACACTGTGTAAATACTTTTAATCTGTCCCTAATCCCCTAAATTCATGGGACATCCTCAAGTTCTAGGATCATGATAGAGAGAAATGTCCTCCTATCCATTTTCTCAGCACCATGCATAATTCTGTACACCTCAGTCATGTCTCCTCTCCTCTTATTAGACTTTTTTCTAAGCCAAACAATCCCAATTGTTGTTAACCTTAAATATAAGTAGCATTTAAAATAAATGGAAAATGGGGTACCATTCAGCCTAACAGACTTTTCATGGATGAAGTTTGTTGATTAAACCCCACTGCATTAGCTGCATGAAGCACTGTTGGCACTTATCTAATATACATGGAAATGTATACAGGGTGGCTAAAATGTCTTGAAATCAGAGAGGTGAACTCTATGGAGCTGTCCAGTGAGGGACCAGATGGAAGCCACTTTCTTCTAATTATGCACTTCTTGGACATCTTAGAACAAAGCAATTTTTTAAACTGAAATGAGTGTTATGTATGAGTTCTATGATACCCCCCCAACCCAACCTCCCCATGACAGCAAAAAAGGTGATATCACTTCTGGCAGATAGTCTGCAACTTCTGAATCCCTGTAGTCCTAGCAAAGCTGTCCTTATTCTCGACTTTCTTCTGGCACTGATATTGGAGAATCCCACATTCTACAAATGAATATGTAATGGCACTGTTGTATTCAGTGTTAGGGTGCTGAATCTGGATTTGAGAGATCTCAATACTTGTCCTACCCACCGTGAAGCTCATTGGGTGACTTTGGACCACTCATGGGTTTTCAACTGACCTCTCACAGGCTGTTGCTGTGAGAATAAAAAGGAAGAGAACCTAGTAAGCCATCCTGGGATCATCGTGCATTATGTGCAATGCAATAACAAGAGATCAATAATGCACAGGATCTGGATTTGGTTAGATACAATTGACTAATCCAGGATTACATTTTGGCTACATATTTCTGTGTATAAGCCATGTCACAGGATGGAAAAGTCACATATGAATAAAGAATGGTACATGTGAGACTTAAAACAAAACTTTGCAATGCAAACTTTTCATTTAAACATCATTTTAAAACTTAGTAATTTTAAGAGTTTAACAGTCGCCTTGATTTTTTACTGGTTATATAGTATTCTGTTGTATTGTTTTATTGATTGTTTTATTGATTATTGGTTTTAATGCCGTAAGCCATCCTGAGATGTTGTCATAAAGGACAGCATATAATTTAAAAAAAAACAACCTTTAATCATAACAGGAATAATTTCCTCAGATTTCCAGGCTACCAACTATTCGACTTCCTACCCCACCCAATTTTCCATTTTTTTCCATCACACATTAAAGATCCCATGACTGCTGAACATGCTCAAACATCATTTGCCTATATGGGGTTGTCTTCATAGCTTGTTCATCTTAGCTCATTGGACTTTAAAGGATTCTGTCACGCACACACTTTGGTACTCCTAGAAACCTTAGGATTCCTCAGAATTGCTGATACTTTCGTTTGTTTTTCAATGGCTTTATTTTAGCCAGTCAGCACCTGCCACTTGAGTTTGCTATTAGAGGGAATGATAGCAAAAAGCAATCACCGAGATTTAGAACAGAAACTATGCATCTATGTTCTAAGAACCTTCTTTTCATAATAGCATCTATCGGGCCTTTTCTGGATACACAGCTCATACATGATGAAAAATTACTTTCTGAACTGGCTCTCCTATAAAGGGATATATTAGACAGTATTTACGTTCTGTCCCAACATCCTGGTGATCCTCAACATCAGGTCTGAGATGAACTCCATCATCTCTGGCTGTGAGACTGTTGGGCAAAAGGGAGCATGGTACATGAACAGAATCCCTAATCTGTCTCAATCACCCAACGCCAGGTACAAACACTCTAGACCCAGACTTGAAGGGACAGGATGCCCAGTGAGGGAAATTGAATCTCGATAAATCAGGACTACAGACAGGCCCCTTCCTTCTAGGTGAGGTTGGTGCTACACCAGCTATCCGGGCGGACACAGCTGGGTAAGTAGCATGCCCCCTCTTCTCCCACCCAGGTCTCTGTGATATATGCCAGGTTGGCCTCCTCATCCATGATTATCATGGATATATGATAATGATTGTCATACATCATGATATACGATTATCATGATAATCCATGATTATCATGGATGAGAGATGTTTTATTTTGGACTGACCTTGCATTCAGCAGCAGCAGCACCAAGCCTGAGGGCCGTTTCATATCACTGCCTGGAACCTTCCAGCTGGGGGAAAAAGCAGAAGAGGGGACAGTTACTAACCATCTGCCCCCCCCCCCACTTCTGTAATGACTTGTTAAACCCCAACACAATACCTTCCCCTGCCCATAAGCACCTCAATGGGGGTGCCCCCCTCACTCCCCAAGAACTCCCATAACAAATTAAAACCCAGATATAAATATAAAATACAATACAGAATGAAATTCACAAGATGAAAAAATAAAAACTAGGATGCCGTGCATTAAAAATGGAGCCCTACTGCACAAAATGCCTCTGGCTCCATTCAAGGAAAGACCTACCAGAACAACAGTTAAAATTACCAAGCCCAGCCTCCCCCTGACAGAACCAGCAAGGCCCCTGACCCAACCCAACCCTGAATGGCCCCAAATGGCTTCATGCCCTTCAGTCTCTGGCCCCATCCCGCCCCCATGAGTGCCACCTCTGGCCCCCAGTGTCCTTTCTCACAGGTGTCTGGGCTGGGTGCAGGTGGCAATGCAGAAGCGGAAGCAGCAGGGGGTGGAGCCTGGCACAGACCTTGCACCTTGGTGGCGGCAGTGGCGGCAGTGTCCTGGGGGCCTTTCCGGTGCAGTACGATGTCGGATGGGTGAGCAGCAGATGGTAAGGCCCCATATAGAACATAACAGTTCCACAAAGAACCAGCTGAAGTTTACAAGCATACTTCAAAAGTAGACCTAAACAAAGCTCATTAAAGTTCAATAATCCAAGCTGTTTGAAAAAGAGTGGGCAAAGGGAAAATGTAGCAAGTTTAGGATTACGTAGGGAAATTGTACTCCATTGTACTGTAGCAGAGAATAATTGGAATAGATTGTTGCAGAAGGGTTATAATTCATAATGTTGTACTTTGACATGCAAATACTTGGCTGTCAAGCAAATGGCAATGTGGCAAAATTAGTATAATAATACAGCATTTATACTGTGTATTACCAACCATTGTTATTTTCTTATTTTTACCTCTTGTACTAGAATTTGCTTATTTATATTGTTGAGCTGGAGAAACTGGCATTTTACCCAGGCAAATGGCAGGTGCAGTTGCAGAAAACAGGAGGCGTGAATGGATCCAGCAGACAGTGGGAGGGAAGAACTGGAGAAGCAGAAAATGAGCTCTCTTTTTCTCTCTTTACCTTCTTTGCTTTTGGGTGTATTATCTAGACCTGATCCTGAAATGCATTCACAAAGTGAAGAAGCATACATAATCCAGTTTCTTTTGAAACCAAATCTTTGGTTTTGGAAGAACTTGGAATTATTTATCCCTCATTTCAAAATGTGGAGATGAGCAAAGGAAAGGCAAGCTGCTAGTGTTCAAAGGACAAGCCTATTTTCCCTTCACTATTTAACCTTATCTAAGAAGCAGCTTTGCCACAGAAAGCATGGCGCCCAAAATGGCAGAAGATTTTGTGACTCTTCTGCCCCGTGTGGTCTCGGGCCTCTGGCATACAGGCAGCCAAGCTCCCAGGGAGCAAGCAACCAGAGCAAGTGAACACGGAGAGCAAACAGGAGTTTGGAAGAGGAGGAGTTCATAGAACCATAGAATAGTAGACTTGGAGGGGCCATGAAGGCCACCGGGTCCAAGCCCCTGCTGGTGCAGGACACCAATTTACACCAGCCCACACAGAGGGCTGTCCAGGTTCTTTTTGAATGTCTCTAGTGTGGGAGAGCCCAGCACCTCTCCAGGCAGGTGGTTCCACTGTTGTATTGCTCTGACAGTGAGCAATCTTTTCCTGATCTCTAGCCTGAATCTGGGTTGTCACAGCTTGACTTGTTGTTCCATGTGCTACACTCTGGTATCAGCAAGAAGAGATCTTGGCCTTCCTCTTTGTGACAGCCTTTGAGGTACTTATGGAGGGATACCATGTCCCCGCTCAGTCTTCTCTTCTCAAGGTTGAACACACCCAGTTCTCTCAGTCTCCCCTCATAGGACAGTGTTTCCAAATGCTGCATCATGTTGGTTCTCCTCTGGATCCTTTCTAATTTTCCTGCATCTTTCTTAAATCTTGGTGCCTAGAACTGGACACAGTAATCCAGATGAAGTCTGACTAGAGAGTATAGAGGAACTACTACTTCTTGTGATTTGGAAGTAGTACTTCTGTTAATGCATCCCAAAACAGCATTCGCCCTTTTGGCAGCTGCATCGCATTGTTGGCTCATGATCTTTTTCTTTTTCAGTTCTGTTGAGCCACGTATTCCCCACCTTGTATTGATGCATTTCATTTCTTTGTCCAGGTGGAGGACTTGGCACTTGTCTTTACTGAATCGCATTCTGTTGCTTTGAGCCCAGTGTTCAAGTTGATCAAGCTTGCCTTGGATTTTCATTCTGTCTTCTAGGGTGTTTGCTACTGCACCCAGTTTTGTATTATCTGCAAATCTGATTATCATTCCTTGTACTTCCTCATCTAAATCATTAATACAGATGTTGAAGAGCATCTAGGTATTCCTTGACCATTTGTCTGTCAATCTCGGGGCACCTTTGTATCTCATTTAGCAGCCAGTTTTGGATCCACCTACTCATTTTCTATCTAGTCCACTTCTTGTTAATTTGCTTATCAGATCATCATGTGGCGCTATGTTGAAAGCTTAGCTGAAGTCTATGTAGATTATGTCCATAGTGCTCTCTCTGTCCATTGGGCAGGTTACCCAGTCAAAAAATGAGATTAAATTAGTCTGACAGGATTTATTTTTGATAAATCCATATTGGCTTCTATTAATCACTGCATTTTCTTCAAGATGCTTGCAGATGGATTTTTAAATAATTTGCTCTAGAAGTTTTCCAGGGATTGATGTCAGACTATCTGGTCTGTAGTTCCCAGGTTCATTTTTCCCCTTTTTGAGGATAGGAACGATGTTAGCCCTTATTCAGTAATCTGGCAGTTCTCCTGTTTTCCAAGGTTTATCGAAAAAATTAGCTGGTGGTTCTGAGAGTTCCTTCACTAGCTCTTTTATGACTCTGGGATGGAGTTCATCGGGCCCTGGAGATTTGAATGTGTTTATTCCACCTAGGTATTCCTTGATCATTTGTCAATCTTGCGATGCCATCTCTCACTTTCAGCTTGTACTTCCTCTTGGTTGTAGATTTTCTAGTTGGAGAAGACTGAAGCAAAATAGGAATTGAGCCTCTCTGCCTTTTCCTTGTCATCTGTTATAACTCTACCATCCCTAAGTAGCTGGGCACCCTTCCCTTTCTCCTGTCTTTTGTTCTGGATGTATCTGAAGAAGGCTTTCTTGTTGTTCTTAGCATCTCTCAGTTCATTTCCTGCTTTAGCCTTCCTGATGCTGTTCCTGCAACTCTTTGCTATTTGTTTATACTCTTCCTTTGAGGCCTGGACCTACTTCTACTTCTTGTACATGTATAATTTTCCTTTTAACTTTTTTTTCCTTTTAACTGTCACTTAACTTTTTGTGGAGCCTCGTGGGCTTCCTCTGTAGTTTTGTATACGTTTTGCTTGATGGAATTGTTCATAGTTGTGCTTGGAAAATCTTTGTTTTCAAGATTTCCCACCCCTTTTGGACGCCTTTCCCCTTAAGGGTGTTTTGCCATGGCACTTTGCTTATAATTTTTCTGAGTTCATTAAGGTTGGCTTTCTTGAAGTCCATGATGCGTATCTGGCTTTAGTTACCTTTTATCTCCTTTATAATTAACAATTCAAGTATTGCATGGTCACTCTCTCCCAGAGTTCCCATGGTTGTTATTTTGTCCTGCAGGCCATCCCTGTTAGTTAGTATTGAATCAAGGATAGCTGATCCTCTCGTACCTTCCTCTACTTTCTGCTGGAAAAAGTCGTCTGCAACACATGTCAGGAATCTCATGGAAGTGCCATGCTTGGCAGAATTTGTCTCCCAGCATATATCAGGGAAACTGAAGTCCTCCATGATGACTACATCATTCTTCTTGGAAATGCTGACAAGTTGCTTTTCGAAGGTTGCATCCTTGTCCTCTTTTTGACTGGGTGGACAGTAATAGACACAAATAAATATGCTTTTCTTATTTTTTGCTCCCTTTAAATTAAGCCAGATGCTTTCAATGGGGATACTGAGTTCCTCTTCTTGCATTTCTGTGCAGATATATGTGTTTCTTACGTATAGTGCAACTCCACCTCCCTTTTTGTCCTATTTTTCTTGAACAAGTTGTATCCACCAATGGTAGAGCTCCAGTCATGTGAGTCATCCCACCAAGTTTCAGTTATTCCTATAAGACTGTAATTTCCCTCATGTTCTAAGAGCTCAGGTTCATGTTGTTTGTTTCTCATAGTCTGGCCACTGGTGTAGAGTCATTGAAGTTCATTCTCGCTGTGTCCTGGTTTTCTTTCTACATTATTTGGGAGACTGGTGTTGCATCTTGCTTGAGTTTTTTTCTCTGTTGAAATATATAAGTTCTTGCCAGGTGACGGTATGACATGCTACACATTTCCCTTCCCTATAGGTTTTAGTTTATCACCCTTCTGATGAACTTTTTCATGAAGTGGCCAAAAACATGCTCTCCGTTCTCTGTGAGGTGCAGCCCATCATTTGCCAATAGTCCATCTTCCAGGAAGCTTAGCTTGTGTCCCAGAATCCAAATCTCTCTTTACAGCACCACCATTGTAGCCAGTCATTCACTTGAAGGATTTTTCTTTCCCTAACAGTTCCTCTTCCACATACTGGTAGGATTGAGGAGAAGAGTATCTGGATCCCAGTGTTTCTTATTTTCCTCCCTAGAGCTTCAAAATCTGATGTTATTTCAGCAAAGCTTCTCATGGCAGTGTCATTAGTTCTCACATGGAAGAGAAGGAAGGGGTACTTGTCAGTGCATTGTATGAACTTGTTGGTTATAGCTTTAACCTTGGCACCAGGGAGACAGCATACTTGGGAATTATTTGGGTTATTGCAACACGCATGTTTTCCCATCCCGCATAAGACAGAATCTCCCACAACTAGCAACCTTCTCTTTTTAGTGTTGCAAATTTTAGTATCCTTTTCCTTTCTTGATTGGCCTTTTGTCTCTTTTTCAGAGTTACCCAATGTGTCATGTAGTTCTTTCACAGAGGGCTTCTCACGCGTCCCTTCGTCAAGTAACTGAAAGAAGGGATGCTCCCCCAGACTTCCCATGGTTGTTACTTTGTACACCAGGCCATCCCTGTCTAAGCTTTTGCAGTAGTCACTAAAAGGTGTGTGTGTGTTGAATTTTAATGCCAAAAGCATTTGTGAAAAACAGTCAAAACTCAAGTTCCACAACCTTAGAAAGCACCGTCCTTTCTTGTGAAATGCAGGGCTGTTAATCACATATGCTTATGATTAATCAACTTTCAACTGTCTGTGGTTTCATCTCTAACGATTATAAAGACAGATCAATTCTGTGTACCAATGGGAGCCACATAAGCAATGAGCCAGAGAACTTGGGAGCTGCTGACCTTGGTTTATGGCCACTTCACTTATAGCAGTCATGGCTGAGCATTTTATATCATCTTTCTCATCTGTTTTTCCATAAAAGATTAGTAGAATTTTATGAGCATAAGAGAGCTTCATGATCACCTTGTTTGACCGCAAAATATAAATGATTCCTTCTAATTTCAAAGAACATTTGTTGCTCTTTAATTCTTTTTAGTGGAGCAGGGTGGGGGCATTCATGAGGAGACGATAATGAACATCTTTGTTGTTAATTTCCTGCAAGGCAGTCATAATGAACTACCTTTTCATGGCGGTACAACAAAGCCAATATCCTAGTATTTTCAACCCCTGATTTCACAGTGGGGTGTGCTGCTTTTGATCTAACTTTTAAAAACACCTTGATTTCAGCAGTGACAGTTTGGATTAAGACTCTGGAGAACTTTATTTGTTTATTTGTCTCATGAAAGTTGGCATTCTTGCAATGATAAAGGTGCACTATCCTATTTAGGTCACCCTCATTATGAATCTTGATGCAAGTAGTATCCTTATAAAACTACTTTTTCCAGTCTTCTTTTAATTATGATTCTGCTCTTAGTAAGGTGGTAATTAAATTGAATGCCTCAGATTAAGGGAAGGAGGCGATTTTTAATGTAACAAGATTTAATCAAATAGGTTCATGAATAGTATTTTGTCTTCTGCAATGTGAAAATAAGCTGAGCATTAAATTGTCTAAATTCCTTCAAGCATATTTATAGACTGCAACATGGTGAGTTTGCAAATTTTGCTACTTTGAAATAAAATCTTCAGATTTCTTGTGACCTACAAGACTGTGCTTTAATTTTTGTGAGACCATAGTGACCTCAATTATCTTTCAAATCAGTCCAGATGCTCCACCAATCTCGATTAATTAGCCATCTCACAACAATGATCCTGATCAATGCTTACCTTCTAGCATGTCTCCTTGATACTTCGGTCTGCTCAGATTGAAATATGCATATGTCAGGGATGTAGGACAACTTCCTTTGAACATTGAGGAGAATATAGCCAATTCATGCTTTCCAGGACTGATTGCAGACCTGAACTCCATCTGCATTCGTTATCCAAGTGTTTCCAAGCTTGTGAAGCAACTTGTAAAATTATGTCAGAAAAATGTGTAATTTAAGATATATACATTTGAAAAATATGCAGAAACAGGCTTTAGTTGATTTGGGGAAGGTCATACACTACTCAAGAAAACCTAGCATGTGTGCTACACCTGGTATGGGTGAATCTTCTTTACTGGAAAACCATCCAGGCAATGTTTCTGAAAGCCTGAAAAGCTGAATGTTTGGAAAATACATAACACAGGTTAGAGAAATATCATCGCACAGGCACAGAAAATGCTTCTAGTATTTCTCTTTTGCTTAGTTTTGTGTACACACAGAGAGAGCTAATGCTACACGTTTAATGAAGCATTTGGTTTGATTTTGGAGGGCTGGTCTTGGGACCTAGAGGCCTGAGCAGCAAGCCCCTTTGAGGACTGGGGACGATGTTCTCCAGGTCTGGAGTTCACTGAAGTGCTTGCATGAGTTCCATCAGCCTGCCCTGTTGCAGAAACAAATGTTTCCTCTTCTTTCTGGTTATTCCAGATGTGATAATTCTGCGTTGCACAAGCAGTGGGTGCTGTCTATGGAAGTGAATCAGCAGGTCTGCCCACGTGGGGGAAGTTTCCATTGGAAATTGCCTATTTCTTAATTTTTATCTCAATTTTCCTTTTCATTGTATCTGCAAACATGAACATGACTAAGAGCACATCCATTTATTTACTTTCTCTGGGAAAAGCCTACATGTCCCTGAAATTGCATGCGAAAAAGCGAGAAGAGCAAAAACCTGTGCTCTTTAAAATGCAGATTAATTACTTTAATTATTATTTATTTATTAATGTTTCATAGTCTGTTTGTAACTGTTATTGGCTGTATATTTTGTTTTTATTTATCATGATTGCAAATTGTTCTTGGTTTTATTTTATTGTGATGTAGTATTGTGATATTGTTTTATATTTTAAATATTTGTAAACCCTCAAGAGAGTCATCTGTTTTTAGACATGGTACAGAAATATTTTCAGTAAGTAAATAAATAAATATTTTAATGTGCATTCCCATGCTTTAGTCTATGGGGGAGGGTGCATTTGGGTGTACACTTAAAAAAAATCCAAATTGTACCCTTTCCTCATCTGAATGAGAAGAAAACCAGATCATGCCAAGAAATGGGAATGAGACAGGTTGCACTTTAAGGTGGAACCCTATCTGCCTGGAGGCATTGTGAAGGGTGGGATACAAAAGCTTTAAACAAATAAATAAATACATTTGGAGTACTTCAGTATGCTCGAACCTTGCTGATTCTCCAATTCCTTCTGCAAGTAAATAAATGACTGTATAACAACACCTGTGTGACTTTCTATTTGGTGGGTCAAATTGATATGCTATTCAGGGTTTATATAAAAGGGAAGGAAAAAGACAGGCTCCAGCAACCATATACAAAATGTAGTGAGTTTCAAAGAGCCAAAAGGTAAGCTGAAAGGTTTCCTATTTACCTTGCAAGTGATCTAGCCTCAAGGGTTTGTTCTTCTCAAAAAGGGATTGGCAAGGTAGTACTTTAAATACAAGGCAGATTACTTGATTTTTGTTTTCTTTTTTCTAGAGATGACAGTAGGGTCACCTGCCATTATCAGTTTATATGAACCAGCCTTGAATGCTAGCCTCTTTCTTAAGGGACTAAGATAATTTAATGAGGTAATTATATTTCCTGAAACTATGCATGTGGATTCAGCTTCTGGGATTTGAAACACTGGTTGGTGTTGACTTGCTTATGTTAAACAAAATAGTTCCACTGCCTTTTAAATATACTGGGGGAATTAATTACATCTTGCTTTCTCCTTTCCCAGAAACAATTATTTTACTTTATAAAGGTCTGAAAGATTCTGGTTTATGTTCTAACTCACAGTTGGCTCTTGGCAAATGGGGGGAAAATCTGCAATGTGCTCCACTCTGACCAGGGAATGAAAGCATTAGCTTTCTTCTGCAGTGCTCTAGGATAATGTTTGCATGGTTATGGTGCTGTGCAGATGCCCAGCCTGAACACACTGGGGTTGCTCTGGTTGACCTGGATAGCAGGTGTAACAGGATTAGAAGGGAGGGGCATGCTAAAGGCACCTCATTCCCTCATCTCCATGTCTTTCTCCGGGTTGTTGGCTGGGATTCAGAAGAATCCAAAGGGAAATGAGAAGGAGGAAAGCACAGGGGGTGAGAATGTGGGCCATGCCGAGACACTGACATGAGAGAAGCAGAGACACTTATCTCAAGGCCAGACTCCCAGGTGAGTGGGCAGTATCTGAGAATAACCAAGATGAACAGAGCTTCTCAGACACAGATGAGCCAGCCCCAGCTCTAGCTTCCATGACACGTCAAGAGCAGAGGAGGGCAGCCTAATTAGAGGATCAGCATACAGCAAGGAGTCGTGGTCATGTTCAGAAGGCTCCTCCTGAAGGAACGGGACACAGGCATGCTCATAAGGAGAGTTCTGGAGGTGAATACTAGATTGTGTTCACAACAAACTGCTCTGTGCATGCTCTAGAAGTGATTCTGGATATTTTGTGCTTTTGGTCAATAAAGAATCCTTTGCAAAGAAAAGGTCTGAGGTTGAACATGCAAAGGGAAAACCTGAGCTCCCAGCAGCTAGTAGTATAGTTAACTGCTAATGATTGTTAAATCATAGAACCCTACAGTTGCAAGAGGCCCAGAAGGCCATCAGGTCAAACCCAATGCTCAATGCAGGACCAAAGTCTTCCATCCAGATTCTAACCAGTGCTTAGCCTGCTTAGCTTCCAGAATTAGGCAGGATCAGGCACTTAAAGCTATACAGAAGCAACAGTATACTGGAACAACAATACTTGCTGAAAAAGGAAGGCCTTAATCTGACGTCTAATACTATACTATGAAGATACTAGGCTGATCTCCCTGGGAAGAATATAGGAACAGGGATACTGCTGAGGAGTCTTTCTCTGTTGGCCTGCTTAATAACCAGCCCAAGGCAAAAGGATCTTGATTGCCCTCACTAAAATAAATAAATGAATTCTTTCCAGGGCTAATATCCTCAATTGCTTCACAAATGTTCTGTGGACCCCTACATTGATTCAACCATTTCTTATGCATCCAAACCCATTCAGGCCTATGAGCATCTGAGCCTTTCCATCATACTGCCTGCCCTTGAAACAGATTGCCTATCATTTTTCCTTTTATTGTCCATGCCTTGCTCAGGAAACATTCCTGTTCAAAGCATCACTTGGCTTTGACTGAATGTAATAACAACGAATCCAGCAAATCTAAGTATTCCCAGACTTGACCCTTGTTTCAAGTGATAAAATTATTGTAATATTATGCTTATTTTCTCTTTCCCACAAAGGAACATTCAAGTTGAATTCAGGATGAGCCATGGAAGCCAGGATAGGGAATAAGGATCAGGAATGATAAGCTGTTGCATACATTTTGTGAACTTCTATTGCCAATATTTAAGATGGTTATGGATGTTACAGTCAATTAATTTGAAGAGTTGTTCCTGCTAAATATCTAAAACAGGCACAAGCTTGGTGAGATGAAAAAAAATATTATATCATCATTGTTTTCTAGTAAGAAGAATGGGGAGTGTTTTATAACTTTAAATCTGAGGAAATGATAGGATTACATAATATTCCTCACTCCCCCATCTTTTGTTTGTGCCAGTAGGACAAGGAAATCCATACGTGCCTTAGAGAAGAAACACATGGAAACCTGTCCTGTAAATGAATGCCTTGATATTAAAGATGATGGAAAACCATCCCTTGGTTTACAATCCCTCCATGCTTGCTTATAGTTTTACTCCTTCATGCTATGGTGTGAGTGTATGTGTATGTACCAGAGCACTTTCCTTGTCTATTTTCCTCTAATTAGGCACATTCGGGTTCCATTTCTTGAGTCCAGTCCACATTTGATCTTGAAGGGTATAAGATGTTGCCTCCTAGAGACTGACATTCTGACTCATCTTCTTCAACCGTTCTTGATGTCCCAGACATTTTCTTCCTTCCTGGTCCCTGAAGGGAAAAGACCATCAAAGCCCTTTTGATTCCTGGTGCTGGGGGAGTCATCTCCATAAGCATGTTCATCTGCTCCTTCGCTATTGAAGCTTTGACAGTTATGGGCAACACATTTCAGGCAGTTTGTTCTGTGATGTTCAGCCATCACTGTGAGGCTAAACTTACATGATCCCATAGATCATGTCAGGATTTCTAGGAAGTCAAGAACAACACCACAATTTCTAATCCTACTGCTACTAGAAGGCAGACAAACTGCACTTTTCTGAAAAATGGAAGCATTAGACTGAGCTCTAAATAGGACTTGAGTTTCTTAGAGAGTGATAACTCCTGCCACAAACCAATGATGACTTCTCCCTGAAAAGGGAGGTGCTTGCACTGGAAGTAATGGCTACAAGGACACTGAGACAACTGGGATATTATAATGGCCACAGAAGCAGATGCAACTTCCTCAATGAAACTTCCTCTGGAAGCAGTGGAGGAACTGGTCCCAGGGGTTCTTCTGGGCTGATGGTCTTAAGAAAAGAAGAACATCTACTGGTCCTTCTGTGGTTAGATCCTCTTCTGGGTCTCTATCAGAGGTTTCTCCTCAGAAGGAAGGGAAGTATGAGTTCTGGGGCATAACTCGTATCCACACTTGCATCTATCATCCCAGTAGTTATGACTGTAAATGGGGTAGAACAGGGAAATGCTCCACACTGTTTACAGTCATGGCCTCTGGGGAGTTTTCTTGAGGAAAAGAAAATCTTTACAACAATGTGCACCCTCCACACACATGTGGGCAATTAGAGCAATGCCATAAGAATGTGTGTTCTGGACCAATCCTGCTCTGTCTATTGTGTGATCATAATCATCTGGCAAGAAAAATGTCTCTAGACTCACCTGAATCAATCAATGCAGGACCATCAGTTCAGAATGCAACTGTAAACAACAGTTTGTTTTCATTTACAGTTGAAAATGACTGTATCAAGATTTTTGTGTTTGGGAAAAGTGTCACAAAGAATTAGATATTTGCCCCTCTCCTGGATAAACATGAGTCTTGCCCAGTGTACCAATAAGCTGAGCTAGAACGGGTCAAGACCTGCAGAATGATGCAGCTTCCTCTGGTAGGCAGCCTGGTCCACCATGTCCATCCTTTCAGGATTTGCATCAGAGCTTTAGGTACTTGTAGGATTAGGTCTAGTGCAAGCGGGCTGGGAGCTTCAGGTGGCTTTAAATAAGGCTTCTCAATCTGGCCCAGCATTACATAGGGTTGGGATGAACCATAATGGAATTAAGCCCTTTAACGTTCATGGATGTTCTTCTGTCCTTGCCTTGGTCTTGCAAAACAAGGCAAGCCAAAAGGAAGTCACCGAATGCCGGTGTAGCAAAGGCTGTGCAAAAGGCTGCTGCAAGTGGCACAGAAGAGGGATGCAGGGCCCTGTTCCTAGTGAGCCCTGTACGACCAACCTTCTTCCATGTCTGGTGCAACAATCCATTTGGGCAGCTACGGTTGGCACGGAGGAGAGCTGCTTGCACAGTGCCTGAGGCTTGGTTTATTTGTGTTTAGCCTGCCCATCAGCCACAAGGCTCTCTGCTGAGCAGCCCATGAACTGCAAAGTGGGCCAGAGTCCAGGGAGCCAAGCTTAGGGAATCCAAAGCCTTTCCATGCCCAGACAGGTTTCTCACACATCCCTAGCTTTGCCACAGTAGTATGAGTAGTTGTAGGTGTTGTGTTGTGTTCTTGATCTGGATTTAGCCTCCATCCCTGTATTATCTTCATTTAAGTCTTGACTCCTGCCTGTTCTTGGCTCCTACTTCTACTCTGTCTTACCAAGTGCTCCATCCACTTCTATACACAGAAGCAATGTGGGTGGAAATTCCTGACTCCAAAACTAACTTAGTCCTAGGGGTACAATATTCCCCACCCTGACCAGAATGCTCAGGTTAATCTTGAGATTGGAGGCTTCCGAAAAGGGCAGTATTGTAATAATAAGGAACTTATTAACTCAGCTACCCTCACGTTACACTTCAACAGAAAGGTTACATTTCTCAATGTCATGAATGACTGTGCCTTAGATCATTTGGATGGAATCTTGAATTTAGACCTATGCAGGGTTTCCCAGGACATAGTACAGAATGTAAATGTTATTGAGCCATTAGGTAACAGTGATCATACTGGTATCAGATTTAGTATACTGTTAGGTGGAAGACTGCCAAAGAGCTCAAACACAGTTGTGCTTGACTTGAAAAGAGGAAATTTCTGAAAAATGAGGAAACTAGTAAAGGATAAACTGAAGAGGGGAATCAAGAGGTCTAAATCACTTCAAAGCACCTGGAGATTACTCAAACATGGTAATAGAGGCACAGATAATATGCATACCACAAGTGAGAAAAGTCCAGGAAATCAACAGCATTCATAGAGTCAAGGAAGCTATTAGAGAGAAGAAAGCTTCCTTCAAAAATGGAAGTCTTGCCTCAAATGAAAAAGAACAGATGGGGCCACAAGCTTGTACAAGGGAGAGGCAAGGAGGACATCAGAAAGGCAAAGAACAGTTTGAGGAACACATCACTAACAATATCAAGGCTAACAATAAAGAATTCTTCAAGTATATCAAAAGAAATACAGTAGCTAAGGAAGCTGTTGGACTATTGGATGATAAAGGAATTAAAGGAACACTATGAGAGGATGAGGAGATTGCAGAGAAGCTGAATGAATTCTTTGTGTCAGTCTCCACAGGACAGCAGATACCTGTTCCTGAGCAAATGCATTCTGGAAGGGAGATAGTAGTGATCAAAGATTAAATTCTCCACCCTGTTGACAAACTGAAAGTCAACAAGTCACCTATTCCAGATGGTATCCATTCTAGAGTTATCAAAGAACTGAACAATGAAACCACTGACCTTCTTAGCAAAATATGTAACATGTCCCGAAAATTAGCTCTTGTACCAGAGGAGTGAAGAATGGGCAATTTTTAAAAAGGGATCTGGGGGAACTGGGAAATTACAGGCCAGGTAGCTTAGTATCTACTCTGTGTAAACCGCTTGAAAGCATTGTTAAAGATAGTATCGGTGAAGAAGGCAAACTCCATCCGAGGCATCAGTGGGAATGGGATAGAAAATAGAACTGCCAGAATCTTACTTCCCTTATACAAATCTTTGGTGCCACCACACTTGGAATATTGTGTTCTGTTTGCCTTACCTGAAAGGGGACATTATTGAGCTGGAAAAGGTATGAAGAAGGGCAACAAAAATGACCAGAGCACTGGAGCAGCTCCCTTGTAAGGAGCAGCTACAACAACTGGGACTGTTCAGCTTAGCAAAAAGGCGAGTAAGGTGAGACATGATAGAAATATTTAAAATAACACAAGTCATGAAAAAAGTATAGAGGGAGACATTTTTCTCCCTTTCCCATAACAATTGAACCCACAATTAACCCATGAAATTGAATGGTGGATGATTTAAGACAGATAAAAGGAAGTACTTCTTCACACAGTGTATAGTTCAACGATGGAATTTGCTGCCATGGGAAGTGGTGATGGGTGCCAATCTGGATGGCTTTAAAGGGGGATTGGCCGGATTCATGTGGGAGGAGGCTATCAGGGGATACTAGCTTTGCTGGCCGTGTGGTGCCCCCCTCACCAGAGGTGGCATGTCTGCATACACCAGTTGCTGAGGAGCTTGGGCAGAAGGAGGTCCTGCACCCACCCTGCTTGAGAGATCCTGTGGGCAGCTGGTGTGCCAACATGCATATGGAATGCTGGACTGGATGGACCTGTGGTCTGGTCCAGCATGGATTTTCTTCTGTTCCTATGTTCTTATTTCTCCCGATCTTGTGTTTCACTTATGTCCTGGCCCTGACAGAACTGAGGATGGGGGAGGGTGTACTGCAATCCCCAGCTTCATCAGCAGTTGAATCCACAGTTAATCCACAGTTAAATCCTACTACAGGGTGATTTATCTGTTAAGTTAGTTATTAAATTTCTATGCTGCCTAATAGCTGAAATGCTCTTGGTGGCTTCCCAATACCAGGCATAAAATTGCTGTGCCTTAATATCTACAGTACTCTTCTTAGTCACTTTTCCAGCTTGTTATTTCCATCTTGACATTTTGTGCTTCGGTAAAAATGTACTTTTAGAGGTTTGTTCAAGATGGTAAGCACAAATACATTGAAATGTGTCACAGGCATGTTTTGTTTTCTGCTTAGTATATCTGTGACTTGACATACACAATTTGAATTTTGAGCTTTATAATTACAAACTATTCTGATATCATTGTCACTGTGACCATCACCATCATCATCATCTTAAATGGATTTATCCTCTTTTGACCCAAAACTAAGTTCATATGAAAACATGAGCCAGCTAGCTTGCCCCTCTTGTCATCTTTTCTGCAGAAACCCCATGGTATTCCAGACAGCTAACCTGGTGACTTTCTGTTCTTCATGAGAAACTGCTTATCTGAAATAGAATCCAATTCTGTGGAATTAGCAAAGATAGAGTGCTCCCTTGCACAAAGCAACCTCTGTAAAAGATAAGAGAGGAAGGATGTAGACATCGCTCCCCAGAAAGAGAATGAAGCAAGGGCTGGGAAAGCAGTGCTTAATAAGAATGAAATCTCAACATGTGCACCCAATACTGCCAATTGAAATTCAATCCATCTGTAGAGAGAAAAGAAGGGAAAATACCCTCTCAAAGGAAAAAAAAATCTTATGAAAAATATTTAAGTCATGTTCAAAGGGCAGTTAGGTAGGACAAACTTGTGATGTTTGTTTGTTTGTTTGTTTGTTTGTTTATTAAAAGCTTTTCTAACCCATCCACTGCTAGCGTCTCGGGACGGCTTGCAATAAAAAAAAATCATTGAGATTCGTCTTCAAAGTCAATCACACTCGATTCATGATTCATAAGCCATTGAAATGCGGATTTTGAGGGGAGAGGCACATATGCACTTGTGCAAAAGCCCATTTACACAAGTGAATGAGTGTGAAACTTTGTGCTTTCAAACATGGATGCAATTTAAGCAAACATGTGAAAATCTCTGAAAAATAGTGTTCCTGCCTCTGGGCACATTGTGGATTCACATGATCTGTTTGTATCATTCATGAACAGGAATGCAATTTGTCAACATCCCAAGTTAAGATCACAATTACATACACAGTTACATGAAGCCCCAGAAATTTTAATGGTTCCCAAGACATCTACCATGCAGTAGAAGGAGGAAAGGCTTTAGAAGAGTATAGGCAAACTACATTCAACTAACAATCCAAAGAGAACATGGGAATTCCATAACCCTGATGTCATGTAGTTTTGAGGGTCATCAATTTTGTGTTTGTTTTTGCTATTTTTAATAATTTAAATATTATTTAAATCCTTCCCACAACTCCCTTGACATTTGGGATGCATATAGAAGTGCTATAGAAGATGCATATAGCTATTTCTTTCCAAGCTACTTCCTCAGTCTGAATCATCCTCCATTATGAATTAATGAATTTGTCGGTCTTGCTTACTTGTCACTTGAAAGTTTTGTTTCCATTCCATCTTCTTGCCTCAAGATCATATAAAAACAAACAAAGTGAAATGCAATTCACTCCCATTTTCAACAACGAAATGCAATAGATGTAGTTCCAAACAAGGGGGAGACCACGATGAACCTTCCTATCTTACATCTGCTAAAAATGAACTACCTGTTTTGCTTTCTTGTTTGTTTTTTGCTTGTTTATATGGTCAAATACAAAGGAATTCAGACCTGAACTTTTAAGAAGGAAGCACTCAAAGTTTGTGACCTAAATAGATAAATTACTCAATTTCGGTTTCTCCAGGTTAATTTTGTCCCACTCTACCATCTGTTGTTATCACCATTAATTTGCTCCTGTGCCTTATCTTTCAACACTGCATCACACCATCTGATGGATATGTGAACAAGGGGAAATAGCAACCCCTCATTAGTGGTTGTCATTTCCCCCTAGAATACACCTGCTATATACGTTACATAATGTTATAGTTTTGTTCATGGTGGATTTATGGGGGAAATTAAAATAAGACTACCAAATGGTTGCTGCTGAGTGTAATGCAATGTATCTAGGAGGAGTCTTGTTGTTTCTAAAGGCAATGTCACTGCCAAACTGGCAATCCTGGAACGAGAAAAGTTTTCCTGTTTTGCTTCCTCCAAAAATGAGACAAAGGTATGAACTTTGGCTCAGGTTTAAGAGAAGAAAACAATTCCACTTTTGGACATCACCAAAATGTTAGAGAATGGGGGCAATACTTGGCCAAGAAGGTCAGTCAAGCCCCATATTTTTAACCTCCTAGTTCCCAAAGGTTCCAAGGTTCAGCAAGGCAGCTGTGAATCTGAAGTTGAATAATTGATTTCCAGTTTGTAAGAATAAGCCATTTGGCTATTATGAAAGCTCAGTGTGGCAAGGCTTGATAGGAATCAAATCATGTCCATCTAATTGGTACATAACCTAAAATAGCATGAGAAAAAGTATGCATATTTAGTAGGAGGTAGTACCCTTAAAAACGTTAGCCCACCAGAATGATAGCACTGCAGGGCATCTCCAGAGCATGTACTGAATCTGCTCCAGTGCACATCTGATCTCATTACACCACATGCGAACAGGTAAGAGTATGCAGTGAGGTCTTTGGAGAATTTTTAGCTGAGTCAGGCATAATTGGATGCCTAACAATATAACCTTACTCACCTCAGGGCTTTTTAATTTTGAAAAGGGGAAGAAGTGTGGGGCAAGGGAAATGAGAGAACTTTATAAAATTATGCATGGTCTGGAGGGAGGGGACAAAGAAAAAATATATTCCTTCTCTCATAACACTAGAACTTGAGGTCATTCGTTGACATTGATTGGCAGGCAATCCAGAGTGCAAGAAAATGCTTCTTCACAAAGGATATTGTTAAGTTACCAGATTTTCTGACCCAAGATTGATGATGGACACTGCCTTCTATAGCATTAAAACCAGGAAAACTTCTCATCACCAAAAATTCCTATTATGGATTTGGACCTCTAACTTTTGGACCTTGTTTCCAAAACACACAATGAATTAAACGGACAATTCCAACTTTTTCCAAAAAGAAAAGGCCATGCATGCACAGTTCTGCTTTAGCTTTCAATTCCTCTGTCATTTCCACCACTTTATAGTATCGACGTGCTGTGCTCTTTGAAAAAGGAACACCATCTAAACAGAACTTTCATGCATACAAGGGCATCACTAAAAATACATAATACAAGCTTGCATTATCAAGTGCATATGCACAGAATCCTGAAGTAACCATAGATATACAGTACCTTTCAGGTCATTTTCAGAGGAATATTTTCTTGAGTGATGGACCAATCTGGCAAATTCAGTTTCCTGCAACAGAGCTCCAAGTAAGAACCCAAAATCCCTGTAGTTAGCTTTTTCATTCAAATAGGATTTTTTCCACCACGAGCTGAAAATCTCTGTGACTCACTTGCCACATCTTGCACTGTTTCCAAAGCCCAGCATATATGCATCTTAAAGAAACTTAGTTGAGAAGAAACAAAGCACTGCATCTCTGTCCTTTCTGACCAGAGGATTACAGTACAAACTCAGCCAGAGATTTACTCAGCCTGATTCCTGCCTCTCAGGGAGATTATTTATATATAGAAATATTCCAAGAAATGCAGTAAACAGATCAGGACATGCTAGGCTCTAGTAACCTCAACAGAAGTACATTTATATTGAGAAAGCAGCAGAGAATCAAATACGTTCGAACATGAACAGACAAAACAAAGCTCTCCCAGGTAAAGCCATGTTATTGAAACATAGTCATTATACAGGTATCTTTTATATGGAACAAATACATGGGCATTTCATTCCCATGAAAATATTTCTATGAGAGTGCTATACATGCATCAGGCCAAGGTGAGTCCTTTCCTTGTGATTTCTAGTTGATGTGGTCCTCAAGGTTAGGCATGTTCTGATGTTAGGACCCCCTTCTTCTGCAGTCCTGGGACCAAATTAACACCATGATACTGCGATAAGCAGTAAGACCCCAGTGAGCGAACTGGAGGACATAAAAGTTCCATCCAGCATTTGTGGTGGTAGCAGAAATAATGAGATGAGATCCCTGTATTGGGTGGAAGATGGGCCCCATTTACTTAATCATTAATCAAAATCTGCAGAAGGGTATGTGAGTGTTTGCATACTATCGTATTGGCATTAACCTACGATAAATTAGGGAACTACATTCTGCTTCCACATAAGAGTGGTTTAGGGATCTCTATTCTTCCCTTGACCCAAACCCTCATATGTTGCAGTTTTCCTGGAACACCCCACATGCAACGTAATTCTGGGTGATTAACTCCAGAAGCTGTTCTTGTCTTGCCACTAGATTGCCCAGATCTCCAGAAGAACTATAAAGTCTCCAGAATGGCTACTCTTCATAAACATGTCTCAGGGTTTTCACTACTCTCTGATCCTTTGGGTCCATATCCCACACAGCCCTGTGAACTAGACATGAAGAAGATCTAACCAAATTACACTGACTGACACCAATTTAGCCCAAATCAGTACAGACTAGGCCAAAAATGCACCATTGAGGATAGTCAGCTGATGAATAAAATACCCTAAAGAGTGACCCCCAGTCCTAAACTGAACACTGGTAGGATGCCGCCAGAAGAAGAAAATTAGTCTGATCGGGGCATGGAGCTGGCTTAAAATTCTTCATACTCTGCTTCCTCACAGTAGCATAATATGTAATCACAGGCCATGCAGAGTTCCCCTTCTCTTCTCTATCCCTGCAAAAGCATCCACAACCAGACCTTTCTGACCAACTGAAAGGAATAATGCTAAGCACTGACCAGTATGATCTAACAACTCTCCAACTCTCATGCTAATGTGTAGATCAGACCTTATTTCTCTGTGTTTCTCACAATCCCCAAACAGATCCATATTCTCTCTCTCTGCTGAAATATTTAAACATACAGAAAACCAAACTAAGGGATGTTTTATCTTCATTATCATAAAAAGTATATAGTGTTGGTTGCATCATATCCATCTGCAGTTATATCCAGAGTAAACCCACTTAAATCAGTGAGACTTTCAGTACTCACGACAATTGATTACAGTGAGCCTCATGTAACCATGGCTAATCCTAACTCTAACCCTCCCCATCCCTGCAAAAAAATAGAATTTTTCCAAGCAATTTTCTTAAGGTATTTCATATCATTTTAAATGTTACTTTCAGACTCACACTCACATAGGCATGTATTATGTAATTTTCTATGTAACTTTCCAGATATACACATTTTATGTGAATTGTTTGACTGGAGCACACTATCACAAGAATCAGAGAAATGTAGATTTCAAATGATAACTGGTTTTCATTTCCTGTACTGTTTCAAAAGGGCAAAATTCAGTGAAATCAAGCAAAGAGGGATGCATAAGTATTTGAGCTCTCCAACTACGAATAATAACCCTTTGCAGTTAAGGCCAATTTCCTCAACCCAGAGCCCAGGAAAAATGTTGCACTTCTTGGCAACACCAATAGGGTCAGACCTGGAATGGCCAGTTGGGAATGCCCAGCTGTTCTTTGTTACTCTGAGTTGGTTTTAAATTTCTCCTTCCTTCTCTCTCGTTTCTATTTGAAAAATCCCAGCCAAAGGGAGAAACAGCATTGCCAAGCCCTCCGAACACAAAACAGAGATATAATTTCCTTCCCCCACTTTTTTCATCCTTTTCTCCTCCCCCTACATTTGATCACTTGTGGGATAATAATAATATTTGCTCCTTTGCAACATAAGTGTAACACTGCACTGGCCATTGATTTCCTTGTACCAAAACAGCCTCCAAGATTTCCACTCTAAAGCGCACACACCCTCTCACACACCTCCACTATTGTGTTCACCCACGGAATGCAAATATTGCTGAGCTAATAGCAATTGATCTATACATAACCATATTTGTGTAAATTATAGACACTGGCCATCTTTAATTCAGCGCTGTCAGGTACTACTTTCTCTGGAATAAGCGGCATGAAACAGATTAACACCATAATGGCCCTGTGAGAAAGAGCATAGGGGAAATATTTTTCATTTGTTATTATTTTATGTTATGTATGATGTGGCCAGGCCTTGGCAACTCAAATCATGTTCCAGATTGATTCCTCCTGCAAGAGTCTTACTGGCTGAAAAGCTGAATGGGCTGACTTGGCCACGGCACTCATAAAGACCCCGGAGCTCACTGGAGGGTGAAGAGTTCAGATTTGCGCAGCAGCTGCCCTTTGCTCAGAGGAAAAGTAGGAGAGGAAACCCCATTGCTTTGGGGCTCTTGAGAAGAACAGAGCAGCAGCACATGATGCATCCTGGAGCTGCCTGTTCCTCAGCAGGCCTGAAACACCAACTGTTATGTTTATACATGAGTTTATAGGCTGCCTACAACTGTCGGGACCTGCCTAGGCAGCAGTGGCAGTGACATGCCAATGGATGGATTCTGTTTGGCACACAAATCATGCTCCGGGGAAGAAACAGGTGCAGCACTTTCTATTTGCCTGATATTTACTGAAGTGGAAACTTACTTAGATGTTAAACTGGTTTTCAATATACGGCTTGAGCTAAAGTAGGAGCAGAAAAGGCCAAGCCTTGTTACCTTTGGGCCCAGACTGCAAAGCTCTCTTTTGAGAAGGAGCAGAGGCATCACTTTGCTAAAATGGGAAAAGGAACTCATTAAGTTCCCACTCATTACTCTCCCCTTGTAATTTAAGCACTGGGAAGATGCAGATTGTCAAAGTAACCAAAGCTTTTTCTCCTCTAGTGATACATATTCTGCTCTCTCTCATTCCATTTGCAGACACAGGTTGGGCGAACAATTCCCCCATCCACACCCCCATCATTAAAGCCAAAGGTTGGTTCAGTCAGGTCTGATGTGATACCTTCTGATCTGGAGGCATTTTTCATTTGTTTTGGAGACTGGGTTGAATCCAATCCTGATTATTTACCATGGGGATGCAAACTATTAGCGGAATTAATTTATGCTCCCCCTGTAGATTTCCCCCTTCACAGTGCACCCCCCAAATCTGCCTCTGATTAGGTGAAGTCATCCACCAGCTAAGAAAAGGGCACTCCATACCAGTTCTGTCTGTCTCTTCCTTCTATTAAACTGAGACCAAGTCTAACATTGCAAAACAATTGCAGAGCTAAGCTAGCTTCAGAATTCCAATCACACGGATAGCTGGCAGTTTATGCTAAAATATTTTTATTTCATGTGATCATAAGTTTTAACTTGATTTCTGCTTGTGAATAAAGAGATGGAAGTATGACTTGCTTAATAGCCAGGCATTTACTAGGGCTGATGTACAATTCCCATCAATTTTATTAGTATGCAATGATGATAGAACACACACAAGCTGGTCACTGCCAGCAAACAGAGGCAGTATATCTGTGAATTTATTGTGTAAATGCACCCTGGTTACAGCACTGTGCAGTCACAACAAGCTAGGCTGTTTTTCCACAAGCATATTTATTATCACTAGACTCTCTTCTATTTCATTCAATAAAGAAAATTCAAAATACTGATGATTTAGAGTGCTATCAGTCAATCTGAATCTTCAGTAAATTTGGTGCATTACAATAAAATGTGGCTAGGCATACTTTCCCAAGACTAGACCTACATTCTGCTTGTTGTTAATCATAATTAAGAGAGATTTTGCAAACCAATGGAATTAATACTTTTCTGTTACTGTTTACATATTCATATAGCAGAAAAATGTCCTGTCCATTTTTAAAAGCCCTTTAAATATTGGGAGATAATCAGTCTGATGGCTTTGAGAGCTAATTTCTTGGATGGGCTAGTAAGAAAATGCTCAATAGACTTGCTGAATAACAGCAGCAGTTCATAATTCACAGGTGGAACAATATGCACTCTTCCAGGAAAGCCAGCCATTTCAAATACACTAGGGAAATCAAGCAGGAATGCTGAAATTTCTGTAGTGACCCACCAAATAGAAGAACCCTAAGATATGAGCAGAAGATGGACAGCAGGGAAATCATCACCCCCACCCCCACCCAATATGAGCCTCGACTCCCAAGATCACCAGGCTGGCACTTGTCCCTGTGCAAAGGAACCGTCATTCTCCTGGTTGTTAAATTTGTAGAAGACAGGAGTCACCTTCAGGCTTGCTGAAATGAACTGGCAACAACACTAGAGAAGGGAGGTTAAGAACGAGCGCTTATGTGCTCGTTCTATCTGGGTCCACCCCCTGCTCATCACAGTCCCAGTGATGAGCTATTAACCTAGCAAATGTTTGGGTGAAGATGGCAGGTTTATATCTGTGTCGACCCACATTCAGTAGTTGCAGCTGGGTCCTTCTCATTATCAATAGACCCTTGCTCCTGAATAAACCCTGGGTTACAGGGTCTTCTGGTGATGAGGCAGGGGCTACAGCAATGACCCTGAACACTTTGCCTGGTCATCACGTGCAGGTGCTCTGGAGAATTATGGGACAAGGGAGATGAGCCAGGAAGCTCAGCAGGGCTGAGGTAAATTGGATGTGTTGGCATCTCAAGGGAGACATTCCTGTAACAAGACTCCTGAGGCTTCCCTATTCTGAAGGAACAGACACAGCCCTCCCCACAACCACCATCCATGAGCACAGCAGCAGAGCACCACTGTAGCATGTGACCTTGCAATTCCAAAAGGAAGGAAACAATACTACACGACGCTGCTAGGGGTGCAACATCTGGAGGGAGCTTGCTGAGGACAATTCAGCAGCTTGTATCACACTGCAAAGCTTACAAATAATCAGTAGAACTTGTTGCTTATGTCTGGTAGCAATAACCGTCTTCCCCGGATAGTAAGCATCTATTAAATCAGACGCTTCAGGATGTCAGCCTATGTTCCTTTCCTTCTTCCATTCTACTTTCCTCCTAAAGATAAAACAATGAACCTCACCCAGTATGGCATTTGATCCCCTCTGGAAAAGAGACACACTCTTCAGCCTTTGATGAAGGGCGTAACAGGCTTCTGAGTGGCTAAAGCCTGTGCAAACATCTTCTGAATCGGATGTCACTATCAAGCTGCTCTAACTGCTGGCCGTTCCAGCTTCACAGGAAGCTGACAAGAAGCTGACGTGTCCATTGCATCTCCATCCTGCAGGCCGCACTCAAAGCTTCCAGCAGAGGCAGTGATGCAATAGGAAAACCAGATGGCTTCAAAGGACCCTAGTTTGCCTTCGAGGCAACATATGGAATATTAATTAATAATAGATTAATAGACCTTTCCCCACTTTAAATTTTAATCTGTTTGTTAGAGGCTTTTTGTGCATGGCAAAACAATGGTTGCACTCGAATGCTCATGTCATCTTTGTCTCTTGTCTCTTTGTTGAAATGACCTTCATGGTAAGTACATTAGAAGGAGTAGCAAGATACTGAAGGAATCACGGAGCTCTGTTTCTGAAACTGCAGCTGCTACGGTACTTCAAAGAAGGTGGAGAGAATTTAGGGAGACTGTGTGTTGGGTGGGGTGGGGTGGGAGAATGAGAGGAAGAGAGAGAGCGCTGATAGAAACCCTTTTCTTTTTTTTCTTTTCATTTTTCTGAGAGGCTCTTAACTCTCCATCTTAGTTGTAAATATCATGATAGCCACAACAAGCATCTGGGTTGTTGGTGTCGTCTTTCTTCCTCTTTTTTCCATCTCTCTCCCTTCCCTTACCAACTCTCCATATTTTTATCTTACCCCTCCCTATTTATGGCTTTAAAAATACAATATGGCATTTTCCATTGAACTCAGAGAGGAAAATGGAAGCCTCCAGAGATGGTATAAAATAGGGGTGATGTGCTCCAGTCTGCTTACTCCATCACAGCAGCCATGAAGAGTTACCTTAAAGTAATACAACCTCAACGTAACTTGGAAGTGAGTTAGGTATAAATGGCAGAACTAAGGTTTAGTATCTCCAAGACAGGTTGCACCTGCTGGCAGATAATGTTTGTAAAATACACTGTAGCCTACTAGTTTTGCTTAGCCATTCAGAAACAAAGACAGATCCAGGTATATGTCCATATTTGAACACTCTGTATACATTCAATAATGCTGAAGACGAAAATGTTTGCCTGAACAGGTCAGTTTTCTATGGAATTGGTCTTGTTGTTGATACTCAAGATGCAAGAGTCTTCAAACATGTGACCTTTTCTACCAGTCAGTCCAGTCCAAGTTATAGTCAAAGCTTCTGTTCTTCATTCTCATGGTTCTTTATCTTCCATCCAGATGTGGACTGGGTAGCCAGAGGACTGTCCTTTATATGCTAGAGCATGTGATTTGTTCACCCTCCTGATGGACAGGGACAATCATGTTTTACACAGTAGGTTGCATTCAGATCAAAGACGACCCAGTGAAAACAAGGGGATTTTAATCTAAGCATTACTAAGTCTGAATCCAGTCCTATACCATCTGCCTCATTCTCTCTTGCTATTTTCCTTCTTTCTGTGCTCATAATTCTGTGTATAGCAAATAAGTATTTATTTGTATATAACCACTTTTCTACCTCTGGTGATATTAAAGCATATGGCATAAGTGCTTTTATAGACTGTCAACTCAGTTTACTGTCTTAAACAGGGCTACAAAAACTATCACCTTCTCCCATTTTGGAAGTGCAGGAAATATCACTATGACTTTGCTGAGCATGTAGGCCTTGGCAACCACTTACGGCCTAACAGAAAATGTCTACCCAGTTACTTAGCAGTATCACAGTACATGTATTTTACACTTTGGAGGGGCAGAATGGGTCGGGTTGGCAAATAATACCTCAAAATCTCATTTCCATGCTTCTTACTTTCTCTTTCCAGTGGAGGTTTATATTTTCTAAACATGAAACAAATTACCAACCAATATAGAATTATACAGACAGACAATGGTGAAAGCAGGCAGTACATATGCCAATGAATCACTTGAGGGAGTTGGAACTTGCAGCAAATTATGCAGCTTTTTCGGGGAAGAGCCAAGAAGCAAAGAGGGAAAGAAAGAAAGGTTGCTAGGGCAATAGAATTCTTTAGGAGTTATGGCTTTCATTTCTGCAGGAAAGAAGGATAATTCTCTCTGTCCTACACAAAATTGGGCTTAGATGAAAACTCTCTGCTCCACAATCAATTGCAATTGAAATTCTAAGTTGTACCTCACCACAAAGTACCAAGCTGCACAAAAGTCAAGACCCAAAAACAAATGTATGCAGAGGAACTACAGGTGTTTTCAATGTTATCATGGGAGGAACCCTGTGGTGCTGTGGCACATTAGATTTGCTGTGCCATAAACTTTGGTGAACCAGATTACACGAAAGTTCAGAGGTGTTGGGTGCTTCTAGATGAGAGTTTCATCATGGTATTGCCCTGCCTCATTTGCAGAATTTTCGAGGGAGTCCAGAGGGTATCACCCTCAATTGGTAACATACCTGTGCGTTTCCACCTCCACAGAATAATCCCATGATGCCTTTCATGGGTAGTGCTAGGAGTCCTTTATCTGGTAGCAACAACATATCCTTGATTTAACCAATGGTGGTTTGTTAGAATGAGAATGAGCTCTGTACATATGTACGGAACAGAGTTTCAGATGCTGATTTGTAGCCTGAGATTAAGCCATGGCTTCCCAGGTCAGATGTAATGGGAAACCATTGTTAGACAAAATTCAGCAATTTTCGCTTTCAGTGTGAGGGAAGGGAGGCAGAAAGGAGGATGTGGGAAAGACAGTCAGAATAATATATGGGATGTTGGTTTCAAAGATGGCATCTTCATTCACTCACATCATGACTAGCAATCCTGCATGATTTACATGTTTTGCTTTTCTTTGCATGAATGTGCCTCACAGAGACTCGAGCGCATCATGGTAATTCTCCTTTCTGCTGCTGTTTTGTCCCTTGCAGACTGAATCCAAGGAGGCCCCTCTCTTTGGCAGCCATGATTGTGAGATGAGTCTGGACTGCCACAGCTGTAAAGCAGTGTGGTCATGCCCTGAAATGCAGCACAGAGGAAAAGAGAACTGTTCGTGTAACCTCTGCTTCTCCGGAGGAGACCACTGGAGCAGGAGGGGGTGCCTGAGCCATGTGCAGGCAAAAGCTGGGCAACTCAGCTGGGCAGTGCTGTGGAAAGAAGCCATGCCCCACTCTGCATGTGCCCCAGGGAAGCCCCTCGTGTGCATGAGCAGGAGAGGGGGAAATGCACTTGGTCAGCTGCTTCTATGCTCATTCCTTTTTTGCTGACAATTGTCAGAGAGCGACCCCCAGCCTAGTGCCCACATGAGCACCTTTTTGACAAGTGGCCATGATGAAGGAGGAGGCAGTTCTTGCCCCTCTTTCCTGCCACCCCTTGCCGGACAGGTGTCCCCACCCCACCCCACAAAGGCTGATGATGCCTCTCTGGCAAGCAGAAGAAAGAAGGGTGGGTAATGGGAGGGAAGACTCACTGAGTCACACAGCCCCCACTGGTCAGTGCCACTTGGGTGATTCTCTCCCTTCCCACTCATACAGGAGGGGCAACAGTGGCAGAAGCCGCTGAGTGGGGTTGCTCCCTTGCCATTGATCAGCTGGTCAGAATGTCTTTAGGGCAGGAGGTGGGTGGAGTGGGGACAGGGCAACAGTCTGTGGCAGTTTTTGACCAGCCAACAGGCTACTCTGGCCAAGTTGCTCTGTGCTGCTAGCTTTGGTACCACAATGAGTTGCATTTCCCAGTTTCAGAGAACAGCAAACCAAAAAACCCACAATTCGATTCCTGCTTAGGGTTTCTGTAAACCAAACGTGCCATGTTGAAAGACCACAATGGCATTCGGATGACGTGACAGACCAACAAGTGTAAAAATCTGCCATCTTTTTGTGTGAGCCTGCCTGTGCTTGTTATGTCCAAACCATGGTGAAGTATTGTCCTTTCTGGTGTATGTATGAATGAGATATACATGCAAACATGTGAAAGGTATGGAAACAAATTAATCCTGTAAATACTGGTGCCTAGAAGACCTTCAGCACTAGCACTGTGGTCTATGATATTTCTGTAGTAAGTTCCAAGGAATATATAACCTTTCACAACAGAAGTAATTGGAAACAAACCCATCTTTTCTACCTTAAGACTTGTAGAGGGAAGGAAATGCATGATATTTAATCAAAAGTAACTGGGCTTTTGTTAAATATTTGCCGTAGGTTACATAAGCAAACATTCACAGGGGATCTGCCAAGATTTCTGACAGATAGGGCAACTAAATATTTTTGAAGATTCTGACTCCTAATTTATTTATTGATCACTCTAAAAAATCACTTTGATTCTGCTTCTATTGACTCTCATTGACACAGGGATATTTTTACATATTAATATTGTATTACGGTTGCAGACTGGAGAATTTGCATTAAAATAAGCCCCTGAAAAAGGTGACTCTGGGTTCCTGGGGGTAAGAAAGGCCGCAATCCAGTCGCATGCACTTGGATGTCAGATCTCTAAATATGTGCAAAATATAGGGGGGGGGGGCAGAGGATGAAGCCTCCCTGCCTGATCAGATCACCCACTGGGGGCGAATAAGTGGGGAAGGGAGATCTGACCCTGGAGCATCCTCTAGTTTGTGCCTTGGGTCAAATTAGCGAACTGAACCAGCTCCAGTTTAATGCAGTGGGTTTAATCCTAGAGCCTTTCAGGGATGTTTAGGAGCTCTCTGCCAAGCTAGTCCAAGTCCACCCACAATTACCCATCCCTAGAATGTTCTGTGTCTGGGTCTACCAGTGATTTTATAGGCCCCTTCCTGAATTTTGAGCTTTCATTTAAAGAGGTAGGTCACTTTCACCGTTATCTGTGGAATTAAATTGAAAAGTGGGCCAAAAAAATCCACTCATCTGCAATCAAATTGTTCCATCCTTCCACTGTTCCAGCAAATCAGTACAATGGCACAAAAATAACTGACAATCAGCAGTCCCTAATTTCATAAAATGAAATTGTGTTTTGAAATTGAATGCAGACATTAAATATGTCTGAGCACCAAGGCTTTTGTATTGCTGTACATTGTAGCACTATTTATGTGCCACACATCCTTCAACGACCTCAAGGCAGCATATGTGGTTCTAATCCCCTCCTTTTATCCCTACAGGAATCCAGGCAGAGAGATGTAGTGAATAGCCCATGGCCTTGTCTAGCATTCTACCTACCACCTGCCCCTACTGTGCCATTTTTATCTATAGGCATTGCCGTAGCCATGCCCTGCAAGTCTAAAGAGCTCCTCTCCTCTCCTCTCCTCTCCTCTCCTCTCCTCTCCTCTCCTCTCCTCTCCCCAAATTCTATTTGTAGCTTGGTTCAATGGATAGATAAAGCTGTATGGTTCTCCCAAACATGCATCCAGAGTGAGTGATGCTAATCATAACTTAGCGGAAAGCATGTTGACAGCTCTAAACACTCCCACTAGTCATAAAGCAACTGAGAGATGTTAGGGAGTGCAGAATAGCTCTAATATGACCAGAGCTGCATAATGATCAAATTACTTTTTTCCCCCTGAGCTGCTGCGAAACAAGAAGACAAGAGATGAAAGGAAAGCCATATTCATGCTGCCAATTGAAAGCTCTTGATTTTCTATCCGCTGAGCTTGAAGTCTGGCATTCTTGACCAGCAAAGTGCCAATTGGCTTATTGTAAAAAGAAGGAAAAAAGGGGAGGCGCAGATTTTTTTTTTTTTCCTATAGGAATAAAAGAAGAAATAGAAAATTTGATAAATCCAGTTTGGAATGACGAATTCCAGGTGATAAGCTATGAAAAATTCGTACATTGTGTAGTCACCTGGAGTGTGTTTGCATACATTAGCTTAAGCAGAAAAACGAGCAAGCAAGCAAGCAAGCAGGGGTACGCATATGAGTGAAAGGGAGAGATTTTACCAAGTAGTTCCTTCAGAGTGATTTACAGGTTGTAATTCTGAAAGGGAGACTGTTTCCAATCTCACTGTGCAGAGGCGGCATTAGCACAATTGTAAGCAGTAGCTTCCTAAATGGTGTTGGGTGATTTCACTGTGCCACCTCTGCCAAATATGCCCATGCGTCACCCAGCTGAATGCAACCCGTGCGTTTTGTGCAGCAGCCCAAAGAGAGCTTGAGAAGCCCTGACACCTGCCTAGAATTGCCAAAAAAGGGAGGGTGGAGAATCGGTTGTCAGACTGCTGGCAAATCGTACTATGCGTTGCTGGGGGGCTGCATTCAGTGTGATAAATCACAGCAGGCTCTTTTGCACTGACGTTTTACAGGCGTGCCCATCCATGCTTCAGAAATGAGAATAGGGATAAATGTGACATAGCCTTTTTCTTGGGCCAAAAGTAATCGCTCAAGCGGTCCCACAGCTGCATTACATAGTGCGTGAAGCCCCAGGGCTGAGCCAATGGCGTCTTTGCATCTGCTAGTGGTGACCTTCTTTGTGTGTGTATGGGAGGAGGCAACTAGCTAAGTAACTAAATGCTCTGTAAGGTTTTTGGAAGGGTTGACTTAAAAGAAAATTCTCAGAAAAATTCTTTTGTGGGAAATTTCACCTGAATCTGTACTGAACAAAGCTGTAGTCATTGGTTCACACTTGGACATAAAGGAAGGAGCAGAATAAGTGAGGAGGATTGGCAGAATTGTGGACAAACTCATGGCTTTCTTCTATGATATTGATATAATACTAAACAGCATTAAAACTAATGTTGTGTTGAACGTTTCTCCCACATTTTTTAATCATTCAATTTGAGAGCAAATGACTGCAAGGAGATCAAACCAGTCAGTCTTAGAGGTGATTAACCCTGACTGCACTTTAGAAGGCCAGATACCAAAGATGAAACTCAAATACTTTGGCCACCTAATGAGAAGGAAGGACTCCCTGGAGAAGAGCCTAATCTGGGAGCAATAGATGGCAAAAGAAGGAGGGGATGGCAGAGAATGAGGTGGCTGGATGGAGTCACTGTAGCAGTTGGTGTGAGCTTGGGTGGACTCCGGGGATGGTGGAGGACAGGAAGGCCTGGAGTAATGTTGTCCATGGGGTTGCGAAGGGTCAGATGTGACTTTGCTAAACAACTACAACAAAGATAGCTCTGGGAAAGAAATTCAGTGGTGTAGAAAGTTTGGAGACATCCTTGTGGGTTGGGTTGTTCTTACTTACTTAGGAAATCCCTTTGGAGGATGCACAGTTGTCCTGCTTTGTGCAGTACAATATTACAACAGACTATTCAGTGCCTCACATTTCATTTAAAGCCCAGGGGAAGACATCATAAGGTAATGCCTTCCTGAGGACCTTTTCAGCCTGGGAAGCTGGAGAGGCCCTTCTCCGGGAACCCTCCGTGAAAGAAATTAGGAGGGTGGGTACTCGGAGGAGGGCTTTCTCTGTGGTGGCGCCTAAGTTATGGAATGTGCTCCCCAGAGAGGTCTGCCTGGCGCCGTCGTTATTTGCTTTTCGGCACCAGGTGAAGACCTTTTTATTTAAGCGGCATTTTAAATGTTAATATTATTGTATTTTATCTGGCCAGGGTGGCTTATTTTATATTGTATTTTTGTATTTTAAATTTAATGTTTATATTTTTAATTCAAGATTATAAGTATTTTAATTTATTGTTGTAAGCCGCCCGAGGCTTCGGCGAATGGGGCGGCATAAAAATGTTTTAATAATTAAATAAATAATAAATAAGCTAATTCTGATTATGTAAACTCCAAAACACCACAAATTAAATTATAAAACACGCTGAGAATAATGCAGAATATTTAAAGACACTTTTTTGGGAGAAAAAAAAACTTTCAGGGAATTAGAGGATAGATTTTGGCTCTGCACTAGGTCTGTCTCTTCCCTGGAGCCAGTCACACCAAACCGAACCGAACCGAACCGAACTGAACCGAACTGAGCCAAACCCCTTCCAGTGGTGAAGCTTATCTTTCTGTTGAGAATGATTTCTTCCCATGGAGAAATTTGGTAAAATTGTCCCCCAAATGTCTCTCCCCGCAAATTGTATGGAGGATTGAGTGTGCAGTTAAAAATGAAAACACTGTTTGTGCCCCAAATTTTCCAATGTATTAATGGGTAGCACAAGGGGGAGTTTCCCAGAATATCTTTTTCCCTGTGTAGGCATGTGATGGAGTTGAATTCTTCAGCTGAGCTTTAAGAACTAAGTCTTCAGAAAACTATTCATGATGTTGCTTTATTTGAGTTGTTTCAATTCACTTCTAGAAGGGTCTGTGTGGTATTGCATTCCATAGCAGCAGCTGGTCCAACAGTATTTTAAAAACCCAGAGTGTGCATGTTTTTTGGTTAAGGATAAATATACAAAAAAACAAAATCTAAATAAAAATCCATACTTAGACACCCTGCAATGTATTATCAAGAATTCTAATACAATTCACCTAGGACAACCACTTCCGTGTCACCAAAATGAGGAAACGCATCGCCAAAATGGGCAACAGAGATTTGCAAAAGCTGCACCTATGCCAATGTATGTGTACAGATGCACATGAAGAATTGGAACGCATAGGTTAGAAATATAATACAACCCACTAAACTACATCCTTGCTCAGTCTGCTCATCAGATGCTAAGTGCTCTGATAGAAAATTGCAATGCCTTTGCTCTGCTTTCTTATAGTCCTTTAAACCAAACTTGGATTGGATGGATCTCTAGTAAAGGATCCCTTCAAAGAGACAGCTGTCCTTGATTGCTGATGAAAGATAGGACTAACTTCTCTACAATAGGCACAGTCCAAGGGGGTGTTTATTCCTGCTGAGTCTCTTCTGTCCTGCAGATCTCACTGTGCAACTGGCCCCACCACTGACACAATGGCAATGCAGCACCTCCAGCACAATCTGAAATGAGGGGAAACTCATTTTCAGAAAGAATCTGGTCAGCAGAGCTTTCAGAAAGGAGCTCTGCCTACTTGCCTCCTTTCACGAACAAGCACTTCTGCTCACCAAGGAAATGGTAAGTCTCCTTCTGTAAGCAGTGGGTCCAGCTTGTGAACTGCTGTTGGCAGGACCCACCACTTGCGAAAAGGAACTATCACCTGGGAAAGAATTGCCAGAGGCATCAGGATTCCAGCTGCCTTCTCCCCAATGTCATGCAGATGTAGGCACCCTGGCCACCCCATTGTATTAGGCGACATCCCAAGGCCCAGCCTAGTTATCATATTTGTTTGCATGGCATCAGAAGTCCTTGATTCATGACTTCAATGCAACTGAGATTTCAGTCCTTGGGAGACCTGGCAACTTCACCTATAGGAACGGGTCATAGCCTAGGGAGAGAGAATATATGATACGTGAGGATGTCCCTGTATTCAGTCCCTGACATCTGTTAGTTGAGCTGTAAAAGACACCTATCTAAAATCCTGGAGTGCCACTGCTACTCCATACAGATAGATGCTACTGAGCTAGAGGGACAAAAAATCCTATTAGAAATGGCAGCTTCTGGGCTAGGCAGGTGACTGGGAGCTCCTCTTGATCAGGCAGCCTCCTGACCTAGAACATATTAGCTGTTGGTTCTCTTTGAGCTAAAGGAAAATTCATTTTCTCCACTTCATCACCCAGAAGGCCTCTTCACATATGGTCAGCTTCACAGCAGAAAGGTGTATAAGGAAAGAAAGACTTCTAGGGAGTTGTAGATCTGCAAATGGGATTTCATATTACATTTGGAAGGAAATGGCAAGTGACCTTTTGGTCATTAGTTTTCTTGGTGGAACATTTACATTTTAAAACAGAAAAAAACCTGAAATCCTCAGATCTCAGAAAATGTAGGTGGTATTTCAGGAGCATTCCATTAATGCATTGTGTATTCCATAAATATCATATGAAAGGTGCAGATGTAGTGAGAATTCACAGCACAATTTGCATCTATCATGCCACATTAGTGGAATTAGTCAATAAAATAGCCCTAGACAACCAGATGTGACTCTCTTTTTAATTAAAAGAAGTGACAAATTGTGTTCCTCTTTCCCATCCACAACTATTACTTTAAAAACACTACAATCTGGCTTTTATGAGCTCAATTTCTTGGGCATGATAGAAAATTTTGCATTAACTAGTGACCATTTTTGATGCATGACTGCAGAGAAAAGGAAAGAGTAATGCCTTGCATATAGAGAGACTGAGGAGAAATTTCTGTATTTTCAAACCAATAAGTGCAGCTCAGTCATCTTTCAAATCGCCCACTTATCCAGAGTTTGCAACTGAGTCCAATCCAAAACAAGGTATGGATGGTAAGGGAAATAATGTTCAAAATGTATTAGAAGAATCACTTGCAAAACAGTGCACATTAGGCAAAATGACATACAAAAATAGATGTTTTATGGGAAATATGCACGAAGATGCATACAAAGTTCTACATGAACATGAAATTCCTTATTTCGTGCATTTTAAAATTGCAATTTCCCCCAAAACAGTAAAAATGTCATTTTGTACCATATTTTCTTGCACTAGTATGTATTGCCATTTTTGTTTGCATTCAGTGTTGCAAAGAGGGCAAACCAAGAAACCTGTGGTCAACAACACGCCTATATTTGAGGAATACACATTTTAACCACCATTTTTTAACCACCTCCTTTCGCATCCATGGTGGCATACTCCTCTGCCTCCCCACCTTACTGACTAGAGGTATTGTCAAGGCTTGCGCCTCCAAAACCTCCCTTTTGAGTGCTATCCACCCCTCCTCAACTCACTTACCTTCCAGTAACCTATCCCAGGAGACTTTCCCCAGTCTGGCCTTCAGTTGGCCAAAGTTGGCCTTCTTGAAGTCCCAGCTTCTAGTGCTCGACCTGCTGCACATCCCCAGTCCCCTGATCTCAAAGCAAAGGATGGAGTGATCACTCGCATCCAGAGCTCCCCTAATCTGTACTTCATCTATCAGCTCCTCCCTATTGGTCAAGACCAAGTCAAGGATGTTCCCCCCCCGCCTCGTCACCTCTCAGACCCACTGTGTGAAAAACCCTCCCTCTATACCTTCTAGGAAGCGATGTGACCTGGCTGTCACTGCCGAGTGAATCTCCCAAGTAATATCTGGGAGATTGAAATCTTCCATGATTATTGTGTCTCTCCCCCAAGATATCCTTAGAATCTGGTCTGTCAGGACATCATCCAGGGTCTCAAGTTGACCTGGAGGGCAATAACATACCCCCACTGTCAGGTCTCTTTCCCTGACAAAACCCCTAAGTTTCACCCAGACTGTCTCTACCGAATCCCCATCTGTGCTGCATTCTATCTCACTGCATTCTATCCCTTTCCTGATGTATAAAGCCATGCCCCCACCTCTCTTTCCCTTTCTGTCCTTTCTAAAAAGGTGATACCCTTCTATGTTCACGTTCCAGACTTGCCTTTCATCCCACCAAGTTTCTGTGATTCCCACCAGGTCATACCCTCCTATTCCCAGGAGAGCCTCAAGCTCTTCCTGCTTATTACCCATGCTCCTAGCATTGGTGTACATGCACCTCAACTCCTTCCCACCACTTCCTTTCCTTGGAGTTCCCAGCCTCCTCCATCCTCCCTGATACCTGGCCCCTCTCTGTAGGAGTCCTGTCAGTCCCTGCGGTACCTCTAAAACCCTGCTCCCAGACCCCTGATCCTCTCCCCACACTTGTCCAGTGCAGACATGTTACTGGGGGGCCTGAACCCCCCCCCGGCTCAGTTTAAAGTCTTCCGGACGAAGCTCGCTAGAGCATCTCCAAAGGACCTTTTCCCCATCCTCATGAGGTGTAACCCGTCCCTTGCCAGAAGTCCATTGGCAAGAAACCGAGTGCCGTGGTCCAGGAACCCGAAGTGTTCCTTCTGGCCCCACACCCTAAGCCTGTCATTTACCTCGGAGGCCCTCCTGTCCCTTCCTGGCCCAAATCCCCGGACAGGTAAGATTGACACTTGGGCCTTCAGCTCCCTGAGTTTCTTGCCCAAGGCCTCGAAGTCCCTGTTGGGCCCAACCATACCCTGCCTGGCCACGGCTTTGGTGCCCACATGGATCACCAGGAGCGGCTGGTGACCCCCGGAGTGAACAAGGTGCTCCACTCTGTCCTTCACATGCCAGATGCGTGTGCCCGGCAGGCAGCAAACCTCCCTTGTCTCCAGGTCGGGGCGGCACACTGCCGCCTCCGTGCCCCTCAGCAGGGAGTCCCCAACGACAATCACCCGCCACCGTACCTTCCCGGTGCTGGTGGGTGGCTGTGCCCTGGCCCTCGCCTCTCCCGCAGCAGCCCCCTTGCTGACTGACGTCCCAGGCTGGGGGTCCTGCTGGTCCCCCAAGGCCTCATCAGTCCCAGCCTCCCCAAGTGGAGAGACCTGTTTCCCAGCTCCAGATTGGTGCCAGGAGAAGGAGGAGGCCATGCTGGCCTCCTCCTCCTTTGGGTGACATACCTCCATGTTTCCGCAGCTGCTCCTCCCGTGGTCTCTCCCTCAACCCTCTGTCCAGAGGGTGGCTGCTCCGGGGGGGCCTGGAGAGCTCTCTCGGCCCTCAGGCACCTCACCTCCTCTTCTAGCAGGGTCACCATCTTGCACTGAGGGCAAGTGTAGCCCTGCCTCTCCTGGGGGAGAAGGGTGAACATGTCACAGCCGTCACAGCGGACAGCAACACCCGTGACTCCCGCCAAGGCCATCTCCTGGTCTGCCATCGGTATCCCTTCCGAGACCTTACCTTGGTCCCCTGCCTTGTTAGTCCTGCAGTTCCTCTCACTCGCCCAGTTCTCCCAGACAAAAACCTACTCGCGCGCACACACAAGGATAAAATAAACTTAAATTTAAATTGGAAGAAAAGCAAAGCAAAGCAAAGCAAAGCAAAGCACAGCACAAACAAACAAAACAAAACAAAAACAAACACAAACACAAACACAAACACACAAACAAACAAACCTCGGTGTCTCAGGGAAGGGAGTCTCCGGACAGCCCGGGCCACAGCTAAGGGATGCAGACAAGGGACGATGCCCTTCCTCTCTGCTGCTCCTGGCCCTCTGCTCCCCTGCCCAGCTCCTACCTTGCCTTCGCCAGTCCCCTGGCCACTCAGCACTCTCTCCCAGCCTGTGCCTCTGCTGCTCTGCCAAGATGTTTCCTTGCCTGCCCTGTCTGGTTTAGTGGTCATTCTTGTGTATCATGTTTTATTTATTAGGACTAATGCAAAGTGAACTGCAATGATGATACCAAAATCCACACTCAGGGAACTGGACCTTCACTAGAACCAGGCAAATGCAGCCCAAATTATGGGCAGATTTTTGAGATTTCCAAATATGTTGATCAGGCAAAGAAATACCTGGGTCAGCAGTCCTTCTTCAGGAGACCTCTCTGAAGGAGATTGGAAGAGTGGCTCCCTGGAGGAGGGCCTTCTTTGTGGTGGCACCCCACTTCTGGAACACGCTCCCCAGAGATATATGCCTGGCACTGACATTTTATTCCTTTTGGTGCCAGGCCAAAACCAATTTATTTTTCCAACATGGTAAGAGTAATTGTTGTTTTAATTAGGTTTTATTGAGGATGTTGATGCTGTACCTCTTATTATATCACTGTCCTGAGACTTTGGTGATAGGACAGGATAAAAAAGCCTCAAATAAATAAATAAATGCAAAAAGCAGAGCGGCAGAGAGAAGAGGGTTGTGATGGCAATGCTGATGGTGGCATTAACCTTATTCCCAGGTTCAAATTCTTTTATGTAATTTACATATAAGTAAACCTATAGTTTAGTTCTTCTAAGTAATTGTCAAAGACTGCCTCGTTCCCAAATTTGAGCCATCTGCCTTTTCAGTTTTCTTTCCATAACTTAAAACATGCCTGGGTATCTAAATGGCATAAGAATAGTTTCATATGATCCTTTTATACACCCCCCCCCCAAAAAAAAGATCTCAGAGGAAAAAAAGAGGGTTACGTACAGGTCATCTTAGTCTCTTCAAAGCCAAGAGTGTGAGCTAAAGCTTCCACCAAAGAATAGAAATCCACTGAGGAAAGACTTTCAGGGTTGGTTTGATTTTTGTAGGCCAAATCTTGATTATGCAGATCAAAGGCCAATAGGCCAAGTGCTGCTGTGCAGGCTTTATTGTTACTCATTGCTACAGGAAAGATCCTCTTAAGGAACTTGCAGTAGCGAAACCTGAAAGCCATTCTTACGCTGATTCAAATCTCATGCAGAAAACATTCAGTCAGACTAAGACCTCTCCTACTCAGCACCTGCCTTCCCTGAAGTCCTTTGTCTGAGGTCAGGAATGACCCATTTTGTGATTAATGTTAGGTTTCATACTGATGAAGATGATGAACTTTGCATTTATATCCAGTATTTTTCCCTTTGAGAGGAACTCTGCATGATTACATAGATTCCTCAACTCCATTTTTATCTTCACAATAACAAACCTGTGGGTTAGGTTAGGCTGAGAGAGATGGACTAGCTCAAACTCACCCAATGAATTTCATGGGTGAGTGGGGACAACTGCTTGGATCTAGATCCCCAGGCTATGTCTAACCATGCCATCACACTGAGTGAAGGCTACAATTATGTAGCCTTTGGTCGATTCACATATCATAAAAACATAGAAGCAGCAAGTCAGAAGGGGTCTCCTGGGCCATCTAGTCTGACTGCCAGCTCCATTCATGCAATCCCTGCCATGTGCCTATCCAGCCTGTCCTTGTACACCCTCAGTGATGGGGCCCAACCACCTCCCGTAAAAGCCCATTCCATACCATATGTCTAAAAAGGACATACTATACTCCTCTATGTTCACATTCCAATCCTGCCCTTTATCCCACCAAGTTTCTGTGATCACCACCAGGTCATATGCTCCTATCCTCAGTAGAGCCTCAAGCAATTCCTGCTAGTTTCCCACCAGCCCCTACAGTACCTTCAACACCCTGGCCCTGGAACCCTGATCCTCCCCCCTCAATTTTTCGAATCAGGACAGGTTTGGGGGGGCTGAATCCACCTCCCGGGCTCAGTTTAAAGCCTTCTGAACAAAGCTCTCTGGAGCATTTCTGGAGGACCTTCTCCCCATTCTCAGGAGACGCACCCCATCCCTCGCCATAAATCCACTGGTGAGGAACCAGGTGTTGTGATTGAGGAACCTGAAGTATTCCTTCCCACACCACTCCCTGTCCCAGTCCACAATCCTCCTCTCCCTAATTGGCCCAAATCCCTAGACAGGCAAGATAGAGGAAAAGACCATCTGGGCATTTAGGTCCTTGAATTTCTTGCCTGGAGCTTCAAAGACCAAAATCATGGCAGGTAGCCCTGATTTATTATGGTTCATCCCCTTCCCCTTCCCCCTCCCCTCCCCCTCCCTCCATGTGCCTGACAGATGATCAAGCTCGGGATCTCCTTCTCTCTCAGTTCACCAGGCAGTAGCCCAGGAAACACTGCAGGCGGAAATGAGTTTTTGCTGTTTGACAAGTCAAGCTTGGCTCACTGCACTTGTCAAGGAGTCCCTGCCACATACACACGACATGTCCTAAAGAGCAGCAGGGAGATGATCTCGATGTCTAAAGACCAAAGATACCATGCTGAAATACCATGTCAGCCTTTTGACAGCATGACAGAACAACAATGGTTAAAACAGCGACAACCTAACTTGTCACGTGAACCAATCCAGTGTCAAGCACCTTACAATATTAAGTAAAAGCACTCAGATATAGTGTTAGCATGTTAGTTCAGGCTAGTGTGATAGTTTAAAATGTTTATGTATATAAATGCATATTTAAATATTATCTTATTGGGTTTTAAATTGCATGTTTTCAGTATAAGCAATGAGTATATAAAATGTTATTACATTACAGTAAAACATATGCATTATATAAAATTTAGTTACGGTTAACTGGAATCACAGGAATGTCAATATTTTAACAAACACACATTAATTCACAGATATTAATCAGAGGTAATTATCTAAAGGCACAATGCTAAGGCCTCGTGTCAATGCTGGGGTGAGGTCAGATGATTCGGAGGTCCAACTCCAAGGTCCTCTGACAGGAGTCTCAGAGTCCCTTCTCCACTCCTTGCACTGGGCAGGGAAAGAACTGTGACAGCTACTTCCTTGAGATCGGAAATCAGGATCAGGAAGGGCTGAAAAGGACACTCTAGATGGGAAGTGGGGAGCCTGGGGGCAAAGATTTACCTTGTATCCACACTGGCCTCCCGATCTCCCACCATCTGGATGGCAAACATGGCCATCTAGATGCAATTAGAGATCATGGCTATCATGCCTCATGCCCTGGTTTGAATGCACATAAGCCTACATCTTCACATCATCATGTAATCATAGAATGGTAGAGTTTGAAAAGGCCAATATTGACCACTGAGTCCAACCCCCTGTTGAACGCAGGACTCCAAGTTAAAACATCCCTTTCAGCTTGCAGTCCAGCCTTATCTTTAATTTCTCCAGCCTCCCTAGATAATTGGTTCTACTGTCATATTTTCTAACTATCAGGAACTTTCAGAAGCTTACATACATCAAGAGAACTTGATGATTACATACAGTACAAAGAGCATAGTTTCTTTCCCTATCTGTCCAAGGCATGCTGTTGATACTCCTGGGAAACTTGTTTGTTAATAAAGCCAGTAAATTCACATCAAATTAGTTCTCAGATTCTTTCTATTGCCTTTGCACCCTTAAATGTTTAGTTATTTTTCAGCACATACAATATTTCAGACATAGTTTTATCACACAGCTATTGACAGATCTGTAGATTCTTTCCAATTTGGTGCTATTAGTTGCCAAGTTGTCGCATCAAAAAAAAGTCAATGAAATGCATATTAATGACTTGTATTCTTCATTTGTTTTATAACGGCTGAAAAGATCCAACATATGTCACATTCCCCAAAATGTGTCAAGACACTTTAAAGGATATTACTTTAGTTTCCTATATTGGAAGACTTGTTCACTCTTTTCCATGATATTATTTTGGATGTTCTACAGTGCATATGACCTTTGTTCCTTCTTTCTCCAACCCCAAAGCTTTGCCAGGCTTTCGAAAACCTAAACAGATGGTTGTGAGCCACCCAGAGATGCTGTGACACAATAGACAGTGTGTTTTAAATAAATAAATGGGGGTGAAATACTTTAAAATGTAAACTTAGAGAGACCAAGAAAGAGAAACTGAAGTCTGATCAAGGACAAGTGCGGACACTTAGTTAAAGGGAGAGTCAGAGAGTTCTGGAATGTTAGTAATCCAGATTAAGCCTTCAGGCTGGATGTTCCCCATCCCTGATTTAACACATTCCAAAACTAGAAGTGGGTTGAAAGAACGGGTGGGAAAGTTCTGGCAAAACTATGGGCACGCAAATATTATTTTCTGTGGTTAAAGAAACAGACATGATTTCCAGGTTATGACTTGGGAATGAGTCTACATTATTTGGTATCTCATGTCTTGTTCTACGAATCTCTCCATTCTGTTGTCATCTGCAGGCTGTGCCTGGTGGATCTGGCTCTTAATTAGTTGTTCTTTTGCATTTTTAAACGGGTCCAGAAGAAAAGTACAACATGTGCTGAATGAGGTCATCACAGCAGGCAGCCTAATTAGCTAAAAATAAAACTGCAAATGTTCCCTAGATTGGCAGAGGTAGTAGTCTCCAAGAGGGTTATAATCAAATTGCTGGCTTTTTCTGGAAGGTTTAGCTCGACCTTTTACCTCCCAATGTGCTTCTGACCCAAGATGTGCTCCAAGAACTGCAGGGCATGGATCAGACAGTGCATTTGGGTTTTAAAAAAAGCCCTACTTATCTATGCTTATATTTGCTATGCTTACATTTACCTGGACAGAAAACATCTGGCTTTGTACATTAAAGAGTAAAGATTAGTAGGTTTTGTTTAAACTTGGCATTCTCAAGTTTACTGGGACTTGTTGTGGGGGAAGGGAGAGAAATTGGAAGCTAATTACAGAGCAGATGCTACAGTGGTATTTATTCACCAAAACCGCACAGGTCATTCATTAAAATCTCAGTTTTAATTAGCAAACACCTGTTTTGTGTTTGATTTTACACTGATACGTACTGTCTGCAATTTGCTTTCTTCAGTACAAGCAATTAGGTAGCCCTGACAGTAACAGTTAATCTAATTAGAACTGGGGTGCCCTGGGAGGCAGACACTCACTTCAAGAAATTACACACACATAATCACAGCTCCATTCCATTAGAGACTGAGGGTAGTATTTACCCACTCCTTTCATTTATATATCTGTATAGCCAAATGTATATGTGTGAGTGTATTAGAAAATGCAGACATCTGGATTTGTGAAGCATCAGACATGAAAACTTCCCATGTACTTTAAAGACTAGAAGTGGACAACATTTATTATGCTGGCAAATAATTCATTTCTCCATCTCCAGACATACGAGCTACTTAAGCTACAACATAGCAGGCACTGGTGTAGAATCCCAAGCAGAGATTCCAGGTAGCATTTGCATGTTTGAATGAATCTCCATTAAGAAGAAAACAAAGTTATGGTAGCTGAATTCAGGGGGGAAAGGGAAGAGAGGGAGGGAATGGATGAATAGCGACATGTGCAGGTTTCTGTTCATTCATCATGTTGTTCTGTGCAATTAGTTACTTTTTAAAAAGCATGGGATAATCTGAAAAAGAAAAGCAGCATATTAATGCAAAGGTGTCTCTAGGTCACTGACCTAGCTTGTGGGACCTAACTTCACATTGCAGAGGTTCACACTGCTCTGAATGATTTTCCCATTAAGAAAGGGAAGGAGGGGGAAAGGGGGGGGGAATCTTTCTCCTCCTTAACTGAGTCTATTTCCTGTCCATATCCATTTCATTAAATCTCCCCCATTCCATTTCTGCATTAATCTGTGCTCTAAAAATTCACAAAGATATCTGTTTCAATACATATATTTTTTGACAAAACATGCATTTCTAAATGTAGGGTTTTTATTCTAAAATACACATTTTGTACACATTATGTTATGGCCTTAGAGCTAGAGATATAAAACATCCACAGAAGCATAATGTCATTTGCATCTGCACGTTAGTCAAGGAAGTTTGGAACAGATTAGTTTGCTTAGAAATGCAGCTCAAACTAAATCTTCTAGCATTCCTACACAATAGTCAGGGTATGGGTGGACAAATGTTATCTTCCCCTCCTGATTTTTTAACCAAGAAATATGTTTTAAAAGTCTACAACTTTGTCTTTTCAAAGCCTCCCTTTTAGGGTGACTACAGGCCTAACCACCCTTAGTCACTCTTAAATGAGAAGATGAAATTATGGGTCTCCTCTGGATTTTTTTTCTTGATTGACAATCCTAAAAAATCTCAAAGTTAAACCATTTACATCATAATACAATTGGATAGTCATCTTATTATACACACAATATCTTTCAAAGCATAAGCTGACCAGCATTCCAGTCAATTTCCCACTCGGTCTTCTGTATTGTTTGAGTCCCTACCACAGACAAATATTGGATATAGTCTAATCCGATTAGACAATTTCTCCATCAATGGAACCATCCATGTTCCATTCAGAAACCTTTGCAAGGAGAGGTCTTGAGCATATTTCCAGCTTCAGGCAATTTCATTCTGGGCTGCTCCTATAAGTATTGCCTCCCACTCTTTATTAGATAAATTTTCATTTCCATCCATAAATAATGAAAAAAGTAATAGAGCTTCATTGAAAATTATTTTTCTTTTATTATATTTTCTAACCAATTAATTACTTCATGCCAGAATGCTTCTACCTTTGGACAAGTTATCCACATATGCTCTAATGATCCTTTATACTCACAATTTCCCCAGCACATTTCTGATATCACTCTGTTAATTCTTTGCAATTTCACAGGGCATAAGTACCATCTGTGTACTACTTTTAACACCAGTTCCTTAGATTTGGATGATACCGATTTGTATGGTTGACAACACCGTATTTTTCCCCAATTATTTCTGATAAATGTTTAAATTAATCTCCCAAACTATCTTAATTCCCATATTACTACCATATTCTTTATCAATAATGCCTTTATAAATAGTTGAAATTAAACCTTTTTATAATGCAGTGGCTTTCTAACCCTGTTAATGGCGCTGATTCCTTATACAACCGAATTGCAAAATTTTTATCAGAAATAATTGAAGCCAATTAGTTGCTATTTGTGAAGTTTTTTCTTGTAACTCGTTTCCCTTATATAAATAAGTCCCTTATTCAGTAAATCCCCATTCCCTTCCAATGCTTGAAGTATACATATTTCTCTTGGCATTTAAATTCAGGGTGCTTATTATAGGGCACAAGGTAGATATAGGGGGAGTAAAGATTTCCATATGCATGCACCATATTTGCAGTGATTCTGTGGTGAAAGGATTTTTGAATACAAGTATAAATTAATTGGGTCTATTTCCCCTTCGATTTCCATTGTAACCCATTCAGAGCTTTCATTGTCCTGTATGAATTTAACTGCTTGGGATATTTGGAAAGCCTCATAATGTGTCAATAAATGTGGTAATACTAATCCACCTTTTATACTGTGTCCATATCTTACTGTATTTATAAATTTTACAGTTTTACTCTTTCCTGCAATGAATTTTTCTAAAAAAAATTGGCCACTGTTTTATCTTTTTCATTTCTAGTTGTAAAGGTATATTTTGGAATAAAATTTTTGGCATAATATAAGCTTTTACTGTTGCTATTATTCCTAATAATGATAGATTTGATTTGATTTGATTTTCCTTTATATATATAAACACACTTTTATAGTTTCTATACCCTAGTTGTCTATTTTGTTAACCAAATCCCCCAATACTTAAAGCTAGATCTAAATTTGATGTTTTCTTAATTTTCTTTTGTTCTACTATAGGGTTAGTTTATACACAACACTTTAGATTTTTGATAGTTTATTTTTAGTCCTGTATATTACCTAAATTTTTCTAGTATTTGTTTCAATATCTCTAAATTTTCCAATGGGTTTTCAAAAAATAAAAGCATATTGTCGGCATATAAATTGATTTTATATTATTTTTAAATGTTGCCCCTGCAATATTATCATTTTCTCTCAAATAAGCCACAAGCGGTCCAATTGCCAAAACAAACATTAAAGGAGACTAAGGATCTCCTTGTCTTGTTCCTCTTTGTAATTCATTTTTTTCAGAACCTATACAGTTTATCATTACTGTGGCCTTTGAACCTTCATATAGCTTCCTTAGCATGTTAATAATTTTTCCACATCTTCATTTTCTCCAACAAATTAACCATATACCCCCATTCCCAGTAATCAAAGACTTTAAGAGCATCTAATGAAAGTATTGCTACTTTCCATTTTTTTCTGTCACCGTATGTATAATATTTAGTGCCCTATGAATCATATCTGACATTTGCCTTCCTGGAATAAATGGCATGAATGTAATTTGTAATAAAGCTGTTCAGTCTTTTTGCTAAAACAGAAGAAAAACATTGATCTTGATTTTGTAATGTTTTTAGTCTATATGCAGTGGGAGGTGTAATGTCTTTTTCAGGTTTTGGAATAGCTATAATTCTTGCTATTTTCCATGATTTTGGTACTTTTCACCAGTACTTTTTCATAATATACTTTCAAAAGATGTGTAGTTATGTTTTTCTCATTATTTATAAAAGTCCTCCATGAAACCATTGCATCCTGGTGACTTCCTTTATTATGTTTCTTATAGTTGCTTTTATCTCCAAAAGTGTTATTTATGAGTTAAGTTCATTTTTATGCTGTTCATGAATTGGATTAATTGGAGGAAATTTACAATTTTTTTGGTATTATGTCTGGTGTTATTTCTGTTTCATACAACTCTTTATAATATTACATAAAAGCTGATAAAATTTGCTGCTGGAATGTTACAATTCAATCGTCTTTACTTCTTATCTTAACAATTCTTTTAAAAATAGCTTTCTTTTTCATAGCATTTGATAACTATTTAGAATTTTTATTTCTGTATTCATAGTAATTCCTCTTTAGATAATTCATTGCTACTTGAAATCTATTTATAGCTAGTGATTCTAATTCTGTTTTAACATTTGTTAATTCCTTAAGTAATTTTTTAGATCCTGATTTCTTTGGTTCCTCAGAAAATTTCTTTATTTTATTTTCTAGTTGTGCTTGCAGTTTACTTCTTTCCTTTTTTAACCTTGATCCTTCCAGTATAAATGTCTCTCTTAAATATGCTTTGACAGTATCCCATATAACTGTGGGTTTCATTTCCTCTTTATCATTTGTTTTATAAAATAGCTTAATATATATTTTTTCAATAATTTGTGGATTTGTAAATATGTTAGAACTTTACCTCCAGATCATGGACTTATTCTTTAGGGTATTACTAGTCCATAGAACTTTTTTGGGTGAATGGTGACAAGTTATAATTGGGGCAAACTCAATTTTGCCTAATTGTGGTGCCAATGATTCAGACAAAATTATGTGATTTGTTCTTGTTCTTTCTCTTTTTTTGAGAAAAACATGTAGTATCTCCTGTTTGAGTTTAAATATCTCCATCTATCAATTAATCCCTCCCTTTCCATTAGTTTTCCAATTTTTATTCCATCTGCTGATTTTTTCCTAGTTTTTGAAGTTGTATCTTTTTTTGCATTTAAAATACAATTGGTATCTCCCCACAAGATAATTTCTCCCCATGCAAACTGTTTCACTTTCTGCATTAAGCTTTTCATAAACAATGCTCCACCAGCACTAGGTTCATAGTAAAACCCAATCGTTAGCAATTTATTTTCTAAGTTTCCTCTCACCAGTACGTATCTACCTTCTGGATCCCTCAACTAGTGTGTTACTTCAAAATTTGATTCTTTCATAAAAATTATAGCTACCCCCTTGATTTATTTGTTACTTTTGTAGTGTATTGATCTCCTAAGGATGGATGCTTGATAATATATTGTCCTTTTTTAAAAAAATGTTTTCCCTGTAGTAAAATTACATAAGCTCCCAACCTTTGGATTGTCTTCATAATTATGTAACATTTGGCTGGTGAGCTAGGCCATTTGTGTTACAAGAAATTATATTTAAATTATCTAACACTATAACATTTATCCTTTTTAGCTATGATACCTATCTTCCTATTCAGGTATTACATATATAAGAGTATTATATATTTGTTATTTATCTGTAGAAATTCTTCCACCCTCAAGAATTTGTCTCTTGACTCCACAAAAACCCACATGGAACAGCTCAGCTTTCAGAGCTGGTGGTTAGACTGCCTTGTTGCCAAATGTTGGGTTTGGGGAACAGCAAGGGTGTCTTCTGCAATTGTTGCTTCAGCTCCCCCTTGTGGCCTTAAAAGTGAATGTAAATAGCAGAATAACCCCACCTTGATTCAGTTATCCATTTTTATTTTCCTATTTACTTCCTATACAAGGTAGGTACTTTCATCAGCCATTTAGAAGAAGAGAAAAGTTTACAGGAAGTGAGACCTGGAAGGAAATGGTCTGGTGGAAACTTGGATGCCTCCTTTCCTGCTTCAGTGAGAGATGTAGGGATATATCTAGTGATAGCTCCCTTTAGAGCTGATCCATTGAAATTGATTAAAATGAAATTAGACTAATATTGGATATAAGCCTTAAATTAGACCATGGCATGTGTAGCCTGAAAGATGATAGAAGCATGAGTGGTGGGTGGTGATAGAATATTGGGACTCCTTTCAGGGAAAGAGGTTCTACTGAACAGGAGACTTTGTGATGGAGCGCCTTCCTCCACTTTCAGTTGGGTAGGTACACACAGAACTAATTTGCACCTGGCAAGTACAGATGTAGGGTTGCCACCAGACCAGAAACAAGCCTAGCATGCTGCTCAGTAGAGGTCTTCAGTATAGGTTTGCTCTACAAATATTCAAACATTCATGACCTTGGGCTAAATATCATTGCCTACATTTATCTGAAGATCAAACCCCTTTTGAAGAAGCAGCTATCATGGGAGAGACAGCTTAAACATTGGCAACCCCAGCAAAATGTCTCTGTACAGTTTGCATTCCCATTTATTGTTACATTTGCCCTATATGAATTTATAGGATACCATCGCTTGTTCAGTGCAGTTTGTTTCAGAACTATAAATAAAAAGCAAACTTATTTTGGAAATATCAACGAACCCATTGCTTCACTTCTACTTAGTTTTCCAAGGATGAAATGTTGCCCAGAAGAAGAAAGAAAACAAACATGCAAACAAATTGCAGCATGTGCTGCCACAAGAATTTAATTCTTACTGACAGAAAGAATATCTAACATACCCTTGCTACCTGAACTTTAAAAGAACCTTGTATTCAGTAAACTGTTACTTTGTTTTGTGTGTGGAGAGGAAGGGTGGACATTGCAACGGGAAGATACACCCTTCTGTACAGCAGTAGCTGTTTAAAAAGTTGAGCCTTAAAATGAATTCAATTTTCCCCAGGCTTTTCTGGACAAGGTTTCACAACTTCGACTGTTTCTGTTTATATGCAAAGTCATAGCTGTGCCCTTAAAATGCTATGTAATAGAGAGTATTTATGAATGTGGCACTTCCTAGCTGCAGTTGCTACTACAGTCTTGGAAAATCAGGTACCATCTGGAGGCTCAACCAAATGGTCCACTCAAAAGCAGAAAAATTGGAGTGATTATGTTGAGAGATGCTTTGGGGAGAAAAATATGTCAGGCAGGGTGACCAACTTCATAGAAACATGGAAACAGAGTGAGTCGGAAGGGGTTTTCTGGGCCATCTAGTCTGACCCCCTGCTCCAGCTGGCTCAACTCATGACATGCCTACCATGTGCATGTCCAGCCTATCCTTGAACACCTTCACTGATGGGGCTTCAATCACCTCCTGTGGAAACCCATTCCATACCCTTCGGGTCGTCCTAACTGTCAGGAAGTACTTCCTCGCATCCAAATTGAATCTTGCATCCCTTATGAATTTATTTAAACACCACCCCAAGTTATTTCACATTCAAAGCTCTTCATGCAATTGAACAACCAAGAAAAGGCATAATTAGTGTGATTTGAGTTCAGTGAAGCAAAAAATGAAACATTGAAATTACTAAGAAGTGGTCTCAATCCTAAAGTGTTTGATGCAGATAAAGTTACATGTATGACATTTCCTTTCTTGACATCATTGCTAAGAAAAATCACACAACGCTAGCCCATCTCTTGAAATTATTACAAAATAAAATGGAGTTTTAGCCTCTCATGTTTAAAGGACAAATCCTTTTTCTTTTGGATCAGTGAGAGCAATATTTATTGATTTATGTACCAATATGAGTCACATTACCTGCTTAAAAACCATCAAAGCAGTGTACAACAATTTGAAACAAATAGAAAAGGTAAAAGACTCTTAAAAAGAACACATTTTAAAAGTCTAAATTAAACAGATTTATTTCACGCCCTTTCTAATGGTCAAAAAGCAAAGACTAATCACAGTTTTTGAGGGAAGGATTCCATGGGGCAAAGCCCTTTTATGTGTGTCCCCCAAATGGGCCTCTTTGGGCAATAGCGGTCCTTAGAGGGTCTGTCCTGCAGATTTGAATTCCCAGGTGGGTTTCTGGCCTATTTACATCCTATTAAACTTCTCAAATTGAGCCTAGAAAGCAAATGGTATAATATGATCCAGATATCATGCATTGTTTAGCAGCTTGGCTGATACATTTTGTATCAATTGGAAATTCTTCTGGACATTCTTCAAGGGTAACCCCATAGTCTAATAGTCTAAGCATGATATAATGAAGCCATAGATAACCATGGCCATATTAGCCTGATTCAGAAGAACACCAAACATAAATTTTTCAAATCCCCTCCTTGCTATGGAAGATACAGGGACAGCCTGAGCTAAAGGAGCACGGCCAAGCAAAGGATCTGCCAAGCAACCTCTTCCAAAACAGGCTGAATTCACCCTCTGAACCAGGCTTTGCCCAGCACAGCAACACCTGCATCATATCCAGGTTTAACTTCAGCTTCTGCACCCACATCCAGCCCATTATTAAACCCAGGCAATAGATTTCAATGGATTCCTTTGTGCTAGGTGACAAAGATAAATAGTGTTGGGCATCTTCAGCATATGGGCAGCACCTTACTCCAAAGCTCTGAGTGACCTCTCCCAGTAGATTTATGGGGATATTGCATGGACTGTGGAACAAGATACAACCCTGTTGGACCAGCACAACTTTTTGACAGAAGGGAACTATGCACAGATCCAGCCTTAGTAGCAGTAGGAGGAAACTATGGTTAATAGTGCTGAAAGTCATTGAGAGGCCACACGCCCACATCCAGGTTTTGGCATAAGTCAACCACAAGGTGGCCAGAAGAGTCTTGCTTTCATATCCTGGCTGAAAGCCTGGTTGAAATGATTTTTGATAATTGGTTTCACCAAATGCATCTCAGGATTTAATGCCACCGCATTTTCTATCCCCTTGGCCAAGAATGGCATATTTGAAACTTGTCTATAGTTTGTTTATTCAGTTAATTAGTTTGTCAAGGAAATCTCCAGGATCAAGGGATATTTTCTTTAATGCAGGTCTGCCTCAAAGCAGGATGAAGTAGTTCCCTCTTAATGATAAAGAAAAATACCTTTATCATTTCCTTTAGCTTTCACGTCTGGCCCACATTGTCTGGTTTAGGCAGACAAGAAGGCTGAGAATTCAAAATACAGATGGTGTACCTTACTGCTCCAGATAACTTGTCCACATCCTTGAGATCAACATGCCTAAAAGAATCCAAGCCAACTGAGCAAACACTTGCCAAATTTGCATAGTCCTTACGTGACCTAATAATGGAAACCAAGTCAAACAGATCCAGCCAGCTTTGTCCAGGGATTGATCCAGCTTTCCTGTGCAACATTCTGATGAAGAACTTTTACAGTAGGAACACACCCCACACATCCATTCCGTGCAGATGTGAGCATTCAGAAACGTGTGCTTCCTTTGTTGCTCTCACTGCCATAGTATTTGTCTTCAAATGGTATCTTATTTATGTTTGGGAATGCAGGTGGTGCAGTGGGTTAAACTGTTGAGCCACTGGGCTGTTGACCAGAAGGTTGGCAGTTCAAATCTGAGCACCTGCATCTTTGTCTCAGCTGCTGCCTACCTAGCAATTTGAAAGCATGCAAATGCAAGTAGATAAATAGGTAGCACTTTGATGGGAAAGGTAACAGCATTCCATGTACCTTGACATTTAGTCATGCAGGCCACATGGTCACAGAAGCATCTTTGGACAGCACCGGCTCTCCAGCTTACACATAGAGATGAGCACCAGTCCCAGACTCAGACATGTGTGGGGGAAACTCTAGCTTTACTTTTACTTATTAATGTTTGGCCAGGTCCTTCCTAATGTCGTTCCTGTCTAATTGCTCTCAATTCCCTGCTAAACCAGGAAGTTGACCTAAAAGAAAGAAACTTAGAAGCAATAGTACCAATGGCTTGAGCAAGTTCTGTATTCCACAGATCAGTCAGATTTATTAGAGGTTTGATACTACCATTGGCACATAAGGTGGAAAAATCTCAAATGATTTTAGAAATCTTTCGTATTAATCAGGAAGCTGGTGCAGACCCTGCTCATCAGTTCTCCCCCCTGAAGAGGTCCTGACTAGCACCAAGACTGGTCTGAAATTAACAAGATAGTGATCAGTCTATGACAATGGATTCACAGAAAGGTGAAAATTCTCTGAAGATAGAGAATCATTTCCATCAGAGCAGAATAACAAATTGGGAGAGCCCTCACTGCCCTGCCAGATTGTAGTTGGCACAGGCCCATGGTTGCCATTGTCTGACCATCCTTAACATATATTTTGAAATCCCTGAGATTGCCTTTGGTGATCTAGCACTAGGAATTATTGAATGAACAATGTGTTAAATTTATAGGGTCCTCTGAACATCATGTTGTTACTCATCTCATGCCTGATTCCCATTCATATTTATGATTGCCACTCACGTCAGGAGAAGTTTAGGCAAGTCTCTCCAAATCTATTTGGATCTCCCCACACAAACTAAGTGGAATAGATTCAGTCTGTTGATGAAATGTGCACAAATCCAGTCAGGAGCAGGGGAATGAGACAAACACAAGCATGTGTTGAACAGTTTGGGATTTTTTTTATCTGTGTGTGTGTGTGTTGTGTTCACTTTGGAGTTTTGAATGGAGTATACTCTCATACTGGTAAGCAAAAGTGAATTCTTATACATTCTCATCCTGATTGAGAAAATTCTAATTCTGTTCACTATGTCAAGAATAGAGAATGTTTAGGAAGAGATGAATGGTACACCAACAGAATCCCGACACTACTCTAGCTACCCAGCAGCTCATGTTCAAAATTAGCAGACTGCTAATTGAGAAATGTCAAATTCCTATGAAATGCTGTCAGTCCCTCTCCCTGCCCTTCAGCCCTAGCGCACTGCATGAAATAAACTGGTAGGGAGAACCAGGTAAGACATATCCCCTGTTCTTCCCTCAGCCAGGTCTCGGTTACATGGCAGGCCAGTATCTTTATTCAGAATTAAATCCTGGATTAGTGTTACTCCACAAGTGACCTGGCATTACAGTAGGGCCTTCAAATAAGGAGGATTATTTTTACTGTCACTGTGACTATTTTCTGTAGATAACCTGAAATAAATGTGGGGAGGACATTGTCCAGATTGATTTTCCCTGTTATATCTGTCCTATCCAGCCACCTCACTTGCTGCTGATCACTTTAACAAAAGGAACATGGTGTGTGTGTGTTAATTTTAAAAGTGTGTGAGATTGGAAATCCACTCAAATACTAGAAGTTTGCATGCTTTGTCAAACAATGCAATTAAGGAAGGATGCATGGTTTCCTGTGGGAATCCATTCCTGCCCCTCCGCAGCTCATACGCTGTTGCTAGGTAAGCGCCGTAGCTAGGCACGCTATGTCAGCCAATTGCATTTACAGAATCATTAGGTCACATGGTGTTACGTACAGCCAATAGTAAAATGATTTACCAGCCAGCAGTATTGCTACTTAGCCAGCCAATAGCATTGTACTTCTGTGTATCCTTATAAGGCTTGTGACCATATATAGCAACAAGTACGCTTCCTGTTACCCGCGCCTGCGCATAAGCAATCAATAAGCCTTTGTGAATCCTGCGCTTGCGCACAGTCAACTAGGGTGTTCACTGCTTTACTCGATGGCTATTGGATTACGCAAGTAAAAATGTATCAATCTGTGAAATAATAAAAAGGGCTGCTTGTGTTGACGCAGAAGAATTTTCTGCGAAGATCTTCCTTGTTCTCTCGAACAACCAAGCACGCTTTAAAACTTATTCTTTGTCTGCAGTGTCTTATTTCTTTCTCTGAACTCTCTTGCACCGATTGTCGAGCTGGATCTCGACAGTTTCCAAAAAGCAGTGATCAGGAATTCAATATGTGTAGGTTGTCAGATCTTTGTCTGATAGAAAGCTATGCATCTGACTCAGATCATATATGAAAAGCATTTCTGGGGATACAGTTACTGCCCTATCCATAACAGCTGGCATGAATCAAAGATCTTGGGTTCAAATGACTGGCTTTTGAGGAACTGCCACTGAATATAGACTAGACATTCCTCACTCCGACTGTGCTCCTAACAAAGTGGAAACTGCCACAATTGAGTGGTGCCAGATATCAAGCAACCTGCACCATCTGGCTCTCAGCTGAAATTGCATCTCATCAACATGTATTGAAATGAAGTGAAGTGGTAAAAACTGCTAAATATTATTGCATGTTTTAGTATCCATCTTACAACCCATTTCTAACCAGGGTTGGGAGCATGAACCCCCAGATGTTTTGCCCAACAACTCTGACTATGTTTCACTCTTGGCTTTCATCATCATTGTGCCAATGAAATTCATAGATCAAAACATCTGGAGGGCCACAGATTGCCCACCCTGGCTTTTGACTATTCATGTTCAAGAATAAAAGAAGTCTCTTGGCTAAAACCTGGAATTAAGCAAAGCTTAACAGAATGAAACAGCACCTCTCAAGATAAATGAAGGGACTCTTTGAATGAGCTAATTGGATGTTTTATTTCTGTAAATAACAGATAACAGATTGAGGGTTATGCAGCAGCAAAAACAAATGCAATGAAAACATGACTGGAGAAATCCAGATCAAGAGTGCAATTCTAAATAGGTCTAATCATAAGTAAGTCTTATTGAATTTAGTGGAGTGTCTTCCCAGATATGCATGCATTATAATACATCCTTGTTATTTAAAACTTGGGTTTTCGTTCTATTTTTACTAGTCTGTGACAGCAATATATCTACAAGTATCTCTGAAATATTGCTGCCTTCCAGTATTTTATCTGATAGTGTCTGTATGTATGAGGTTATTAGCTGCTTTGGGCTTCCTTTTAGGGAAAAAGTGGGGTATACATTTAAAAGATGATGATGATAATGTTCAAGGAAAGATTGGACAAGCGCATGTTGGAGATTACATGAGTGGAGCCAGCAGGAACTGGGGGAACTGACTAGATGGCCTGGGAGACCCCTTCTGACTCACTTTGTTTTCATATTTCTGTGATGATGACAATGACATTGGAATTCAAGTACCTGCTGTCTTTGCCTGAAGTATTGCCTGGCCATTTTCTCCTGAAGAAAGCTGGTGATGGCTGGAATCTAGCTAGCCAGCAGTACCAACCATCTTGCCTCCAGAAAGCAAAGGAGGGAGGCTTTAAATGTTTTGTCTGTCTTAAGGATACAATGCAGACATTCAATCCCACCATGTCATGCCATTACCCAAGTCCGAATCAGGTAGTTACAGAGCTGCTGAAAGCATGAGATCGGCAGGAGAGGCCCTTCTCCGGGAACCCTCCGTGAAAGAAATTAGGAGGGTGAGCACCTGGAGGAGGGCTTTCTCTGCGGTGGTGCCTAAGTTATGGAATGCGCTCCCCAGAGAGGTCCGCCTGGCACCGTCGTTATTTGTTTTTCGGCGCCAGGCGAAGACCTTTTTATTTAAGCGGCATTTTAACTGTTAATATTATTGGATTTTATCTGGCCAGGGTGGCTTATTTTATATTGGTATTTTTGTATTTTTAATTTAATGTTTATATTTTTAATTTAATATTATAATTATTTTTAACTTATTGTTGTAAGCCGCCCCGAGGCTTCGGCGAATGGGGTGGCATAAAAACGTTTTAATAAATAAATAAATAAAATAAGAAAAAAGATGTTGGGAGAACCAGTCATAGATACTTTAGTGAACAGAGGAAAACACAAATGTGTTACAAGGGATTTTATCCTTCAGTAAGAGGACTAGATGTATTACAGGAGAGTTGCAATTCAAACACATTTAATAGCATCTGCTATTTGAATGAGTGTTATGAGGGAAGGGCACACAGGTAAGAAGCAGGCTCTGTTGATACTGATTCTATAGTATAATTAAGAAAGACAAAGAGATAGAATCAAATATCACTATCACTGAACATTCAAGAGTCAGTATCCAGTGTGCTGGCTGTCTACCTTTAGGCACCTGTGCACCCAGTAAGAGGCATTTCAAAAAGGCACTTCCAAAATGTCTCCATGAGGACAATAATTAATTGAAGCCAGGGTTTGGAGAACTGTGTGCATGCAGTCATGTACATGCAAATTCTACTCCCTGAACAACCCTATACTGGTATGCCACCGTGCAAAAAGAATCTCGATGGAACCCCTCACGTAACCACCATATGACCCTTTTATGTTTTGCAGCACTTTCTCAATATGCACATGTGGGGAAGGGTGGATTACTTTCATTCTTATTAAAAATAACAGTGCAGAGTTCCTGGTTAATCAAGTTGATCATGCCCATACACAGATTGGCCCAACTGGGGGTTGGAGGGAAAGCATCACATTCCCTGAACCAAGTATATAAGGACATCACTTTCTCATCACAGTCTTTAATTCTGACGATAACTTTCCTGCAGTTTCTCCTGTCCCTCACATCATGAGATGACAGAAGCAGCCATGGGCCAGCAAGGATGAAGCCATAGGAAAACAGGGCTCTTGTGGTCTTTTTAACTTCAGTCCTTTACTTTCTTTCTCCAGTTACCTAATTGAGCTGTCCATGGTCCTGATTTCTGTTTTCCTGAATCTGATAATGCTAACCAAGTAACAAACTGGCCAGTTGTAACTTAGTCTGGTTTGATGGCATCGATCTGTGTTCAGCTAGATCTGGCTTGCTTCACCCTAATCAGTTCATGCAGTCTGCCTCTTCTCTCAGAATCTCCAAGCCCTGGCAAAGAAGATGCAATCCACTCTGAAAAAGCCAGAGACGTATTCATATCTTCCTTGCTCATCCTGATAAGCCACAGCATTCAAATGCCAAGAATGTGGGATAATACAGCTGAGATTCCAAATTGGACTGTTTGCTTTCTATAGAGGCCTGAGCCCTGGATGCTAAGTTAGCCAACTACTGGATGGGGTGTGGGATTAGGCAGCTACTGGATCTTTCATAGTAATTCGATATATGCTACAATTCTCGGGTGAATTATGAAGCCCCCATTTAGTGCAGGAAATCTGCTCCTTGAGAATGCTTGCCAAGTGCTCCCGTGCCTCTTAAACCCATGGCTGAAGGAGATTCTGGCACATCCCAAAGTAGTCTAAACCACTGTGGAACACCTTGTACTGTCACAAGCATCATTCTTATGGTTAGTCAACATCCCCTTATGATTTGACACTTTTGGAGATAAATACCATGATCTGCCAATTGCTGCAATTAAAAACACCCTTAAAGAGACCAATGCAGAGCTCGGTTGAAAGGTTACTAACCCTAATGACTCCTCTTTCAGCAGATTTAGTGCTGGATCGTTTTGAGCCTTTTACTTTGTAATAAAACTCATTATGCTTTCTGCATTATGAGCATTATTTCTGCATCCCAAACATTCCCAAATTGTTTTGCAGAGTTTCCATATAGAAATGTTATAATAATAATAATAATAATAATAATAATAATAATAATAATAATAATAATTTGTTCTATCTCTCCCTCTACTCTCAGTTTCTCTCCCCCTCTCCCTTTCTATGCCTGTGTTTTGCTTCATTTTCAAAGTTAGGAAAAACAATTTCCATAGGACCAATGAGGAGTTTTCAGGGAGAGAAAGGCTAATTAAGTTGAACTCAATCAGCTTGGCAAGCTTGAATACCATAATTAATTAATCCGTGGCTCAGATTGTCCTAGAGGGGGATTGTGTTCCTAGGAGCACTAAGGTGAAATCTGTTTATGGAGAGATGGGGTCAGTTCTAGCCCCTATTAAAAGCAGGGCAGTGTGTGGGTCTTCACAGGAGAGGATATAGGAACAGGGTGATCTCATTAACATTGGACAACAGGACACACTGCCAAGGAACTAGGGGTAAAAACAGCTCTCCCAGAATCAGAGAGCAGCATTTGGCAGGTGACTCTGCCAGGCGCATGCAAATGTCTCAGTGCCCAGAGTCTTGCAAATTAAAACCAGCATCTCCCTGCATGATGTCAAAGTGCACATTCATGTCTTGTGTGGTCTGTGCTTCCAGGCTTTGCTGCCCGGGCTGAGAAACTGCTAAGGAGGGCAAATTTCTACTTACTTTCTTTGCTGCATAGAAGCAAACCCTTTTTGCTTTGGGGTGGCTTTCTGAAACATCAGGCAAGTGCTATGTAAATTCTGAAAGCCTTGCTTGAATTGTGTATATGGAAGGAGGGACATAAACATCACTGAGAGAAAGGATGAAACTGTTTCTCTTGTTGTTTGGGGATGGGAAAATGTTCCTGTCTTCAAGAAAGGAAAAAGAGGAAGAATCTGAAAACAAACCAGTCAGACTGACATTAATCCCTGGGAAGATTATGAAGCAATCCATCTGCAAACACCTTGAAAACAGTGCAATGATTACTCAAAGCTGCCACAGATTCTTGAAGAACAAAGCCTGCCAAATTAATCTGATTTCAATTTTGCTTGGGTAACCTCCCTGATGGACTGTGGGAATGCTGTGGACATAATCTATCTGGACTTCAGCAAAGCTTTAGACAAAGTGCCCCTTTAGATCCTGAACAGCAAACTAGTCAAAATTGGACTAGATGGATTCCCAGTTGGCTACAGAATTGGAGCACTCAAAGAGTGCTCATCAGTGGCACCTTCTGAAACTGGGGAGAGAAATAAGTAGGATACTACAGGATTCATTCCTGGGCCCAGTGCACTTCAATTCATATTAATGGTATGGGTGAGGAAGTGCAGGGAACTATTATCTGATTTGCAGATGACACAAAACTGGAGGGGATAGCTAAAACCCTGGAAGACAAAAAGAAGATTCAAGGTGATCTTGATAGGTTCGATTACTGGGCTGAGAACAACAGAATTAAATTCAACAGGGACAAATGCCAAGTTCTGCACTTAGTAATAAAGAAACCAAATGCATCATTACAAGATGGGAAATACTTGGCTCAATAATACTGTAGGTGAGCAAGATCTTGGAATTGCTGTAGATCACAAGCTGAAGAGTCAACAATGTGATGTGTCTACAAAAAGGGCAAATACTATTTTAGGATGTATTAAGAGAAGTATCATTTCTAAATCATGTGAAGTACTAGTTCTCCTTTACTTGGCACTGGTAAGCCCTCATGTGGAGTACTGTCTGCAGTTCTGGGCACTGCAGTTTAAGAAAGATGCATACAGGCTGGGAAGAGTTCAAAGGAGGGCAAAAAGGATGGTCCAGGGACTGCAAACAAAGCCCTATGAGGAGAGATTGAAATGAGGGGAGCTGGGCATTTTTAGCCTTGAGAAGCAAAGACTGAGGGGAGATGTGGGAACATCTTAGAAACAAAGAAACAGAGTGAGTCAGAAGGGGTTTCCCGGGCCATCTAGTCTGACCCTCAGCTCCAGCTGGCTCCACTCATGAGCATGTCCACCCTATCCTTGAACACCCTCAACCACCTTCTGTGGAAGCCCATTCCATACACTAGGGGTCCTAACTGTCAGGAAGTATTTTGAGAAGAAAGGGAATTTACAATTCAATGCTGAAAGACACCTCAAAGCACTGAGCCTATTACAGGTGGAATTTTCATAAGTATGGAAAGGAAGTAAGAATGCTTCAGAATCCATTGGAAGTATCCATTTGTTAACCACCATTCAATTATAAATTAATTCTATTACCTAATAGATAGATGTTAGATAGTTAGATAGATAGATAGATAGATAGATAGATAGATAGATGATAGAATCTGCACATCTCAGGAAAAGTCTGGCCATTGCAGATTTCTCCAACATCTCTGTTTCCAGAGATGGTTCATTTCAACCAGCTTGAGCATATCTGACACCTGGGGATACTGGAGGAATCCTTAATGGATTAAAATAAGTTCTATTTCCAAGGCTCTAACCTGTGAATTCTACAGCAAACTGCTTTTATCTGAGTTGCCTAGATTTAATGGATGTTTATTTTGGGGGGATTTGTGCAAAAGTGCATTTTCTAGCAGGGATGACATTCTTATCCCAGGTGAGAAAATCTGATTCCTTCCACGATTGGGTGCTAGAAAGGAAAATAACTGGCACAAAACACAGATGGAATGGATTTCACAGAGTCTTTAGATGCCACAGAAGTGTGTGTGTGTGTGTGTGCAGTGCATGTGCGTAAATCTCCACCTACTCCTTCTTAGAATCAACACCGGTAATGCTTCCAGTCAGGTGGTTTGCTTTGAGGTTTCAAATAAAGTATGCCAAATAGCCATCAGAGGAGTGCTGGATTTCTCTCCACATCTTCAAACTTTGGGAATCACAAAAGGAAAGCTGTCTGTAGGCCATTCAATCTCTGATGACTTGGACATTCTCAACAGTAAGGAATTTACAAGCAGCTCTTTGTAACTCACTGAAAGATGTATAATGGCTTGTTTGCGAATGTGCCATCTCCTCTGTTTATCTCCCCAAGGAGTCCCAAAGTGTAAGATTGCTTTGGCAGGATTTATCCCAATGAATTCCTTGAATAGAAAAACACAGACATACTTCAGTGTCACTAGACACCACAGTAGAATGAGCAAGATCTGAAAAATGCATATTTTCCTTTCTGGATAGCTTAACAAGCTTGGAGAGGCAAAGAATATGTACTTGGTTGGTTTCAATGTGAAGTTCATTTTAAACAATTAGACTACAGTGCAATTAGTGCAGTCAGTTAAGGAGTTCATTGCATTCAACAACTGGACTTGTTTGCTAATGCTTGTACAAATAATGAATGGCCCTGCAAAAGGGAGGGTCATACCTTCATTTCATTTGTTATTTATATACCACCTGATCACCAAAGGTCTCTGAACAATCTGCACAGGTTGATAACCTAATGAAATACAAAATAAAAACAATACAAAACCATAATAAAATGTGGAAACAGTGAATGGCAAATCCCAGGACCCATCAAAATTGTATATAAAATATACAATTGTATATTGTATCATTGTTATTAAATGCCAGGAAGTAGAGGACTGAAAAGGACTGAAAAAAAATGGCAATGTTGAAGCCAAGTGGGCCTCACCAGGGGCCACCACTGAGAAGACCCTCTTTTAGATAAGTTAAGCACATGTATCATATACACTCCTGCACATGTTCAAGTGCATGTACACAGGTGAGTTGGTATCATCCTGATTCTGCTCATTACCATATGTTTACTGAATATCTATTTAGGATTTCTGAGACGTTTGCCCTAAGTCCAGCAGTGTAGCAGACCAAGCAATTGTATTAAATAACTGACTTTGAGGGCCTATTGACAAATCTTGCATTCCACAAAATTACATCACATGGAAATATGATCCTTTCATGTTCATGTGTGTTCATTTAAACACATTTGCAGTGAGGCATGAGACATATATTTCAAAAGATTTACCTTGCCGAAGACTAAAATTAGGAGATGAACCATCTGTTTTTAAGCTGTTCGCTATTCTGAGTGCTGTTGCTAACTGAACAGTTCATAAAACCCTTAAACAAGCAAGCAAGCAAACAAACAAACCATAATGAATGGCAGGAGGTCCGGCAAATCCAAGCAACAAAATAAGAACAATACATTACCATGGAAAGATAAGATACCACAAAATTAAGGATCCTTCCTAACGGAGTAAAAATAATCACAAATATCTGCCTTGCTTGAACATAGTAACTAATGTAACTAATTAGGAAGGGACAGCATGGCAGACAGGGGATATGGGGTCATACCTCTGGCTCCTGCAGTACCCCCACATCCATATGTTAGTGTGGATGTCTGATGCAAGGGAACCAGACACAGACCTCTGCTTGTGTTGACTGTCCTTGTCTCTAGAACTCTGAACAGCCCGAGGACCGAGAGTAGAGAGATGCACACTTGTAGGCCCCCCTGCTTTAGACAGCCATGCTAACTTGCATATAACTTAGAGGAGACAGTGTGTCACTGTAGGGAGGGCCCCACAGCTCTTTTCTCCCCCTGTTACTTCTTCAAACAAGCAATTCATGAAGGGGGACTTGACATGGCCTCATGCTAGAATAGCACACTGTTCCAACAGCCATGTCCACTTCAGACGAGCAGCAGGCTTCTAAGTTCTTAGGCAGGCTGGCTTTTTGCCAATTTTCTAAAGTGGTCATCGCCATTGTTTCCACACAGATGGCAGGGCTGAGCATGGGGTCATGCAAAAGGCAGCTGATGTTCCATGAAGCAATAGAACCTTCCCCTAGATGCTTGTTTTTTTCCTGCTGCACACTGAAAGCCCCCCTAGGCTGCTGCTCCTAGAGTTTACACTATCCGTTTCCTTTTGTGCTCCTTTTTGATGTTGTGAAATTTTACATTCCTGTTCCAGTGGGAATCAACACTAATGAAATTGCTTCTTACTGTTGCCATGAATGCATCCCTGTGGTAGGCTCTGGTAGGATGCATTAAGCAATCATGATCAAAGAAATATATAATGTCACCTTTTCTTTTTCTAGTTAGATTTTCATTATGAAGGAATCGTTTATTAAATCTCCATGCTCCATTATTAGATGACCTTTTCCCTATTGGACAGAGCGGGACACTATCAATCCCAAAGCTGCTTTAAAAGGAAAATATTAATTCAAGAACCATAATACTCAGAGGAACAAATTGGAAAATATATTCAAATAGATTTAGCATTCTTTATCAACCCTGCAAATTTGATTTCAGCATTGATTTCAGAGTATAAAAATCCTGCCCACATTTTGGTGGCATGTACCTCTTTTTATGTTGTTGCTCTAGTTGTTGCTACATTGCAATTATATCCCACTTTTTTCCTTGCATTGAATTTGAGTGCTTTGGAATGGATTGTAACTGTGCAAGCCCCAGAACAGCTCCTTCAAAGAGTGCAATTGCTGTCTTCTTTTATTTATTCCACTGGGATAGACCAAGGTGCCAGCAATGAATTCCCCTTGACTTCCATGTGCTCCTTCCCCCTAATGCCACTATATTACCCTAGCCATCCATTTCTTGCTGGTTTTCCAGGTTTTGGGGAGCTATCTTTATTCAAAAGAATGGAAGAATGCCTTTTCTTAGACCTAGTGGATGGGAGTATGAGGTTTAAATTTCGTGTGCTGGTCTTGTTTATATTAGCTTTGTTTCATTTAGTTTTGCCTTACCCCTTTTACTGTTGGCTAAAAGACAACTACAGCCTTATGTAGGCTGGCAGCAATTGCAGGGTGGTCACTTCACTCCTTCCTGGAGGATCTGGCTGCTCAAAGGGCCTTTGACAGATTTTGTAGCAAGAGCCTTCGGTGAGGCTGGGGAAACCAGGCTTCTGCCAGAGACTCATGCTTTGAGCAAGAGGATGGTGTCACCTACCATGTTCTTCCCATAAGAGCACTTACAGAATCATTAACTGTCCTCACCTCAAAGCTTGCGCCCCACCCTCTGCAATGCTGCGCACTGGAGGACCCAAGAGCTGGAGGTGATGGAAGAGCCTGCGTTATTCATCTCACTAACCATTAATTATAGTTCCTCCAGTTGAGGAAATTGCAGAGAATTAAGGCGTATTTAAAACTGCAAGGCAAAGAAGCTTGCACTCTCCCATGACATGTTCAAAAATCTGTGCTAAAACCCTAGCAGACATCAAGTTAACTGCACATAGGGTTCTTTGGTGTAAAGGCCTAGATGCATTCGTGTGTGGATTCACTGATGCCTTTTTAAATTATTGCAATGTTTTATTCCTGCTTTTAGGGACAGGAAAATGAGCAGTGCTCAATCTCACCAAGATTCTCTGATCATCAGTTCACTGAACATCTCTTCTTGATTTGTGTTTGCATTTCAAATGCTGTTTGTTTCTTGTGAACTGGAAACATGTATAAAAGTAGCAACTACAACACAAAAGTTATACAAGCAATTCCCATGGCTGTGCAAATTTCCAAGACTGCACAAAATTCTCCCAGAATTTAAAGCATAGGTAATTTACAATGTGCATATGCATATATTTTATGAAAGTTCCACATTTTTCAAGTCCACATTTTGTTCCTATGACAGCAAGTTCAGGAATTTGCTGATATTTTAGGGGAAAATGTTTTCCTGTTTGCATCCTGAATAGTGAATGTGGCATTTCTGAGTGCTTTGCAAACAAAATGAAATTCCTATTATACATTTTGTCAAAATACTACAATATTCCTGAAACACAAGATTCCATGCATGACCATGAGGAAATGCAGGACTTAATGCAGCATTTATTCCATTCTCTGATGAGAAACATGGAGAAGGTGAAATTCTTCCTGAGTTAGGGGGAACTGAGTGTTAATTCAAAAATGAGCAAGCTAAACAAGTTAGGTCATCCTCCTATGGGCTTCCTGACATCATCTGGGAGGGTACAGAAGTTCTATGGCCTTGGAGCTCTGAAGGCTAAGCCCCTTTCCTTGCAGCTGGTGAAGAAGGTTCTATCACCAGCAAATAAATGACATATAGAAAGTACCACTGGGATAGGGGGTGACATTTACAATCGGTGTCTTGAGGGCTGGGGGTGACCATTACAATGGGTCTCCCCAAATGCTTCTTCCCCAGGTGCTAACTCTAGAGAGCTAGAAACAGTTTCCTAGACAAAATGCCTGAAACGGGCTCGCATTGCCTCACCTTGTTCTGGGCATGTGATGCACATTAGTTTGGAGACTTGAAGGTGTGGGCCATTGGCTTGTACCCTGAATTGCTTCCACATAATACCAAAGACATGAGCAAGAGAGGAGCTGCTATAGCATTGCAAGAGCTCCAAGAAAGACAACGTTTGATAAATGCTTGGCAATTTCTGTTGGTGCCTTGTGGTATTTTGGTTTGGTTTTGTTTTTACAAACCCAGGCTTACTGAAGTCCAACAAGTCTTGCTTGTTCAACTGGAGCCCGTACCAGATTGTACGCTTTCTACTTTTTTTATATATGAAGATCCATGTGTTTTTCTGTGCATATTTTTCCAAAGGTACTCATCAGTTGTGAATTTCTTTGAAATATATACATTCTTCTCCCATTAGCTAAAGCATATTTGTGTGTAGTTTTCAAAAGTATAGATGTTTTAACATATGCTCCTGGACACTTTTTTTAATGGTACATGAATTTTAATGGCACATGAAGGAAAAAAGCAGTCGTTTATTAGAGACACTAAAAGTAGTATTTGCCCCTGCTTAACAGGGGGAGTTGGAACATAGCAATAAGCTATTCAGTTTTTTTAAAACCTCACATTGTCCTATACTTTGCACAGCACAAAAGTAACGGCGGTTTGTACTAAATCAAGGATCAGTTATTGAATCTGGCTTCATTACAGGGTGGGGAAGCAGCACAATATGAGTGATCTGTCAGGTCTCTCCCACCCAATTTTCCTTCTTTTCTTCCTGCCTGCCTTCTGGCCTGCATGGAAAGCATCCCTTCAGTTTTTGACACTCCGGATTGTAGAATGATTTTTTCTCATTATTCAAGAGACTTACATTGAAGCTGCTTGGGATTTAATATGGCTACATTTATTCTGTTGCTTTTGCTTTATTAGTCGTGCTTGCTTGCCCTCAGCATTTCTGCTGGCTTAAATTAACTCTACATTGAGTATAAGCCTTTGAACTGAAATCTGACTGTAGGGGGTTTTTTCAGTGATGCACACAGCAAAGAAAACCCCATTGACAAATCGCTTGGTGTGGAATTTTTTTGGAGGGGCAAGTGTAGCTTTGCCCCCTTGGGCACATGTGCATGCCCTCATAATTATGCATCACTGCAGAGGGGGAGGTGCAGAGGACGGATGCAAAATGCAGAGCCCATGCTTGTGGAGGGGACTGTTCCTGGGTGACTGTGTTCCAGCCTGGCCTCTGAGCACAGTACAGCACTATTTCCTCCATCCGAGAGCAAGAGGGGGGAGGGAGAGATGTGTGCCCTGTACCCCACCCCAATCAGCACACAAGGTCTTTGCAGTGCCACTGAACCCATGCTGCACTGACAGGAGAAAGCTTAGGACTAATATTTTAACTTTGTCCTTTGTCCATAGTGTAGTACTGTTTTAGGACAAGTTAGGAAATTAAAATGCAATGCTCTCTCTCCCTCCTTCCCCCACATATATACATAGATAAAGTAATTACAGGAACATTTCTATGGCCATTATATACTGTCCTAGATAGTATATACTGTCCTATATATCCTAGATAGCCATAGGAAAATTCAGAGTCCCAGATCCAACCCCAGCAAAATATTCCAAGGTTGATGGTGGGGCCGCAATTTCAGAACATCTTTCTGCCTTCACAGCTGCACTGGCTGTGACTGAAAAAACACACTTGTGGCTTCAGAGCTGGGTGATGTTCTACAGAGTGGGGAGGAACCAGGCTCCAGTGGGACTTTTGGCATCCTGGGGCTGCCTAGTCCTTCATCTTCACCAGCCAGAATGCTGGTTCTGGGGGGCAGGGAAGCATGGAGCACACCTCACCTCCAGACTCTTCCTACCTGTTCCGAATCTTTCGTTTCAGGGATCGGAGGCTACCACATTGGACACTGTTTCCTGTTATCAGTGTGTGTGCGTGTGCATGTCTGTCTGTGGCAGGGTGTGAAGAAAAACAACAATGTAAAATGAGTGCACAGAGCGGGAACAATATGTCATGCATGATTCTGCATTTCTTATTCATCATTGTTCTGTTTGTTGCTTTAAAGGGGGAAGAAAAACACTTTTTAAAAATAGAATGCTACATGCTTCAATCTAAGCCCATACCTTGTGTGTGTGTGTTTGGGTGTATATCTGCGCATATATGCATATATATATATGTGTGTGTGGGGGGGGGCTGTTTTTAGCCTCCTTTTGTGGGGGCAGGAGAGGTGCTAACTCATCGCTCATCTTTAGGTAAAGAAAATTCTCCAGACAGATTTTTTGTGACTGAAAACATAGAGAGGTAAGTTTTCTTCACTGGTGCCAAAAACATCCAGTGTGACCTTGATGTTTTGTAAGGATTGCCATAATTGCTTTAGGCAAGAAGAGGGCAACCTGTTCAGCACACAGGGTGGCATTTCAAATATGCACAAGCAGAAGAAGAAAAGTTAAATGAGATTAAAATTATTCACATATTTCGGCTGCTTGCATGGGCATGTAATTTGGACAATGTTTTCAGATGAATTAAATGGGTTTATGTTTACGGCAACCAAATCCTTCCATGCTGTAAAGATACTCATGGGTTTGTGGCAAAAAATTAAGTGTCCCTGGCCACAGGCATCAATGTAGGGTACTATTCTATGTACCTGGCAAAGAAAGAAAGCCAGCTCTTCATCTCTTTCCCTCATCTGAGCCTAGCAACAAAGAGTCAACATAAGGGTTATCCCATGATATTGACCAATTGGCATTCCCAGGACCAAATTCCATTCTGGAGATCCTCTCAGGATTGAAAGTTAAAGGGGCTGAATCAATGGTAACATAGGTGGGACCCAAAATGCAAACATATTTTAGCTTAAGACTCTTAGCCAGAAACGAAGCTTCAGTGGAATGTTTCAAGCTTTTAGAAGCAGTGTGTTGGTGAAATCCACAATGATATCAAATCAGTTTGCATTTCAAAGAATCCAACCTGCAATTTCCACCACTCACTGGATTATACAAATCTAGCTATAGAAACATATGGGGAAATGTTAATTTCACATTCACCCCATAGGCAAAATGTGAAAATAAGAATTGTGGTGGTGGGACAGATTCAAAGTTTGTGCATTTTTAGAAACACAAATTGTACAATTGCAAAGGAAGACAAGTTTGGAAGATTGAAAACATCCATTTCTGTAATACAGATGCATGCACATCACTGGATGTTCTCTCTCTGAGTGTGGGTGCACTGTTGCACTAGCAGAATTTGGTCATGGGATCTCTAAGTTACTGAGGTCTCCTGGCCATCAAGTGATAGGAACAAATCCAATCTCAGAAATGTGGATCTGGCTGATTTGCTTCAAAATTCCAACTAAGCAAAATCCCAGAGCATTGATAACAGTGGAGTGGTGATTTATCCATCTATAAATCCATCCTTGTATCCACCATTTTGGGGAAGTGGGGGCAGCAGAGCTTCGATATACATTTTATCCACATACATTTATACAGATTTTTAACCATGCTAAACTGCATCTGGCTGCCTTTCTCCTTCAATCTAGAAATATCAGTCCATATAAATTGCTTTAATATTGTAATATTAGCAGCAACCTGAACCAGAAATGTTAGTTCTATTATCCTTCCCTTTTGAAAGCAATAAATTGATTCTGACTGAGGGCAGCCTTTTTAGTTGCCACCAAAATGGGGAAGAAAATGAGGAACTAAAGTGCTTATCATTGGAATTATTCACAGCTATATAAAGCATTTAAATAGACTAGAGATACTGCACTATAGCCAGCCTGTCTCCGATGATCACTGCTGGTTTTCACATTCAAAAGGGCTTTTGAAATTCAGCTTGTTGCCTGCCCGCCTGTGTGCATGTGTGCTAATAGCAGCCAATCAACAGCAGCTTTTGCTGGTTGATTAGATGAATGGGAATCCTTTAAGCTTTCTGTGAATAGGACAATGAACCAGGAAGACTAGTAAGTGAAAATAATCAGCCATACAGCACAAGTCCATTACAGACTATAGAAGAAAGCCAGCATTCTGGTTCGAATGGTGATGGGCAAGATGGCCACAGGATTTTGCAGATTCCAAGCAATGAGGCTGGAGGATTGCTGCAGCTCGGGCTGGGATGAGCCTTTGTCCTTCGAGCATCAGCAGACTTCCCCTCACGTTCAGCCTAGTGCTGCAGTGTGAGCTGAGCCAGGAGGAAGGTCAGGAAGGCTCGCAGGTCCCCGTTGCCCACCCAGCAACCTCCCCCATCAAGTGCCGCTGCTCAAAGGGTGGCTGCAAGGTGCAGAAGAGGAGCTTTGCCCACGGCCACTCCAGGCATCATTCCGGGTGCCCAACCGTCTTCCACGCCAGGTGCGAAAGGCTGCTGCAGAGTGGTGCAGAAGCGGGGCACTGCCAGTGGTTGGCCAGGAGACATTCCAGGTGACCCCGCTGGCCAACCTCCTTCTGTGCCCAGTGCAGCTGGTGGCAGCAGCAGCACTGAGAGTGGAAGAGACGCACTGCTTGTGCAGCACCTGGAGCTTGATTCCTGGTAAGCACTCTGTGAACCCTGGGAGAACTTTCCAGGAACCCAGACTTAGGACTGCTGCAAAGCAGACCAGAGTCTGGGGCTGAGTCCAAGGAATGAAGCAGATTCCACAGACATGTCTAGCTCCATCCTCCTAACAGGGAATCCATGGTTGGTTCCCCCTCCATGTACACAGCCCTCAGCTGGTGTGAAAAGAAAATTGCCAGCTGCTTCTTAAAGGCTGAAAGAGCAATCTTGAAGAGCAGCTTCCAGCAACATTCTCAGGGGCAGGAAGGGGGTGAGACTGGTGCTTTCATGATCCTGGTGACCCTTCAGCTTCCTTCCATCCCATTCCAAAGGACCACACAAAGATGGTTGAAAGTAGTGAAATGCTTTGCACAGTGAGAGAAGTTCAGAAATAAGCTTTACCTCAGTTCTGCTCCTGCCTTCCAGAGGATGCCCAGAGTCCATAAGAGAGAATCTTGCAAGGAATTCCAAAAGTGGCACAACTTCTAAATCCTGCTGCATTTGTTCAGGCTGTTATAACAGGCCTCAGCAGGGGCGTCTTTAATATGCATGGTTTTGAAAAGAGATTGGACCCTTTATGGGAGTTAGAACTATCAATGGGTGCTCGTCATGATGACTATACTTTATGCCCAGGGCTAGAAGGAAAGCACTGTGTCAAAAGGAGCCCAAGGCCAAAAGGAGAGCTCCGTGTTTCATTCTTGTGACTTTACACTGCCATCTGCTTGGCCATTGCAGGATAAAGAGAGGTAGATACATTTTTGGTCTGATCCAGCACAGCTATTTTTACATCTTCGGATGGTGGAATGAATGAGGGTCAAGATCACCAGGATTTTCCAAACTTCAGCTTACTCTTCCCTCATGTCTGAGTCCCCTGCCCAAGGGTGAAACACATGGATGGAAAACGTGTGTAGGTGGAGCAGTGATCAAGTGCGAGGCAGGAATAAATCTTCCTAAATGTGCACACATTTCCTAATTTGTGCAACTTTCCTCCCTAGGGTAAAAAGGGAGCAATTCCACCTACTTAGGAAATTTGTGCAAATTAAACGTGAATGCATGTCTGACCTATTGCAAATAGTGCTGCCAGATTCACGTCCACACTTGCATCTGAATGGGTCATGCTCACACATTTGGCAAACAAAAATGGAATTCTCATACATCCTTGTTTATCTCCTCATGTTCTTAATGATAATATGATGCTATGCTTTAATCTTCCCTTTGATTGCCGTTGTTGCTCCCTTTCCTCCCTCAGAGGTATATTTCATTTTAAGAGAAGGGTGATTTTTCTCATATGTCTCCTGCTTGGGGCCAGATGCCTCTACTTATGGAGTCACTGGGAGTTGTCATCTATGCATGGATCAGACTCACCCTTCCTATAACAGAGCTTTCAAAAGTTGTTGAATCAGATTCTGATTCAAAGAGAAAAGGCCAGAATTTTTGGCTAAACTGCCAAGCCCAGCAGACCCAGAGATAAGCTAAGGAATTACAGAAAATCGGGCAGTTTTAAATCCTATGCAATGGTTTAGTATGTACACTGCTATGGGAGGGATGGACACAACATCATTAGTGTGATGATATGGCGCCAGGTTCAGGGGGTAGACCAGTTCAAAGCATCAGATGCTCCAAGTAATTGGCCCTTAAGCAGCAGGATCCACCTTGATGATGGGAATAGCAATTTTCAGTTTGGAAGGCAGGAGAGGTATCCACTTTGGAATCCACCTCATTATCATTAAGCTTCATTTCCCTAATGGCATTGCCCTAACTTTCCTTGCTGCTTTTGTTATTGACTTCTGCAATATTATACTTTTTGTACTACAAAGTCAGCCTGGATCATCAGCTTTAAAACAATAAAGCCTTTTGGTTAGAAAATCTTTGTCCTGATATGCTTGGAACAAGTGGTAAGAAAGCTGTTACCACAATAATGTGAATCTGGAGCAAAGAACCATCAGTGTGCTAAAGACACATGACTGCATTTCTCTGTGACATCTGAATCAAGTGAGGCCAAGCCATTTCTGAACTGGTGCCTAGACTCAGTGAAGGACTATTTGAGGACCAATAAGTTAGGCTGGATTCTGGCAAGATGGAGACCCTTGATCAGTGACTCTCCAGTCATCAGACAAGTTTATTGCATGCCCATTGCAAGATCAGATCCATAGTTCAGGGAACTGCTTCGATCCATCTCTGTCTGTGGAGGCCCCAGTCTTCATGCCTTCTAAGAACTTGTTCTGGAACACCTGTTCTGGAACACCTTGTTCTAAGAACTTGTTCTGGAACACCTGATAGGGTGGCTCCTAGACAAGGGTAATGAATAATGCAAATACTAGAAACCTCACGACTGGATTCCTGCAGTGTGGGGCTGTCCAACAAGATGCCTGGGAAGTACTGAATGGAACACCTTTACTGTGCTGGCGCTCTTCCCCTTTTCCACATATAATGCTTTTATTTATCTTTACAATAAGATGTCGTTGTTGCTATATAAAGTCCTAATCAGTTTGGGGCCAGAATATCTGAAAGGACACTTTCTCACGTACCAGCCGGCCTGGTGCTGAGGCCACCATATAAGGTACTCCTAGTGATTTTGTGTGGAGCTGGGGTCCTCTCCATGCAGCGAGTCCCCTTGTATGGAACATCTTGCCAGTGGGTATCTTGGCTACAAGTGAAGTGTTGGCTTAAAAAACAACAGCAACAATCTTTCTCTGATTGATCAGCCACAATTTTATTGACATAATCAGATTTTTTAAAGAATAATTATGTATATTGATCAGTGAAGGACACTGGGACAAAAATTTCCTCTGCCATGCTTCTCACCCTGTGGGCTGCAGCCCAGAAGGGCAAAGGATTCTCAGAGATCTGAGATCCTCAGGGATTGGAAACTTCCATCTAGCAGGCAGAAATTCTGCAGCATTGTGCCCTTAAACTCCAGCCAGAATAATAATAATAAACCTCCTCAGAAAACAACAGAAAACAGCCTGGTTGTCCAAAGTGGCTCAGAGCATAGATGAAACCTGACCTTCATTACATAGTCATTTTACTGGCTGGAGCAGACATAGAAGAAACAGAATTAAAAAGGAAACACTGAAGATGAGGAGAAATCTGTCCATTGGGAAAATAATATTTTCCCATTTATTCCCCCAACTCTTCAGTCACCTTTAATTCCATAGATGAGCACTCAGAAAACATCCTTGTTAAACTAATGAGCTCAACCCCTGATGAAATATGAAACAACAATTACACACAAGTTTGATAAAACTAGCAAACATCTATGGATATAACCCTAATTAATTTAGGATGTTTGACTTCCTGTCTTCTATTCTGTATTGTGTAAACTGCAGCATCTGCAGCTATATTGCAGTCGTGACCAACATAATGTATATTTTAGCTTGCAAATATTTGAGGCTTTAGCCTAGGAAAGTTGACATAGCATTGCAATCAATTAAGCAAACAAGCGACAAGGAGATTATTGACTAGGGACGTAAGGCTTCAGCAAGCTCAGCTGTCACCCAGAATGCATAAAATACATGCATGGCACCATTCGGGTCACCACCCATACATGCCGGTTGTAACACACAACATGGGCTTGGCCAAATTCTTTAGCAATCTTTGCTCTGCGCTACTGTGCACTAAAGAACAAAACAGCATAGGTCTAAGAAAAGAATAGGAGAGCAGTTCAGGAGATGTGGAATGTGCTAGCTCCCAAATAGTTTATAGATACTGTTTGGGCCATTGTCCCTTCAAAGCCAGTAATGTTTATTGCCCTCTAAGATCTTTGGAACGGGAGATAGCAGAGGTTAAACACAGAAAGACAATCACTAAAACCAATCATAAGCCCCAGAAGATTGCAGGCATCCTATGCAAGGTGGAAAGAACATGGACCTGAAGGTGCCTTCTATGCTCCTTGCACAATGCAAAAACTTGGACAGATGATTTCAGCTTCTGATCCCTCTCCCTGCCCTAAAAGCATTTAACTGAGTGCTTTTATGACCTCAGAGCCACAGCTGGCATGGTTCTTTCTATTACAGCTGCCAAGGTGGAGGGAAAGCACTCCAAGCTCGGAGTCCCACCTCTGGTCTTAAACAAGCTGCAACATAATTATGGACTGGGCAAACAAGGTTTCAGAAAAGTTGGGCCAAACTTCCAGGATTGTAGTAGGACTCCAAAAATCCCGTCCCTCTATCTAACGACTGCCAAATTGTGCTCGAACTAAAATAGATATTAATATTTTAAAGGAACATGTTTGAGCTTTCCATTTTTTGGCTACAGGCTTTTTCAATTCACACTGCAAAAGCTTTATAAGATGAAAACTAAAATGTTGACTTTAATACTTCTCTTACCTTAGTCATTGTAATATATTGCATATGTGCGTGTGCACGCACACATGCACGCAGACACCTGTAATAGGAGAGGAAGCCCTTGCTGTGATTCATTCATACATACCTAAAAATAACAGGTTGACTGAAATGAGGGCTTGAATTTCAATGTTCTCTTAGTCAGGGAGTCACACTAGCTTCCTGCACCTTCAAAAATCAACCCCACTGGATGCCCTCCTGGAAAAGTTGAAGCAAACAGAGCCAGATATTGAAGCTCATCCTGATATTAGCCAGACCTGCTGCTCCTGCCATCTGTCACTTCCATTTCTGATGTTTGTCAGACTAGTTTAGAACCTCATGAACCTGATGAGCTCTTTTGACTGATGGAGGATGGAAGCCTTCACTGTAGGTTTGAAAAAACACAGCATCATCTTACCCCTTGATTGTTTCTGTCACATGCACAACACACTTCTGACAAACTAAGAAAAAGGCAAGGTGCAGGCAGAGCTGTCATGCTGCTCCAGTGTCAGTCTCTGTTAAAGACTGGGCAGTCAAAAAGAGGAGCTCCTGCTAGACTTAATATTCTTCGGCTACTGGACACAGCCCATGGAAAGGCACCCTCCTTGGGAGAAAAAGGAAGGCACACAATTTGTTTCCATGCTTAGCTGCTGTCCAGGATTTTCAAACAATCCCTGCAAACAGGCAGTCCTCAGCATGGTGCATCTTTGCAACTCGCCCAGACACTGGAATGTCAACGTCCATGGCAATGCTGAGTCGGCATTCATGTTTCAGAGCTGCTTTTGAATTGCACGGATAGAGGCTAAGATTCTGCCTGGTCATGAAATGGGGCTCTTATGAGCAGAACAGCTTTGTGAATATACCCAGCATTGTTCCAAGGACCAGAGGTGGCCTTCTGCAGACAGGAAGAGCATATACAAAAAACAAAACATAACAAAACAAAACCAACTGGACAGCCATCTGAGTGGGATGGTGTAACATGGTGTCCTGCAACAGCAGGGGGTTGGACTTGATGGCCTTCATGGCCCCTTCCAACTCTTCTGTTCTATGATTGTGGGATAAGTGGGCAGTTACTGTTATTTCAAAACAGGACACCTTCTGTTTACAAGCAGAAGATCTGTTAAGGACAAGGCATTCGTTCATATGGTCTCCATAGGTTGGAGCCAACTTGATGTCAAGTAACAGCAACATGTTCTTGGTCTATTTATTTTTATAAATAGATGAACAAAATAAACCAGATAATGCATGCCTCTTACTCCCCTTGAGGATAGAAACAGAGGTAGCTACCATATGCTTACACAATTGCTCCATGCGGCTCCACTTTGTCCACACTCTGTCTTGAATAGGATGACCCAAGAGCATGGATCCTTGTGCATGGATCCTTGTGCACCCAGGCCATGGGCTTGGCTGCCCAGCCATTGCCCATCCCCAAGGATGGAAGCATACAGGACATTCCCTTCCAGGATCAGCCTGGAAGGGAACTCTTCAGCCATGCTGCCTGTGATGGATAGGAGGGGATATTATAGGGTGGTCCAATTTGGGAGAGTTGATCCTGCCTCACCCAGCTCAAGCAGAGTATGCGGGCTATAAAGGCATACACTTCAAAGTTTGTGTGAGGCTTATAAACAGAAATACAATTAATTTGTATTGATTTGGGAGAGTAGCGATTACACTTTTTTTTTAGAGTGCAATGAATGCATGTCTGAATTTAATGCATTTATTAGTTTCTGAATGTTTTCAGATAGCCTCATGTTAGGTAGGAGTTGAACATACAGGGACTCCCTGCAAATACCATCTAATACCACACATAAGTAATGCTGGTACTTTACAGCTTTTCCTCCATCTGAGTGTAGCAACTGGGCCAAAAGCAAGATGGGGTTAAAACAAAGATAAAAATACCATAAATATATATTATTAAAAGGCTAGTATACTTTGGCTTAAAGTGGAGACTTCCAGGCCCTTTCTGTATCTCTCTCTACCCCCTGCCACCCTCTTTGTTTCTTTCTGGCATTCCTTCTCTCTCTGCTTTAATCTTCTTTTTTCTGCCTGTTTCTCTCTCTCTTTCTCTTTTGTGCCATGCTTTCTCTCCCTCTCTTTCACACACACGTGCACCTATTTTCTCTCTCTCTCTCTCTGGTCCCCTTTCCCCTTTCTGTCATCTTCTTTGTCCACTGCCTCTTCCTATTTGTTCAGTGGGCTGTGGAGATTAAAAAGTTTGCTTTGGCCGGAAGTCTGAACTGATTGATCGCACATGGAGAGTTTTTAAAATTAAGCTGAGGACCACAGGTTGCCCACACCCACCTGGGGATTTGTTCATTTGTTTGTTTTTTCAAAGCTTTCCTGACCTGTCCACTACTAGTGTTTCAGATGGCTTACAAAAATGAGTAGAATAAAACGAACATCACAGCATCTGACGACTGATAAACTAAAACTCCAGTTACAATCAATTAAATATTAAAATAACGGGAAAATAAAAACGGGTTTTGCTTGATGCCAAAAAGAATGTCGGCACCAGGCAAACCTCTCTGGGGAGTGTATTCCATGGAGATGTACATCTGTTACCTGGGACGTTGCACAGAGCATCTCTCGGACTGGTACGAATGGTGAACCCATGTCATAAATTGCTGTCATTTTCAAGAGGCTGGGTTCATCTCTCTTTGTGCCGTTGACAGTGGCAGGTGCAGAAATAATCAACTGAATATGCCAGAACAATTAGCTGGTGTTAGAAAGCAGCACCAATGCAGAAACCAGGGAAGATATTTATCACTTTGAATCTTGATGTAATTCTCCTTTACTGCATTTTTGCATTTATGTAATTTGAACTGCAAGCCAGGCCTTTATCGGTGCACGAATCTTATTAGAGATTTTTTTTTCTATTCTAGGAATTGACTTTCTAAAGTTTTTAGGCTTTACTTGTTGCTGTTGTCATTGTTGTTTTGTCATCCTAATGGGGAACATAGCCTACTTCCTTGTTTAGACAATGAGATACTTGCATTTTGCTTTCTCGAAATGCAGGTGGGGTGTTTGTTTGTGTGTCAAGTGTTGTGGTTGTCAAAGGAAATGTATTCAAAATTAGCTTCCTTTCCTGAGGGAGCTTTGCTTATAGAATTTGATTTTGGAATAGGATTAGAACAAGATACAGTTTATGAAGAGAAGAGCACTTTAACATATGTCAACTGCTTTAGGTAAAGAATAAAACTACCATTACACACTTCCCATCAGTGGCAAAACCAGTTAAAGATACAGAAGGCAGGGAGAAACCAGATAAATATAAAGGCAGTGAATTTAACTATCATGGAGTGTCTGTATTCAGAAAAGAGGTACAGTCCACACAGAACTAAGAATGGAATCCCATGAATATGAAGTTCTACAGGTGACGTCTGACAGTTCCCAGAATGCCCCAACCACTGCTTCAGCATGTATAAGATTGTGCCTTTCAGCACTCAAAAATGCATGTAGGTATTACTGGCCTGAATAAGCTCCAATATCAAAATATCTATGCATGTGGAAAGCAAATGCATCAGGGAAAAGGTAAGCCACAGGCCTAATTCCCTCTTCATTCTAAATTCTAAATCCCATTCATTCAGTAGAATAATTTCATCAGCCTCAAGCAAAGCAGAGCAAAGGACTTCTGGTTATTTGGATCCATATAGTCTAAGAATATATATTTCCAGTCAGTCCTTGTGTAAAATGAAATCAAATAGTCTTCAGTAATAAGCCTCCAGATTTTTTCCCACAGTCCCCATGATTCCACCTCCTTGACTATGCTGACTTCCACTGGTGGGAGTTGTAGACAAAAGCAAACAGAGGGCCAAAGCTCTCCCACCTCTGCCATAGCAGTACAGGAGTTAGAAATTGCATAAGCCAGTGCAGTGGGCAGTGGGGGACCTACATGCAACAGTGAAAAGACCAGCCCACACACTTTCACATGGCACCCTGCACTTCTTTAATGGAATGAAAGGTAATTCTCAACCAGCATCTCACCCAGATACCATGAGGACCTGATAGGCCTTCAGACAAGTACCCTGGGGCATGATCAGATGAGATGCTCAGGAGATTCTCAACTGTTTCCATTGATTTTCATTCTCTAAGTTTAAGCCTTATACGGGAAAAAGAAGAGAGCATTTGATTGGTATGGCACCATCCCCCTTTTGCCTTCCCATCTTGTCGACCTTGCAGATCTCTCTCCCTCGCCCACCTGTGCTGGAAGTCCTTCAGCTGGGACTGATCCTCCTCTATCTTCTCTTTTCTCCCATAGCAAGAGGCAGGCAAGTGGGTGAGGATGTGCAAATATGTCTAGATATGATATATGACTTGTCACTTAGTTCAGTGGGAAACTGTTTCTTGCCACAGGCACTGTACATGCTGATGGTCAGGGGATGCATGCTAATGGCAGATACAGCCAAAGGTGGACGTGGGCACCGCTAGGGTAGAAATCTTCTCACTCTCACATGCACTGTACTGAGACATACTCTTACAAGCGTACTTATATGAAGATCCCCCTTGCCACACAGCTCCTTCCCTTCCGCCACACCACTGTACAGGGACAGGAGTGCTTAAGCTGGTATCTCCTTATGCATTGAAATCTCTTTGCATCAGTGCCAAATGGATCAGTTATAGGAAGAGATTTTTCATCCCAGCGTCAATAAATTAGGCACTAGAGAGGACATTACCATGTGCAGTCTCCCCCAGTTAAATTGTTTCCCCTCCAGTTCACCCAGTAGGTGTTCAGTAGGTGTGGTGAAGAGTGATCGTGCATATCACGGGTTCTTTCCATTTAAACAATGCTTTTTCTAGCTTGACAAACAGCTGTTTGGCACCCTGGGGATAATGTGTCTTGGGCAGCAGCTGCAGCCTATGGGTTGCCCACACATACAATAGAACCATATACAGTAACTGTAGAACCATATAATCCAGTCCCCTGCTGAGAGCAAGACACTGAGTTAAACCATCCTTCTCATCCCTTGGCTGTCCAGGTAAACAGTTCTGGAGCTACTCACTCATATTACTTATAGGTAGCACTGGGACAAATCTTGTCCAACTCCATCCTCCAAGCATACCAGGCTTCCTCTTGAGCTCGGCCCAGTTTTCAAAATGCTCATGGACTCTTGTTTTACAACCAACAACCTTTCCTCCACATCCACTTCCTCCTGGCACAGAAGAGGGGCACTGCTTGTGCAGTGGTTGCATGGGGCTTCCAGGAAAGCAGGGCTGTTCTCTTGGCAAGCCCCTCATGATCAGGCTTCAGTTGCAGCTACCCAAACAGCAGCTGCTCCTAGCCTGCGGGGGGTGGAGGGGCTTCTAGTATTCATGGGGGAGGGGGACTTTCCTGCAAAAGCTTTCATAATCAGCCTTCTTTGACATCACTTGCATCCCCCCAAACATCAACTGCTCCAGGCATGCGAGATGGGGCACCACTTCAGCAGCACATGAGGATCAGTTCCGAGTAAGTGCCCCCCAACACTGGGCACTCTCACCAGGAACTCAGACTGTGGGCTGCTTCAGAGTGGACTGGAGTCCAGGGAGCCAAGCCCAGGGAATCCAGTAGATTCCCTCCCCTGGGCAATTCCTTATACATCCCATCTTGTAGGGAGGTTGCAGTACTGATGGCTGTCCTGAAAGATAAAATCTCAATATTCAAAGAGTGATAACATATCAAAGCTCACACTCAGCTTAGAACTATGGCTGAGTTCAGAAAATATGATAACCCACAATTAAAGGGTTAGTATGAGATAAATTTAAGTTGTTATGGTTATATAAATAATCAATCCAATGATCTGATCTCAGATGAAAAGAGCAAACCAATTGAGTAGCATCTGGTGTTTTGCTGTCCAGCCCACAAGCAGCAGGAACCTCCCTGAGGATGGAGCTAACTCTGGTTGCTTAGGAAGGGAAAAGGGAAATGCAGGTGGAATCAACTTCTTGGCATGATCAGCAATTTCTCCAATTATCTAGATTCTACATTTGACCAATGGTTTTTGTTATTGACCACTATAAAGACAATCATTGGATGCTTTTCATCTTGATTTGCTTGGAAGGAGGAAGGGGAGGGGGAAAGACCAGCCTCTGGCAGTGATCTATTCCCACAGTAGATCAGCAGCCCAGGCAGCAGCATATAAGTACTTCCTGATATTTAGGCACCCTAGGGCATGGAATGGCCTTCCACATGGGGTGGTTGAAGCCCCATTAGTGAGGATGTTCAAGGATAGGCTGGACATGCACATGGTAGGCATGTCATGAGCAGAGCTGGCTGGAGCTGGGGGTCAGACTAGTGGGCCCAGGAAGTCCCTTCTGACTCACTGTGTTTCTATGTTTCTATGAACATCCAATCATGTAATTCCCAGTTTGCAATATGAACCAGTAAGATCAAGGAATTGTTGAACATGCTGAGTTGGTTTTATTACTGTTTGAGAACTTTAGTTATCAGGAACATTGTTCATTGGGCAGCTTGATCATCCTTTCTCCTCTATCAGCCATCGGCTCCCAATCTCATTTCCCATAGCATAGCTGAACAGAAAGCAGACAGTGACCTCCAATTTTTATAACCACCAAGAAAAGAATGTTGTCACCATAACAAGTAATATCTGTATTCATTCAGCATTGCAAGGGTAAGGAGAAGATAAATCACTAATATAGAAAGGACCAGAACTGAGGTTAGTCTTATTTGGGATGCTCAGCCTCTGGGAATCCCTTGCTTATTCATATAGCAAGAATACTATCAAGGAAGTCTCTGCTAGAACACATCTTTTATTTAAGACCAGCTAAAGTGGGTATAGAATGCAATCAAGCTCACACTGTTAAATTACTCAAAAAGTTAATTGTCCCCAGTTGGTTGCATATTATATTGATATATGTTTTGTTTGGCATTATTCAGGGTCTGTCTGATATTCCTGCTTTTATAGTTCTGTGTTTATTAACTAGGCTTTCTCCAGTGTATGTTTTCAGTTCACTGCACGGGTCTTTAGAAACTGGATGTTGCAAGCAAATGGATGCTGTGACTTATACTAAAGTGAGGACATGCCAGAAACAGAAGGGAGGTATTTTCTATTGCAAACTACCCTCTGCATCTGAATGAACTCCACCATTGATAATCTTCTGTTGGGGGTGTGGGGAGGTGTTCTCAGCAGGATGCATCCTTCAGTTGGTGGAGGGTGTCAAAATACTGCAAGGTATTGTTTCTATTGTACTTGCCTCAGGGTTCCCATTCTATTCCCTTGCCACAGTTTCCTGGAATGTGCATTGAGGTATATAGTGAATTGTTGTAGTGGACTTCTAAGGATGCTAATGATGACTTTCAAGATTTCCGAACTATTTGGTGCTGTAGAAAGGAAGGAGGGGGAGAGGAGTTGCAGCTGAAGCAGAAGCAGCAACGTATCTACCACCCATAGTTGCTACTATTTCATGTTAGTTGTCTCTCATCTTCTTCTCTGCCAGCTGGTTGCAATGACACCTTTCTATGTCATTGATTCCCCTCCACTCTGCATAAGTCAGAACTCACCTGGAATGCAGTATTTAGTTTTGGGCACCCAGGTTTAAAATGGATGCTAATAATCTGGAGAGGGTTCAGAGGAGGGCTACGAAAATGATAACAGGGCCTGGAAAATAAGTCTTATGATGAAAAGAAGACTACAGGGGGACAAAATAGCACTCTAAAGGTACTTCAAAGGCTGTCACAAAGAAGAAGGAAAAGACCTATTCCCACTCATCCTAGATTGTAAGATATGGAACAATGAAAAACTACAGGACACCAGGTGCAGGCTAGACACAAGGAAGAATTTCCTAACTGTGAGAACAATATGACAGTGGAACCCGTTGCCAAGAGAGTTGCCTGCTCTTCCATAGTAGAGGCTTTCAAGAAGAAAATGGACAGGTATCTGAATGGGATGGCGTAACTGGCATCCTGCACCAGCAGGGATTGTACTTGATGGCCTTCTTGGACAATTTCAACCCTCTATCCTATGATCCTATGATTCTTCCTTATGACTCAAGGGTGTTTTGGACCAAAAGTCTGCTTCTGGCCACTTGGACTAACAGCTAGCTCCCCACTGGGGTTCCAAAATTTGATTCACTGGGGCTTGATAATGGCTTTTGAGGGGCTTCTAGAAGCCTTCTCATTGTAATTGTAACTTCCATCACTTGAGAGATGTGTGGGAATTATCAGGTGTCTCTCGAGTGCCAGTCTTTACAAATCCAAAGACCGTTATGTTTCCCTTTAAATGTAACATTGCACGAAGGCCTCAATTTTCATCAGGTCCTGCAATTCCACTTTTTTGCATTTCTCCATCGTTTCCCCAGTTGTCTCAAACCTGCTGCACACTATGCCCTTGACTACAGTCTCAGCAGTTCCTGCTGCTCAGTCTTGCCCTGCAGCAGTCTTTCTTATTCTATGTTCCGGGCATTCACATGAGTTGGCGGATGTATCCATCTTTCCCTGAAGCAAGCCCTGACTTTCCCTTCTCCTGCTGCTGTTCTTTGTCCCTCCCTCTCCCTCACTCCTTCTTTCTCAAAATGCTGCTTTAAAAAAAAGAAAAGAAATTCATCTGAAGGTTTTTCGCAAGTTATTTTTCTAGAAGGTGGACTGGTGCCTGGGGGTATTTTGGAATTAGAAAAAGCAAAAGGGCAAACCTAGTTATTTTGTGCTGCTGCAGTCACTCATGCACTATTAAAAACAAAACAAAAGAAAACAAAACAAAACAAACACCTGCAATCATCAAAATTATTAATTGTACAAGGTAATGTCCCTGTTCCACCACACACCAAGGTAAGTCAGAAAGAGGCATCTAACGCTGAAAAATACCAAATATAGGTACAAGCAGAATCTGGTTAGTACAATGAATGCAACTCATAGCACATAATCTTAAAATGTTCCTAGGTAAGTCAGTTATCTCTCTCCTTGCATTTCTCATCCTCCTATAACATGGAATAATCATGATCTAGGATGTATGAGAACAAACAAGATAAAGATAATATATCTAAACTTTCTGCCTTGATATCCAACACCCAGACTTCTGTAGGTATCCCATCTCCTTTCCTGCTCAATGTTTATATGAGGTCAAAGAGTGAGAAGTATTTTTATTCTTCTCATTTTATGCTTATTCTTAATCCGATTTATGATCCTTGTCATCGCTCAGTCCCTAACTGTAATGAGTGGAAGTAGGACAGACAATTAAGACTAAACCAAATATTTGGAGTGGGATGGTGTAACTTGGTGTCCTGCTGTTAACAGCAGGACAGGGTTGGACTCAATGGCCTTCATGACTCCTTCCAACTCTACTATTCTATGGTTCTATTCTTCTTCTTGCTGATACCAGAGTGTGGGACCCAGAATAATCAACTCAGGTTCAGGCTAGATATCAGGAACAACCCAGGTTCAAGCTAGACATCAGGAAAAGTTTCCTCACTGTCAGAGAAATACGACAGTGGAACCAGCTGCCTAGAGAGGTGGTGGACTCTCCCACACTGGAGACATTCAAGGTGAAACTAGACAGCCATCTGAGTGGGATGGTGTAATGTGGTGTCCTGCAACAGCAGGGGGATGGACCTGATGGCCTTCATGACCCCTTTCAACTCTACTATTCTAAGATGCTCTACTATTCTATGATGCTATCTATGATTTCTAATAATGTTTGAGGAATAATGTGAGATGGGGAAGTTTGGAACTTCCATCCCAGATGAGGTGCTTCCATGCTTCCTTCCTCATTCCTTAAGTTTGAAGGGATGAGGCAGCTTCTGGAACTGCATCTACATCGGGAAGACCTTGCTTTGAGGTGACCAGGGCCTCCTTTCACGACTTCTGCATGCTAAGCCTTCTACATGGCAATGCCTTTTTCTCTGATAAGCAGCCTTCATTCACAGTTGTGTCACCTTGATGGTCTAGTATCTATTTGAATGCTTTTCTTTTAGATGTCTGTGTTTATTTTCCTGTGTCTAACCATATCAGTACTGAATTGCCACCTCTTTTGCAAATTTCTCATCTTTGACAAATATGTGGCACATCATGGCCCTCTCTATGGGGGAAATAGCTGCACCCACTAAATGACCAGAAGCATGACCATTTCCTTTGAGTTACTTTTTGATAAGGATTTGCCAGTTGTTCATATTCAGAGGATAACCTGAGATTTTTTAAAAAGAGTGAACAAACTGACATAGTCACCCATATGTCATTATAATTGCAATTTATTTGTATATTGCCCAAAGAACTATGGTTATTGGGTGATTTAAAAATGTCGCAAGTAATAAAACAAACAAGAGAAACAATAAAGGAACAGAACGACAGAAAGCCTTTAATCTATTGGATGCTTAATTCTCCCATCCTCAGTACCATGGAAGAAAAAAAAATAGAAACCTGACTTTCCATCCTTCTAAATAAAAGATTGGGTTACATAAGATATAATCCCACCATTCAAATTATTTTATGAGGATGGAGGGAACATGAGTGCATCTGCCCAAGATACATTTGCTTAGCCTTTTTTTTAAAGCCAGTCAAACCAATACTTGCACGGGAATTCTGTGTTGCCCAGTTTGAAGAGCAATCTGTCGAACTGCCCAGCCCCAGGCTATAGAACTAACATTCTGAATACTGCTTAGTGCAATTCCACTTGGCTCTATGTTTACCTTGGGCCTCTTTTCAGCTTTATACAATTTTAATTAATCCTTTATGATCTGCAGCAAGAGATCTGCCAGACAGCACCGCAGAACTCCTGCTGTCAGTTTCTGACTGTGGCAGTTTTCAGCTAAACAGCCTGTCTGTTCCAATGTACAAAGAGGTTCTTCATCCACAATAATGTTACACTGCCTAATTAAAATTATGCAGCAGTATGTGGTTGGCTCCTTTTGAAAAACAAGGCTGGTTTATGAAACTGTCCAACTTCTCCATGCCTGCTACTTAGGGAGCAAATTGCTTGCTTGTGTATGTAATAATCCCATTGATGCCAATGCATGGAACTGGTTCATCGCCTTTCAGCAGCAGAGAGAGAGGGGAGCATTTTCCAGGCAGCACTTCCAGTAAGTTTGTTTTGGTTCCTAAAATGTTGCAGTTAATCATGAAAACCATATATATCTCTCACAGTGGCTAGCATAACAGAAATATTAAGGTTTGACAGCAAAACAGGCCAACTTTCACTTTCTTCGGCTGCTCTGATGTGAATCAGAGGGCGCTGTAGCCTAGGTGGTCATTACACAACACCAAGGACAGAATATTCTGAAATGTGACATTAGCTCCAGAAGGGTGATGTCACATCACACCTTTCCAGCTGAAGTCATTTAGTGTTGAAGTGTCTAATCAATATATTCAGACGGTTTCTTTTCTCGCATCCATTGTTCCGGGATCAGAGGAAATCATATGTACAATAACATATAAATAGAGAGGGTCTGAATATCTGAATTGCAGCTGGTTATCCTATTCTTTGTCATTAGTATTGTTGATTTGTAATTCCTAAAACATGTGCATAGTTCAGCTGTTGTTGTCCCCATATACAAAATAAAGTATTGTGTGCACTTCCATTCAGCCCATGTGCGTTACATTGCAGGATCGCAGATGATGTTTTGTTTGGTGTAGAAAATTCTGCCAGACATGGGGCTGTTGAAAGGAACGGTCTCCTAGAGATAAACACAGATGATATATAATTTCATTTCGTAAGCATGTAATCTAGAATTACTGATTGGCAGTTTAAAGCCATCTCTCAAATTAATCTAAGGAGGACAGGATGCTATAAAAAGATAGTTGTCCAATGGATGCCATCTTTTACATCTGAACACAATTCCCTGTGCAGAAGGTGTTCTTTAATAAGTTCATCAGTTCTTTTTTGGTAACCTGCATTTGTTCTTACAGGTGGATGCATTCTGCTTTTAGCCATACCATGTAGCTGAAAGCAGCGCAGGTAGATTTAACATCAACTGGGCATCTACCTTATCTTGATAAACTCTTATTTTTGAAGGAAAGAAGTAAATCAAGAAAAAAAGCAATATATATATTTGTTTGGGAGTTTTTATCAAGCATCACCTAACTAGGGTTGCACGAGAAATTCCTTTCAGTTAATTTCAGAACTTAAGTAGTTCATGCTAGGGATGTGTGGCACTGAAACACTCATTCAATTTCGACTCAATAGAATTCCAATGGATTTGCAACCTGACAGCTAAAAGAAGGCCGTATTGGGGGAGCAGGGGTCCAGTCATGCAAAAGTGATCAAAACAATTGTGAAAATTAGGAGCTGGATTCTGTGTATGTACAATGCAGCTGTATAAATATATATAAACTGGTGCCACCTGTTAGAATGGAGGCCTTTTTGTTGCTCTGGTTTAAGCTTTTAACCTGCAAAGCATGGAAGCATCTTCATCTCACTGCGTACAAACACACTCCACCTTAGCCCTCTCGATTTTTTTCACAGGTGTGCAAAATTCAGACCTCTGTTCTGCAATTATACAATTTCTACAAATTTATGCAAATTGCACAAATTTGTGCACCTCATAAAGCAGAAGTCAGAATTTTGTGCTAATTTCTCTGTTTTGTTTTGTTTATTTGCAAAATGTGGCCTGTTTTAAAAGCAGAAGTCTGCATGCTGTCTTGATTCATATCAGATGAAGTTGGTACCAGCACACAGAGTTTTTTTCCTTCGATTTATATCCTGCCTTTTTCCTACAAAGGGCTCAAGGCAGCTTACATCATTCTCCTCCTCCATCTTATCCCCAGAACAACAACCCTGTGAGGTAGGTTGGGCTGAGAGTCTGTGACTGGCCCAAAGTCACCCAGCTGGCTCCATGGCCGAGCGGGGACTCGAACCCAGGTCGCCTGAGTCCCAGTCCCATGCTCTTAACCACTACATCACATTGGCTCTCAGTGTGATAACTGATCATCACACAGTTCATTGAACAGAATCCATGGGGCCACGCTGAGAAAACCCATTAGGTTTCCTTCCCTTCCAACCACTCAATTCCTCACACATTCTTAGTTTGTACCTTTCAGACTGAACATGGATTCAAACATGGTCTGTACCTTTCTAAACTTGTGAACCCTGCCCACACACACACACACAGGATCTGTTCAACAACTTGTATACCTTTGAAATATGCAAATGAGTCAAGGTCAGCCTTCTTTTTAAAGCACACAAATATAACATAACAAATGGGAGAAGAGTGTGCACGTTTCAAGAGTGAACACAATGGATGTCTACATTTGGGGGGGACCAAATATGCATATAAACCTCCACTCAAAAATCACAATCTGATACAAACATGAGACACAATGAGCTGAGGATGTGCTCTAGTGGAGCAAAGCTCAGGGAACCAAGATTTAGGGTGGATGCCAGGAAGTGCTTCCTGATGGTTAGGACTCCTAGAGTATGGAATGGGTTTTCACAGGAAGTGGGTGAACCCCCATCGCTGAGGGTGTTTAAGGATAGGCTGGACAAGCACAGGGTAGGTGTGTCATGAGTGGAGCTGGCTGGAGTCGGGGGTCAGACTAGATGGCCCAGGAGGCCTCTTCTGACTCACTCTGTTTCTATGTTTTTATGAGCTTTGAAGTTTAACTGAGAAAACTTCAACAAGCTCAGCTTTTGCTTGCATATACAACCCTTCCCTTATCACATGGAAATCAGGGAAAGGAGTTCATGTTTTGCCACATGTGAACATCTTGCTAAAACAAACCTCCTGACACGACAGACTGCCAGCATCCAAATCTACACAGCAGTGCATGCACCAAGAACCAGTTCTCGCAAATCCAAATGCAGTATCACTTGTGTTTAACTCCAAGGACATTACAACTACAGAGCTTAGCATATCAAAAACAAAAAGTAAACAGCAGCCAGACACTCAAAAAGTATTATCTTCAGAACGTGCAATATAATTTTCATAATTCAAAAGCACACAGGTTGCTGCATTCAGCACACAAATAAGACAACACCAACCTACACGCACATTTTAGAAATGGCACACTCTTGATAACAAAACTGGAACAACCAGTCGCAAAGTACTTCAGTTCAGATAATCACAGGCTCTCATGTATGTCATGGGCAACAGAGATTTCATCTTATCTAAAATAAAGGCAAATCTTCTGGATATGTAGAGTTGACCTCTTCACCCCACATGGTCTCATCCTGGAGGATAATACATGACATTGCTCATGTACAGTTAATGGCACACTTCAGGATATTCCATCATCAGTGTTCTGCAATAGCCATTGTGACTATACTAACCTTCAATGAACATCAGAATAGCTGGAAAAGGTGGAAGCAGACACATCTTGCTTTAAGAATTCAGCTGTGTGACTCACTATAATATATCCCTGAATTCCAAGGAAGCTCTGGGGAAAAAAACCCTGATTTTTGCCCTTTGGGAAAAATATTTTTGCCCTTTGGGAAGGAAGGGAGAGAAGGAGGGAAGAGAGAGAGGATTTCTGAATAGAGAAATCAATGCAGAAGAGCTGGGGATATCTTTGGAAAGCAACAACGTGATTGGATATGTCAGCAAAACCATTTTCTCATCCAAATATTGAAAGCAAGAGCATTTTTCAGCTTGAAAAACTGGCATTTTAGAACAAACAAAATGCAAGCAACTTTTCATTAATATTATCCTGATCAGAAGAGCATTTTAAAACACTTTCTCTTCATATGTGTTTTGAAATTTCAGTAGCTATCCATATGGCTTTGACTGCATGTTTTTAACCCTGATCATGCCGTCCAGCCTGGATTGCTTTTTCTGTTCTAAGGCTTGCACTTGGAACATGGTCCAAATGTTTGAGGAGGCATCTTTCTCTTATTTCCTAGGATGCCATGTCTAAGCATGATAGTGATGGGCATGAGAAAGTTAGCTGCTTTGAGCGTAGATTCCCAAGAGCCGCTAGCTGGTCTCCAGAAGAGGAGTCAGAGGGGGAAGAAGAGGGCAGGGAATGGCTTGCAATGTAGTCCTTTCTCAGACATTGAGATGAAAGAAGCACAGATGCTCCTCCCAAGGCCAGGCTACTCAGGTATGCAGGCATTCTCTGTGTATAACCAAGATGCAGAGTTGGCAAGAGGGGAGTTGGAACACGGCAGTTTCTCAGCGATGGATGAGGTGGGCATAGTACTTGATGCCACAATGTGACATCAGCAGAGGAGGGTGGCCCAATTACAGGTTCAGCATGCAGAGAGGAGGCATGCTCATTTTCAGAAGACCCCTCCTGAAGGAATGGAGTCATGCATGCTCATAAGGAAGGCTCCTGGAGGTGAACACTAGATTGGGTTCAACGAACTGCTCAGAGGTCTGTTCTAGCTGACTGTGCTTCTGGAAATGACCAATAAAGAAATTTTGCAAGAAAAGTATGTTCAGAGGAACCCTGGGTCACAACACATAGGAAGCTGGAGCAAAAGTAAGAAACAGCTAATTATCCATATATCATTGTCCAGTACAAATCCATAAGAGCACATCTTGTGGGCAAGAAACTCAGGACCCTAAAGGCCCAAGTGGCCTTTTCCTCTGTCTTGCTGGGCCAGGGATTTGGGCCAGGCAGGGAAAGGAGGGTTGCAGAAGTGAACCCTCCTTTCCCTGCCTGGCCCAAATGCCTGACTCTGGGTGTGCTGTCAGAAGGAACGTTTTAGGTTCCTCAACCACGGCACTCGGTTTCTTGCCAATGGACTTCTGACAAGAGAGAGGGTACACTCATGAGGATGGGGGAAAGGTCCTTTGGGAATGTTTGTGCAAGCTTCCTCTGGAAGGCTTTAAACTGAGCCAGGGGTGGTGGGTTCAGGCCCCCCAGAAACTTGTCCTGATTGGACAAGTGAGGGCAGAGAACCGGGGTTTGAGGACCAGGGTGTTAGTGGTGCTGCAGCAGCTAGCAGGACTCCTGCTAAGAGGTTACCAGTATCAGGGAAGATGGGAGGAAAGACGAGGCTGGGAGACCCAAAGAAAGGGATCTGTGGAAGGAGCTGAGATGCATGGTTGAGTACTAGAACCTGAGAGTTCACAAGGGCCAACTTTGGTCAGTTGAAGGCCAGACTGGGGAGAGTACACTGGAAGGCAAGGGAATTCAGGAGGGGAGGATGGCACTCAAAAGAAAGGTTTTGGAGGTGCAAGCTTTGATGATACTGCTAGTTCGTAAGTCAGGGAGGCAAAGGAGAGCACCACCACGGGTGCAAAAAGAGGTGGTAAGAGGGATTAGATGTAAGAGAAACCTCTGTAGGAAATGCACTGGGGCAAGTATACAAAAGGGTATACCCAGAGGAGGAGGCCCGTTGCAGAAGCCTTCTTCACAAGGCCAAGGCTGATTATGAGCTGAGGCTTGCAAAGAATATCAGGAGCAACAAAAGGGCTTCCATCCCCATGTAAATAGCTAGAGAAAGGGAGACAGGCAGTGGGACTCTGTAATAAGGAAGGAGAACTGTGAGTTGGGGTGTTCTGGAAATGAAAGCTCCTAATAAATAAAGTAATCTTCCAGACAAGGACAGCTTGTCCCAGAAGCCTCTGAGGTGCTTCAGCTACAGATGTACGGATCTTGTAAAATCTGTTGTATCTATTTTTCATGGTTTGTCAGGTGCTTTTCATTCTGTTGCCCACCTATCCATGGTTTCAGATTTTGAGAAATAGCTTCCTCTGTGTTTGTGAAAATTCACATGGTGAAAAATGCACACGTTCTCCCAAAACGTGCATGTTCCTGCTTTAGCCTATGGGAAAATGTGCATTATGGGTTAGTACATTTTATTTTTCTGTATGTTTACAACTAAGTTTATGTAAAGTCATAGAAAATATAAACAGGCAAATAAAGAAATAAAATCATTCTGCAAATTAACAGAATCGATGCAACTCAGAAAATGCTGGTAAGAAAATGCAGAATCTGTGGGTCAGACAATTAGACATTCACACTCATCTGAGACTGTTGTGGGATTTTCTGACATCCCTGCCTACAGCTGAGTCCTGGATAAGGCACCAAACCTCCAGTTTATTAGCATAGGTCCTGGGTAGGCATGGATGCTGGAATAATTCTTTTATGGGCGAAACATAAATGCACAGCACCCTAACATTCTTGACCTTGCTTCTGTGGCTAGATTCTCATGTTGTTGACCCCTGGATCCCTGATAAAACTCTGAGATAAATGGTATGGTACTATGTTTTGATGATATGCATATGCATATGTTTGTTCAATTTTTAGTGAGTACCTTTGTGTTTTATTCTGCTCAGTTTTCTTATATGTTCATAACCCAATTCTGTAGTTTGGACAGTTGTTTAATAAAGTTTTAATAATTATGGTTTAATAATAATTAATTTTTAAATCAATGCATGGACACGTTTTGTGTATCAATTTGTGGAAAGGTCTATGGACTGAATAAACACTTGGATTGAAATTGAAATTCAGGTTGATAAGACCTGGTTACTTGGTGCTTTTGCTTGCCTGTTTGCCTGGACTTCTAACCTCTGCCTCCATTTCTACCTTTGAGATAGATTTGCCCCAAGACTGCCTCAGGGCTAAACCTGAATAAACCACAGTAGAAAGCTCAGAACATGAGCAGACCCATGTAGGATCAGTCCAAAGTCTTATCTACTCCAGCAGCACTCGTTCTCAAAGCGACAAACTGGATACTTATGGAAAGTCCACAATGTAGCCTTAGTCTCACAAACCATGTAGCTCTAGACATGCTCACTGCCTCTGCTGCCAGGGTTGCCATCCTTACTAGGAGCCACTGATAACCTTATCCTCCAGGAATTTGTCTTACCACCCTTGAAAGCCATTCATGTTCGTCCAAGGATCAGCACTGGAGGTTGGCTTCACTTGCCAACATTCTTTCTTCCTTTGTCCTGCTGCTCTTCCTGCTGTCTACCACCTCCAGGTAGGAAAGTGATACCGGGGCTGAGTAGATATGGATTCTGCATATGTGCAAACACCTCCCCTCTCCCTTTGGCATGGATGGGAACCGGTTTCAGAGAGAAAGCGGATTTTCACAAGAAGAAAGAAGCCCAATGGAGCTACATTGGCTGAGGAGCATCCAAAACATGGGATCCACCACTGATTAACTAAAGGAATTCTGCAGCAAGGACTTATGACTGGATGATGCTGCAATCTTAATAGTTTAACAGGAACTAGACTTTCCTAAACAATTACGGTTCTTTGACATGACTAGTCCTACTAACTTAAAAAGAGAGATATTCTAAGTGCCAATATCGAATAGCCAATTCAGCTGACAGATGCATGTTTTGTGAATTTCTAATAGGAACATCTTGCATTCTAAACTCAGCACATATTTATAGCTTTCCTGCATAGTATTACCGCATACTTAACATTACCTACTGCCCTACAAATTGGGGGTCACATTCTTAATTTAATTGATGTTTAATATTCCTAAAAATAGAAAATACAGAAAGGCTTACACATACATTCCTCAGGCTAGACAAGATCAATTTTGAATTATTCCTTGAAGAAGGTAACTCAGTATTCAAAATGTGCTGAATAAACTTAATTGTGTGTGTATTAGACATTGGTATATCATAGAAACAGAAACATAGAGTCAGAAACATAGAGTCAGAAAAGGCCCCCTTCACCAATGGGGCTTCAACCACCTCCCGTGAAAGCCCATTCCATACCCTCGGAGTCCTATCTATCAGGAAGTACTTCCTGGTGTCCAAACTGAACCTTGGTTCCTTGAGCTGTGCTCCACTGAATACATCCTGCCCTCCTCTGCATGGGAAATCAGGTCTCTACCAGCCTGTGTGTGACACCACCTCACATACCTATATGTCACCAACAGACCCCCTTGGAGTCTTCTCTTCTCCAGGCTGAAAAGAGTCCTCAGTCTCAGCTCATATGGCTTTCCCTGCAATTTGACTACCATCATTGTGACCCCATGCTGCACCAATTGCAACTTAGCTATATCCTTCCTGTAATGTGGAGCCCAAAAGTGAACACAATACTGCAGTTGTGGGCACACCGGAGTCATATAGAGTGGCAGTAATACCTCTCTCGATCTAGAAGCCATGCTTCTGGCTATGCAACCAAGGGTGGTGTTCACCCTCTTGACCACTGCTCTTCAATCACTTGTCCCCTAACTTAAGACACCCAAGTAAACCATTCTTGATTATCCATCAGTAAAGTTTGTCACTTGTATTTCAGAGTAAGACATCCTATGTTGTTTAAGGGAGCATCTTGGACTTCTCAGCAAGTCGGATAAAGCAAAACCTGCTTTTTCTTAAACATCCAGGACACCATGATGGTGGAGGCTACTTGGGCCACCTTGGCTGTCCATAACTGGCAGTTTGGCCATATGGCTATCAAGCATGGCAGACATTAATATCTCCAGTAGGAGGAACTGTGCAGTATTATCACCTCAGCATGAGATGATAATACTGCTTTGACCTAAGCCTGAGAATGATCCCCAGGGAAGCCATCTAGATACTCGATTATGGACCGTTCTCTCTGATACCATTCTCAAAGTGCCAGTGGAATGGCAGGGTACAAATGTAACAAACAAGCTAACAGGATTGTCATTTCAAGCAGAGTCAACAAGTCTTTGGCTGCAGACAACCGAGCTAGCAGGAGATTGAGATCCCTTGTAACCCCTACCCAAAATCTCACTGAGTCTTGCCTGCATATTGCCAGAATAAATTTAAACAAGGTAATAGGTAAGGGATTAAATCAACCCTTCTACTTTGCTGCTGGGCAAACACAAGACTGTTTAGAATTTGATTTCTTCTCTGTGTGCTCTTCTGTCTCTCCTTTTTGAGTCTATGTAATCCTTAAATGTACACAATACCATCTGATTTCTCAGAGAAATGGATGTGGGTTTGGGGTTTTGCTTTGTTTTTTAGTCACTAACTTGTACCTGACCCTTCATGACCCTATGGACAACAAGCCAAAACATTTTCATTCTCCCATTATTTTAATGTTTAATTGGTTTTAATTGTGATTTTAATGTGCATTGCTAGATGCTGTGCCATTTTTATCTGTGCTTGTTGTAAATTGCCCCAAGACATTAGTAATAGGATGGGCTATGAACGCTTTTAATAAATAAATAATAGTTGTAAATAGGGTTCAATTTATTTCATTGTTGTAACACCTCATAGCTGAAGCTATCTGGGGAGTGAACAAGTTAATAAATAGAAAAAATACAATAAGAGCCTTCAGGTTATGGGGTGGCATACAAACAAACAAGCAAAATAATAAATAAGCACAAAACAATAACACATCATAAAACTGTATTAACATTTTAAAACCACATTTAACAACTAAACGACTAAACCCAGTTCATAGCTCTAGTGTTCTAAAATAGCCACTGGCAAACCAGCTCCTCCCCACCACCCAGGTGCTATCAGGAGTTGGTAAATGCTTCAGCAAAGAGGCCAGCCTTAAGCTGGAGCTGAAAAGATAGTAAATTTGGCACCAGGAGGGAGAAAGGATTCCATAACTTGCAGTCTATGGGTATAAAAGTAAAACTAGAGCTCACCAAAATTCTCTGAATTCTGCACTGAAGCCCCTTTGATCTGGTGTCCCTATCAGGTCCTGATCTGTTCATCTTTTTTTTTTTAATAAACATACATCTATATTTTCATATGCATGTTCCTAAATGTCCTCATTAATTTTGCATGTCTTTGAAATGTTTTTTTCTTCCATGTATACATGCTGCATTTACACATATTCTTTCTTTTACTGATTTACGCAAGTTTGTGTGGATTTTTCAAATGTGCACATTTTCTCATGCAAATGCTATTGAATGCATATTTTTGATCCATAAATCACATTGTACACTTGGAAAAGTACACACACACACACACACACAACAAAACCCCAAATCAAAAAAACTGACGGAACTGAAAATGGAGACATTTGAGAATTAAAGTAAGTTTCGATGGAAAATGAATGTGAAACTAAATTCTCACCCATCTCTAGTGAGAGGTCATCTAGGGATGCTGACATCACTCTCCTGGAATTGCTTAAATCAGGCCATGCAGCTTCTCTTCTAGTGAAGTTAACACAGTCATCTTTTTTTCCTTTCCCTTTTTCTAACAGCTTTGCTGAAGCCTCCAGCCACCAGGTGAAAAGCCCAAGATTTATGAGGGGGAAAAACTCTGCCAGATGTCTTTTTTTTCTTTACTTGCAAAAGGTTCCATTAGACAATTAAGTGCTTGATTCACAATGCAAAGAGGGGCTGGGTGGGTGCTGCTGACTGCACGTTTTCTTTTCTCAGGGAAACAGAGGGTACAATTTGCCACATCAGATCAAAACACCGATCCATCAAGTCAGGCTGTTTGATCCTGGAAGTGCCCCATGCCAATCTGGCTAGACTCCAGTCTGACTAATTGCATTCTGTCCAATGCGTGTGCTGCTTCTGTTGAATTGGTTTGGGGCACAGCGGGAAGGAAGTCTCAGCCGAAGAATGAAACTCCTGTGCACTTCATACCAGAAGTTCATGCGCAGCAGCACTTTTATATGGAAGGTTTAGACTGAAATTCTAGACAGACTTACTTGGGAATAAACTTTATTGAATGCAGTTGAATTTAAGTTGCATTAAACATGTAAATGAGTGTGCTATTGATATGTAAATTGCATCTTTTTCTGTGTCTCTCTGTGTATTATTTGTACTAGGATAACAAACACACACACACTGAACATACACAATCACACTGAAGATCAGATTTTAAAATAAATGGCAAAAATCTAAGATAGGATTATCTAGTCTTATTTTAAAGACTGAATACCTGAGAATCTCTGTTTTTCTCTCCCCCTGCCCCACACCCAAAGTATTGCCACCTGTCATGAGCTAGATTTCCCCCCTTCTATTCAAAGACATAGACGTTTCTAGCAGAACTTTCTTTACTGAGCAAAGTGTTTTCCAGAAGCACTAACACTCAGAATGGATCTCTGAGCATACACCAGGTGGTTCACTGAACCCGAACTTGTATTTACTTCTAGTTACTCTCCTTATGAGTACGTCCTTTCTCTCTATCAGTTCATCGCATAAGGAATTCCATGGCTGGATTACATTTGCATCACACCTTTTGTAAATAAGTATCAAGATGGTGTACATTCTGCTTATTTTATCTCTGAGAGAGGTGGAGAGCTGCATGAAGAGGGGGTCTTGTGATCCCACCAAGTCTTCCATTGATCAGAAGACATCAAGGGCAGGGCCAAACCCTATAGACAACATTAGGATCCTGGCTGAAACCCAGTGCCAAAGCATGGATGGGGGAGCCAGTCTTGTTTCAACATGACAAAGAAGTTTTAGATCATGACTGTCAGGTAGAAGGCACACAAGCCCATAGAGGGGAAAAAAATGTTGGCCCCGTTGTTATGTCAGTGGTGACTTGCTCTAACATTATTGCCATTAAAGGCAGTGACAGACCAATAAAAATCCTTGTGCCATTCCACACAAAGAGATTAAACCAGTGGTGCTGGCAGAAAGGAGACAAAGTTAAGTGTGATCACGCCTCATTTTTTCACCTTCCCAAATATTAAGATTGAGATTTGTAATTAGATCACAAAGACAACCTCAACCCCCCCCCAAAAAAAAAAAAATCTGGGAAATGCTCCTTTGTAGTTAGTGCAAATGCTTGGAAAAAGCTGGCCTCCATCAGTTTATCCCAACTTTCTACCTTCAAAACTGGCTCATTTTGGCATATACATCAATCCATTGCCAATGGGAGTTGTGTCTCACAATCATTATTGTTTAAAAAATACAATATCACACACAGGCCCAATGTATTTACACCAGCTTGAAGGCAAGCTGGTCAGTGTAAATACACGAAGCTAAAAATTAATAGAAAGAGAAGGGGATTCCTGGTTCATTCTTTCCTCTGAGCTTGTTGGGTCATCTATGAGTATCCAGGAAGCTCCAGAGACTGTTTAAATATCTCTCAGCAGTTCCCAAACTGCTGGTGGTGGCAGATTCTTCTAAATCAGCTGGCACTGGGGATTCATCAAATGAGCTTCCTGCTGCAACTGCAGCTGGATTTGCATCTTCCTCTGGCATTAGAATAGACAAAACACTCCACTTCCCAGGACATATAATTGGCTTTTGTGGAATTCATAGAGCAAATATGCTGATTACCAACTCCAGGTCCCCTTGGATTCAAGATGTATTTGCAGATGGTCTGAGTTCCAAAATACAGCAGTTTGCTCCAATGCCTGCTTCTGGTGTGTCCAGACTGTTTGCCTGCCTGCCTTCTTATTTATTTATATTTATTTATTTATTTATTTATTTATTTATTTATTTATTTATTTATTAAAAGCTTTTCTAACCTGTCCACTACAGACATCTTGGGACAGCGTACAAAAAAAATGAGTAGAATAAAATAAACACCACAAAATCCTACAGCTGCTATACTAAAACTCCAGTTAAAATCAATTAAACATTAAAATAGCTGGAAAATAAAAAGGGGGTTGCCTGACATCAAAAAGAATATTTCAGAGTGAAATCTAGCATCCAGCAGGGGTAGAGCCCCTGAAGGGCATTGCCCTGCTGGCCTTCACAAAGCCTCAATTGCCTGCAGGGCCTTGCTGGAACAGCCATTTCTTTGGAGCAACACTTCCACCGGGATCCCTTCCTTTGTGCTGTCCAAGGTCCTGAAAGTGCTCGACCTTGCTGTGATCCTGCTTTCCTGACCAGGATTACCAGACAGGACCAGCTTCTTCAGCTTTGACCCCTTTCTGTGTGAAAGTTAACCATCTCTGAGAACCTGTGCCAAACACTCCTGGCCCTGGATAGCAAGCCAATGCAGCACACAAAGACAATCTCCATACTTTGCCTCAGTCCTCTCCCACAAGAAAAACTACAACCAAGAGGAAGCACAAGCTGAAAGTGAGAGGTGGCAGCCCACATTTGACAGACAAATGTTCAAGGAATACCTAGGTGGAATAAACCTGTTCAAATCTTCAGGGTCCGATGAGCTCCATCCCAGAATCAGAAAAGAGCTAGCAGAGGAACTCTCAGAACCACTGGCTATTATCTTTGATAAATCCTGGAAACCAGGAGAAGAGTCAGACAACTGGAGAAGGGCTAATATTGTCCCTATCTTCAAAAAGGGGGAAAAAGATGAACCTGGGAACTATAGACCAGTAAGTCTGACATCAAAGTCTCAAAAAAATCTGGAGCAAATTATTAAAATAGTCATCTGCAAGCATCTTGAAGAAAATGCAGTGTGTAATACAAGCCAACATGGATTTATTGAAAATAATCCAGTCAGACTAATTTAATCTTATTTTTTGACTGAGTAAACTCCCTAATGGACTGAGGGAACACTGTGGACATAATCTACCTAGTCTTTAGCAAAGCTTTCAACAGAGTGCCACAAGACATTCTGATAAGTCAATTGGCAAAAACTGGACTAGATAGAAAAACTATTAGGTGGATTAAAGTAGTATAGGGGACATGGGAAATTACAGACCAGTTAGCCTTACATCCATTCTAGGAAAGGCAATGGAAAGGCCCATACTAGCAAGAGATCTACTAACCCTAGATAGGGAAGGGAGGTTGGTGGCTATGCAACATGGCTTCTGCAAAAACAGGGCCTGACAGACAAACATTGTGGAATTAGATGACAAGGCTTTGAGGTGACTAAACAGAAGGGATGTGGTGGGTGTGGTTTACCTGGATTGAAATCCTTCAACAAAGGCCTTCGACAAAATGCCACATGATATCTCGGCTGAGAAATTGAGCAGTTTTGGGAAAGACATATGCACTGTTCAGTGGGTTAGGGCATGGTTGACAGACCAAAAGCAGATGGTACCTATTAGTGGAGGATCATTGGGATGGCAAGATCCAAAGTATCACTGTGTTCCGGTGAAAAATATGGCACTAACCATTCCCCCCTCCCCACTTCTTGCCAGCAGGTGTGCCAGAATATAAGATTCTTGCTTCTTTTGTTGCCTTTTGCTTCAGCTCAAACTGTTCTCGTATTTCACCTAAGGAGTTAATTTTATCACATCAGCATTTGCAGTGGTGCCATAGCTTCAGTCAGTGGAGAATACATAGCTAGGTTGCAGGCTTCAAGAAATTAAATATGTTCTTTATTTCCCATAGATGTGGATTTATTACTGCAAAAGTGTCCTAGAAAGTGATGCAGTGCCTACTGAAAAAGTACTTGTTAACCAGCTGTTCATGTGAGGCTTCATTTAATCCACAGACACACAGATTAAACCCGCTTTCTTAAACAACGCCTTGACACTCAAACTGTACTTTGGGGAGTCAAAAGCTGCACATGTGTAAATGATAGGAACAAAGCAAATAAAGCTTGCCTTATGATTATCCTGCCCTGAAAATGAGGGCCAGAAGGAGGTTCAATGGGCTAAGGGAAAGAGGGTCTTTGCACAAGAACTAAAATAGGTAAGACCTCAAGAAAGGTTGGGAATAGTAAAGGGCCCTTGGGCTGCTCTGAGGCATATGGTTCTTCCTTCAGGAAGGGACAGTTCAAGCCATCTGAGTCTACTTCTGTAATATTAAAATTAGAGTGAAAATGAGTGATTTCTCTTTTACAGGAAGTCTTTATTGGGGAGATCACAAAGACTGCAAGGTGGTGGGATCTAAACTGGGCATTTCCCTGTTGAGCTCAGCTTGACTAGTGAACTGATGCTTCTTGTTATATGCTGTACATTGAAGAATGATCTTTACCCCAACTCATAGGATAGCTCTGTTCTTGCTGCCTTTTTAAAAGCCAGGAAGAAAATAAAGGGGGACATAATGAAAGAGTTGAACCATATGCAACTTCAAGAAGGAGACCAGTAAAACCTATCATCATCCAGCCAAAGCCCCTCTTTGAACAAGAAGATTCTGTGGTGAGGAAAAGCAATGGCCAGCTGAAGTTGGTGGAGACAGAGTGGTACCCGGGAAATCTTTACTGCCTAACGCAATGTTCTAGTTGGTGGTCTTGATGGACAACACAGGACAGTTGTATATAATGCTGTAGATTTCCAAGTCTAGCTCATGTGTTGCAATTGTCCTTTCCCCTCCCCATCAAATACCTAACAAAGGGGTTAAAGTGTATGAGAGAATGCTTTAGAAGTGAATATAGGAGGTATAGAAGCCATTGGTGGTCCTCATGCACACTGGGATGAGCTCCTACCTGCTGATGGCATGCACCATCCCAACTTGCTTGGAGCTCATTCAACTCTTGTGCTAAAAACATTTCCCTGTCACTCCACTACTCCTTCAGGAAGAGATGTGGGACTGTGCCTTTCTTCATTTCGGAGCCCAGCAATCCAACTCTCTGCTGTGTCTTTAGGTTAGGCAATCTGTGCTGGAAATATATGGACCTCAACTGATGAGTGTGTTTGAGGCCTTGTTCAAGTTGGAAGATGAGAACTGGGTAAATCTTGCTCAAAAACCAACTGAAATAAATTTATCATAATAAGCTGGGCATGCACATGTCCGGAGGGTCAGACTAGATGGCCTGGAGGCCCCTTCTGATTCACTCTGTTTCTTTGTTTCTATATTTCTTCCACACTACCTCATGTGTTTCATTTATGGAGATCTTGCAGTGCTTGAAGAAATTTTACAAATGGATTAAATTACCCTTCTCTCCTGCAAAGAAATTCCTCCAAGATGCTAAATCTGGTCTGATGCCTTCTGACCGACCTGCTTCATTCTGGACTAAGTGGACAGATTCACCTCGGATTATTGCCTCATCTGATACTTTCCCCCAGCATCACATATCAAACAATGAAAAAAGAATGTATGTCATCAGCCTCGTCTTTCTTTGCTATTCTTTAATGCCTTCCTAGTTATTTTAATGCTCCAAAAGATGAAAGAATTTGAGCCTTAATGGTTGGATGATTTTTTGCACATAATATGTCTGCTAACAGTTTCCCTTGACTGCCACTTGAATTGACTTTTTTAAAAAAAAGAAATATTTAAGATTTTGTATTAAAATCAAAGAAAGTAAACTTTCTCATACAGCAGAACCTATGCTAAAGCAGAAATTAACCTTTAGCCTGTATCAATATGAAAAAGTGCCTTTGGTAAGCAAATACTGCATATGAAAAGGACTTTCTTTGGCTGAATGCTTCATCCATAAGATTGGAAAAAAATGGCTTTCAGATTTTAGCCAATACAGATATTTCAAGACTTAATATTTTCTGCAGCTCTGATAACAATAAAATCTGTATAACAATGCTTGGTCTAGTGATTTTCATTCCGGATAATAATAGTTTACATTGCAGACTTTAAACTGGCATTAACTTTTTTTTTAAAAAAAAAAGGCTATCCAGCAATGAATTTCAGTTTTGTTTTTACTCCTGCTAGCTCATGGTTTTGACTCAAATCCTTTGATGTTCAAAAGAGACTGAGATGTCTTGTACTAAGCCTTTGTGTATGTGTGTGTGGAAAGTCTTTTGTTTGGGGTATAAAAGTATCCCAAAAAATTATTCTTATATAAATTTACACAACAGAATATGAGCCAAGAATGTGAAGAAGACCAATACCCCAACATGTGGGATAAATTAAACGTTGTTGTTAGTTGCAAAGTTGTGCCCAACCCATCAAGACCACACGGCCAACATTTCTCCAGGCTCCCCTGTCCTCCACCATCTCTTGGAGCCCACCCAAGCCCACACCCCCTCCCCCAGTGACTCCATCTAGCCACCTCAACCTCTCCCATCCCCTTCTCCTTTTGTAGTCAATCGTTCCCAGCATCAGGGTTTTCTTCAATGAGTTGTTCCTTCTCATTAGGTGGCCAAAGTATTTGAGTTTCATCTTCAGTATCTGGCCTTCTAAAGAGCAGTCAGGGTTGATTTCCTTTAAGATTGACTGGTTTGATCTCTTTGCAGTCACAGGAGTCTTCTCCAGCACCACAGTTCAAAGGCTTCAATTCCTTGGCGCTCAGCCTTCCTTATGGTTCAACTTTCACAGTCATACACTGGAACTGGGAAAACCATAGCCTTGACTATACACACTTTTGTCGGCAGGATGATGTCTCTGCTTTTTAGTATGCTGTCTAGATTTGCCATAGCTTTCCTCCCAAGGAGCGTCTTTTAATTTCTTGGTTGCAGTCACCATCTGTAGGAGCCCAGGAAAATAAAAATTAAACATAAAGGAACCAAATGTGGATGTCCCATACCTCATCCACTATATGCTAGGTATACTGGTCTAACTGAGTGAAATGTAGTTTCATGTTTACAAAAAAATCCTAAAACTATTCAAGCAATATACCGAGGTAGATGAAGCAGAAGTAAAGCCAGAGAAGTCATTCGTTGGGTTCACATACACATTGATCTAATACACACTTCCCAAACTAGCACTGAAGCTGGAGTGCAAACATCTTGTTTTCATGCTTCTCTGAAGTTGTTTAATACAGTTCATCATTCAAAAGCATGGGTACATTTTGGGGAAACAACCTGGAAACAGGGCACATGGGAATTGCTTTGGGATGGGATGGAAAGTGTACATCAAACAACCATCTTCCAAAAGCACGTACAGATTTCATGTGCACACAAGTATGGCTCTTAAATCATTTCAATCCTGATGCAGTGCCCAAAGAAAAATAACAGCACAAATTTGTGCAGGAGAAAAATGAAACCCTTTTAGAAAGTGAACTTGACAGATTGGTCCAAGCTAGCAACAGGAACCCACCAATGGATCCAACCTTTTATACGTGTTCAGATTAATTTAAAGGAGAGTCAGTACAGAGGAACTATTACTTCCCATGATTTGGAAGGGTTAATGCATTTGCCCTTTTGGAGAGTGCATCACCTTATTGACTCATGTTTAGCCTATTGTCCACAATCACTCTGAGATCATTTTCTTTTTCAATTCTGTTGAGTCACATATCCCCCATCTTGTATCGATGCCTTTGGTTTCTTTTTCCCAGGTGGAGGACTTGGCACTTGTCCTTACTGAATCTCATTCTTTTGCTTTGAGCCCAGTGTTCAGCCTGATCAAGATTGCCCTGGATCTTCATTCTGTCCTCTAGGGTGTTTGTAATTCATTCCACCCAGTTTTGTATCATCTGAAAATATGATTAACTTTCTTGTTCTTCTGCATCTAAATGACAAATAAAGAAGTTGAAGAGCACTAGGCCCAGGACTGAACCTTGTGGCACCCCACTAGTTACCTCCATCCAATTTGAGAAGGTGCCATTCATGAACATTCCTTGAGGTTTTTTTTAATACCATTCCAAATGTCTCAATGTTCTCCAGTTAGAACTAGCATACACAGAACATATGTACTGATAGCAATTTTGTGCAAAGCAGTATACATAGAGAGGAGGACTATTGCTTGCAAAAATGTGTAACTGGACCAAATGCTTACCAAAAATTTATGCCAATGTTCACATGTGTGAAAATTAGCATGAAAATGCAGATCGGGTCATTCTGACTTTTGAAATAAAAATTCACAAATTGATGTGGAAACATGATGGGACAAACTTGTGCTTTCAAAAACATTATAGAAAGTGAAACAGACAGATCCATCCATTACTAATTCTGTTTTCAGTAGGAAAACATCAAAGTGCACTCTGTTCCAAAAACAGCACTCGTGTTTGTTTAGCTTTCTCAGGAACTTTTTCAATGAGCTTATTCATCAACCTCAAAATCCAAAGTTTCCTTGTTCATTCTTCCATTGTGGTGAGTTGCTTTTGTTTCCAATATTTTAATGTAAAATATAAGCAATGATTAATGAGGTCCCTAGTAGGGTCAACTGATTTTTCCTCTTTCTGCTTATATTCCTGATGGATACTAGAACAAAAACACCGGGACCTAATGGAATTTTATACCCAACAATGTCTTTTTATACTGTTTTCCAGAAAGCATCCCTAGAAATTATGCTTACACTGTGCTTTTGCTGATGTAGGAATCTAATATGTTATTTGAATATAATGATTTCTGACATTCAGTTCTTAGCCCTTTATATTTTACCCTTGCTGAAAAAGTTATAGAAATAAAGCAAACAGACTCAAACATGTCTAGCATCATACAAGATGCACCGTGTCTTGTGATCTTCTTGCCATGCTGGACCCTGAATAAGGATAGAAGAGTTCCGCTGATTAAACTGATTCCATCTTTCATCCTCTTCCCTTCAGAGATCTGTCAGATGCCTCTTGGAACCTCCCAAACAGGGCATGCAAGCAACCGCTGTTGGTGCCTTCAGCCAGCACTGTCCCCGCATCCATGTCAAATTAATGTTAACGCTACACAGGGTTTGCGTGGCACAGCAAGTTCCCCTGTTAGGCCATGGCTTGTAGATCCACCACAGCCTTGATGTGTCAGGTGATACACAAGCCCAGGAGTGGGCCAAACAGCCACAGAGGCTCTTGGCAATAGTGGCAAGAAGTGTTTGCCCTTCTTGCCAAGCAGCTGCTGGGCACGCATCACTGACAGCTGCCTCCAAAGCATCCAATCTGACTGTCAGAATCCTTTCCTCAGCTCTCATCCCTCATGCCTGGCAGCACCCTGTGGGGGCTGGGGGAGCCACCCATGGGAGAGGGCCAAGCAGATAGCAGCTCAGCTTTCCCTGCCTGGTGCTTCAACTGAACCTCTGAGGTGCCAGATGGGAGGAGTCACCCTGTGCATCATGGGGTGGAGCTGTGCCAATATCAGCCAAGGCAGCTGCGTCTGCTGAGCCCTCTCCCTGGCCACCAGGCATCTCATCCCTGCTGACAAGCCAGTGCCAGCAGGTCAGAATGGGGGCTACATGTTCAGGTTCCAGTCATTAGTCTGGCTGCTGCATTTGTAGAAATTGCAGCTCCTAAGCTGTCTTCAAGTGCAGCCCCATGTCGAGTGCATTGCAGTAATCTAGTCCAGAGCATAGATTACTGAAGCCGGACTCTTATCTGTCCAGCTAAGTGCTTAGCTAAGCCACCAGCTGAAACTGGTCATGGCCCTCCATGCCCTACCTGAGCCTCAAGTGACAAAGATGGATCAAGAAACACCCCTAAGCTATGAACCTGTTCCTTCAAAAGGAGTGCAACCCCATCCAGAAGAAGTTGAGCACCTTCCATCCAGTCAGTGCTGGTGGGATTGCACAGGCCAGTATAGCAACATTTCAAGTGAGAGATGTTGTAGTACTGGAGCCCATGAGCCTTGGCTCTCAGTCACCATTTTAAAAGTACTCAAAAGGGGAGTATAAGAAGTTATAATGTAATCTTCACATGACGTTGTACTTACATAGAACAGGTGTTCTTTTCTGTAACTTTTAGATCACTCTAGGACCCTCCTTCCCTACAGAATTTTCCCTGAATGTACCAGCCCAGCCTGTATCAATTTTCTAAGAAAAACAACTCCATGGCTCTCATCAGTTTCAGCAATTCCTCTTGTGCGAAGTGAATAGGTAAAATCAAGATGAATGGATTGTCCTTCTTGTCTATATTTTCATTTCTTTCTCACATAAATGAATGCGAAATGAAGAAGAGGTGCATTAGTGGAAAGTATATTTTTATTTATTAAAATAAAAATGAATATATCTTCTGGTTAAATATGTATTTGTTGTCAAGTCTCCCATGCTCTGGGCTATTTGCATCCACAGCACTTTATTCTTTGAGAGTGAGAGAAGTGGTTAAGCTCCAATTACTAGACTCAGTAGATGGTTGGCTATGCTCAAACAAGTAAGATGTCCATGCAAGCTTCCACTTCAAATGACAAAACGAATAAACAAAAGCCTAGTGGAGATAGTTCCTCTCAGCTACTTTAAGTTGGTGACAATGAGCATTAAAATGGAAACAATCACACCTTACAAGGTTGCATCAGCACTAATGATTTCAGTTAATAAAGCATCAGAAGAATATGATTAATGCCAATGAGTCATTTGGCCACTTTGCAGTGTATTAATCAAGCATTTGAAAAGTAGGGGAATCTTAATGCCAGGACCCAAGTAATAGGTATTAATCTGCAGTTCTGCACAGATCCTCTTCAGTGTGTTTCTACTGAAATGCAGGTCTGTGGTCCTAGTTTTTCGAAGGAGCTGTGTCTGTCACTTTCCTTCCTCACTGCGCACAAAAGCACACGGAAGCCAAATCAGTATCATTCCATGGGGCCATGCATTTCCCCCCTTGTATTGCGATGGTCTTAATTTGTCTTTAAAATAAAGACCACCTTGTGGAGAACTGAAAAATATACACAGTTGCAAAATATGCTTCTAATTCTGTTGGTCCACTGTCACTAATTAAACTGTCAACATGACTTTCTGCTCCCTCTATTTGTGTGTTCATAATTCACAGTCCTTGGATGTGAACAGTTTTATGTTGTTGTCTTCTCAGAATGTATGGGAAAGTGTTCAGACGTCAGGCTTGTGGGAAAGGTGAAAACTCTGAAAATTCGCCAACCAAGTGTGGTGCAAAAATGTAGAGTTATAGGATACCAAGACCAGGAATTACTTTTGAATAGCAGCACTGAACTGAACTTACAATCTTTCCACATAAATATTTGCACTTGATTGCCCCATGTTTCTTTTTAATTTATCATTTTGAACAGGGAGGAATACTCTTTCTACTGCTATTGTTAAATCATCCATATATCTTGCTATAAATACAGATCAAATGCAGGGTCAAGTGTACGAAGCAGAGAAGGCTCTGACCTGTATTTCATCAATCACAGGGGTGCATTAAAGAATTTCCAGTGTGCATTTGCAATGTGTACACGTGCACACACCTTGTATTTAATGCCAGGGAAGTGGCCAGATTTGCAAAAATCTGCAAAAACATGCAAAAAGAAATACATACTGAACCAGACTTTGAACTGAAGCTGAATTTCAGCAAGCTCAAACATGCTTGGTTCTTCTATCCTTAGAAGGCTCGTACAGAAATGAGATATTTTGTGCTTGGGATCCAGCAATTCTGACAGTGTATCACAGCTGAAATGGTTTCAAAACTTGAAGATGGTGGGAGGTGAGAGTGAGACGTTTTTGCCTCAAATTAGGCCAGACTCAATTCAATCAGTGGTCCATTCACCATATTTATGACTGTGTAAATATATGCCAATAACCTTGAATTAGTACATTCAGAATTGAACATATAATTACAGTGGGCTATTGATCATAAATATGAAATGAATATAGCCGTCAAAAATAATTTTAAATGTGTGCACCCTGAGCCCTTTCTCAGGCATGGGCATATAGGCAGATGGGAACACGGCAAAACTGCGTAGTACCCTGGAGTGGCTGTAGTCCCCAGAGCCTTGAGGTTTCCCCTCTGACATTGATTAAATAGATGGTTTTCTACCCCACGCCCCCCACTCCCACAATCCCAAGGTACATGTAACTGAACCCAACGGATCATCACAATTCAACATGTGCTGCTCATTGCAGAAGGAAGAATGTCATGAATTTCTGAATAAGGAAAAGAAACATGAGTTGTACCTGATTAACAGCACTTCAAGCTATGTTTTGCATATTGGGAAGTGTTAGCCATTGCTACCAGTACCAAACCTGCTTAAGTCATAATGTTTGATAAGATCAAGCACTGCCTCTCTTCTCTCTCTCTCCCCGGACTGAATATAACTAAAGGACAGAATCCGCCTAGGATTATGCCAACATCCTCCACTGCTTCATGTTTTAGATTCAGAAGAAAATGCTCCAAAGAACTTGCTATGCATCCAAATAGAGATCACAACCCACGGAATGATGCGCACCATTGGTCTAAACAGTGGAAATTATTATAGGTCATGTTCGGATACAAAGCCATCAAAATACTACCTATAATATCTTGATGCAAATTCCTAAAGAAAATATATTTCTACTTTTTTTAATCCTCCTCCTCCTCCTCTCCCTCCTCATCTCCCATCCTTTAGAGGCATTACTGATTTTTTTTCCTAGTTTGAATTACTGTGCCAAATATTTCCTGATAATATTTTGGATCAAACTAAGCAGGCTTGAGGGATTTGTTGCTCAACAATTACCAAATCATAGTGTGTCTCTTTGAAAAGACTGAGCTGTTGCATCCGAGATGAGTCACTGTTGCCTAAATGAAGCGAAATGAAAAGCGGGGTAATTGAGCCAACATAACCTTCAATAAGGGAAGTAAGAGAGCCCAAGACATACCCTGCATGCCAAACTATGACAAGCTTCTTTAGAGAGTGGCCAAGCAAAGATTAAAATGACTGAGGCATGATCTCAGAGATGAGATCAGAAAATAAGAGGGGGCTAGCAATCCAGATCGTTTGGTTCATGAGAGAATGAAGAGAATCAAATTTCTGAACAGACTTGTAAACATGTAAGCTAAATTGAATATTTTGGGTCTTACTTCTGGGGAATCATGCATGGTATGAAGCAGCATAGTCCAAAGCAAACCAAGAAAAATTATAACTGAGACAAGAAAGTGAGAGCTGGGGGCGGGGGAGTGTGGGGAGTGGGGTATTCAATGCTTGGTGTGTTTATGAGCATAGGAAAACCAGTGCCCTATTGATGGATTCAGATGCTACCTCTCACCTTCCAGTTTTGCCTCCAACTTCACAGGCTGGAGGCATGGGATTTCACTTATACATGATCACTATAACTGTAAGAAGAGAGTCACATTAGACACAACTACCCAATCATGAAGCAGAGCAGATATAGGAATTAAGAGATTGATTAAGGCAGATTATTTAGGGAAGGCCATAGCTCAGTGGTGCCAATACAATTGCTGACATCTCCAACCAGGGCTGGAGAAACTCCTGAAACCTGGAAAGCCACTGCCAGACAGTGTGGACTATCCTGGGCTAAATCGACCAATAGACTGCCTCAGTATAAGGCATCTTCCTTTGTTTTTGATCATGGATCTCTGCCATCACATGTCATTTAGTCCAGACAAAAAGAGACAGAAAGAGGTATCATAGCCTACGAAATATATAAGTATGGTGATCCTTCATCCCATTCAATGTTGGAGACAAGATTCAAGGTGGATGCCAGGAAGTACTTCCTGATGGTTAGGACCCCTAGAGTATGGAATGGGCTTCCACAGGAAGTGGTTGAAGCCCCATCAATGAGGATGTTTAAGGTTAGGCTGGACATGCACATGGTAGGTGTGTCATGAGTGGAGCCAGCTGGAGCTGGAGGACAGACTAGATGGCCCAGGAGTCCCCTTCTGACTCACTGAGTTTCTATGTTGCTATTTCAGTGCCATTCACTGGACTGATGTCAGGATTAAAACAGCAGTCTCTATATCATATAAAGTCCAAATGTTAATCCCATGTTTTCTTCTAGTTATAGAAAATTAGAATTTGGAGCAGTTCCAATCATGAGTCAACCCATATAGGTCAATTCTGAACAACTAGATGCAGGAGGCTTCAGTCAGATTCAGTTTACGTGTGTGTGTGTGTGTGTGTGTGTGTGTGTGTGTGAGAGAGAGAGAGAGAGAGAGAGAGAGAGAGAGAGAGAGAGAGAGAATATAAAACCAGACATTGGCCTCAAACACTTAGCATTTAATGAGTCCATGAGAACTCTCACATCTTCAGACAAGTATTTTAACCACCTCAATAAAGACTAGAAGTACTCATTTAGCAACAGTTTTTTAAAGTACACTCATTAGAGCCTGTGTCAGACATCAGACCAAATGCCTTTTAGGGTTTACAAGTGGAATGTAAGGACTTCTTCCATAATATTCAGAATATTGACTTTTGAAAGACAATTCAGTGGGGGGGGTGTGATCACAGAAATTGTCATTAGCCAGTTTCTTGTGTTCACATTACTTATGATGTTGGCTTAGCATTGTCCTGGTTTTCATTTTACAATTATCTCTCTGTTGCCTGCAGCCTCCTTGGCTTCCCTCACCATAAGCTTATTCTTCCTACTGGGCCTTTAACTCTGAAGATCAGGAAGTGCAGGCAGCCTGGGAGGCTGCAGAGCGATGGAGAAATATGTAGTAGAAAATGCACAATGCCTTCTGCCACCTTGCAGTAGATAGGTGAGCTCAGAAACACCACAAAAATACATTGAGAAACACCCCTGAAATGGAGCATGACCACAGAAGATGCTTTAATGGGGTAAATAAATGTCCAGGAAATCTGAGGGCAGCTTTGGGCACAGTGCTGCTCCATCTCCTCCCGGGAGCTGGATGCAATGCTGGCTTTTGGCTCCTGCATGGTGGCCAAGGGGAGGCCAGCATAGTTGAGACAATTGCCACCTGCAGTGGCAGCAAAAATACAAAAAGAAGCAGAAACCCCAAACCTTTCCAAAAACGTCTGGGCAGGGGGTTATGCTACATTAAATTGTGATTCCCACTGTGAAAAATTATTGAGAATTCCTCCTCCTCCTGGAGAAATGGGGTGGAATATCTCCTCCTCCCCCATGTCTCTGCCAATGAAAGAATGGAGAATCTTGAGAAGCTATCTGAATACCACTCTAGCCTGAATGTCAAGTAAATTGGGAGCTGGGTGCATGATAAAATCACAAAGGGTGTGCCGAACCCTAAGAGATGACACGAACACTTAGGGACTACAATCCACTTCATCAGATGCACGATGAAGTCTACATGCCTGCAGTAATTGCCCTCCTCCTCCTCCTCATTATCACTTCCATTTGACATCAGGTTGCACTGTGGAGGCTTCCGCCATGTTCTCTTCCAGAACACTCTATTCCCTTCACCTGATTTCCCCACCTTATGAGCCAGAGCGTACATCTTTGGCTGTCTGGGGAAATGCTCCCTTTCAGACTTGCTGCCCTAAATATTATTTGAACTTTTGCCGACAATGAGGCTCTACCACTGCAGCCGCTCCCTTCCTCTCCTAGGCATGCTCGATGCGGTTGTGGCTGCGTTGTCCATTCACCTTTCATCTGAACCAGCACTGGAAACGGAGGGAATGACCATGCGAGAGTGGCCTAGCGATGCTACTGAGAGACCATGAGCATTGCCCTTAAGCAATTAATCCAAGGTAATTGCTAGCACCAAACAAGAATTGCATGTGGGCAGGCTGCCATTGGCTTGTTAGGACTAAAGGCTTAAGATGCGGTTTCCAGAGGAGTGAAACAAAATTAACAATGGAGCTATATTACTTCATAAGAACAAAAACCACTGTGGAGTCTTGGTTAACTCCCTAGCTTTCTATAATTCAATTACAGTCCAGGGGAAGATATATCAGGAAGCACAAGCTTCACATATCAGGAAGCACAAGCTGCAGAGCAAAGGAGATATATGCAATGGGAAGAAGACACATGCCCAGCATCTTTGAGTACCTCAAAATAATTAACGAAGCGCAAAAACAATTGGTAATACCCTCTGAGACAGAAGCTTGGAAGTCCTTTTCCTGAGGGAAGAAAGCTTACAGGAACTGGAGGACAGATTCGGAGGCAACCCCAGCTTTACTTATATGCCCTCACGCCCCTTAAGATCTATGGGAGAAGTCCTGCTCTGGGAACCCTCTCTAAGAGAGGTGAAAAGGTCATCAACTCAGAGTAGGGCCTTCTCTGCTCTGGCACCCAGACTCAGGAATGTTCTCCCCAGATATGCCTGGCGCCAAGTTTATACTCTTTTTGGCACCAGGCCAAAACCTTTTTATTTAATCGTTATTTTTGAAAATTATTATTATTATTATTATTATTATTATTAGCATTTTTAGTGGTTCACAGCCACTTTTGATCTGATTTATCTGTATTGGTTTATAGTATTTTATTGTACTGTTTTATTGATTGTTTTTATGACTATTGGTTTTAATCTTGTAAGCCGTCCTGAGATGTGATAGTGAAGGACGGCATATAAATGTTTTAAATAAAAATAAATAAAATACTTATTGCCAGGACACAACAGGGACCCCTTGTTCCTGCACTGTGGTGGAAGCAAAACTGCTGCATGTCTGTGGAAACAAGTGATCTTGCTGCCATTTGCAGGGACAGCCCAGAAGCCCTTAGGGACGGGGGGAGAGAGGGAAGGCATGAGGGAGAGGGGGCAGAGAGAGAGAGAGAGCAGTATGCCTGGTGAGACAGGCATTGACAGATCTCCATTAATAGCTTAATGCAGAAGCAGGGCAAACTGGAATTTTAGGGTTAAAACACCTCAGTGTGGGAGGAGGAGAATGACTTAAGCCACCTTGAGTTCTTTGAGATATCAATCCAACACATAAATTACGCAAAAGTGGTATGGATCAGAAACATAGCTAATCCCCCAGTCAACCCTAATGAAAACAGCATCCCGATTATAAGAACATTATTTTAAAAGGAAATCTCCAAGCAGTGTCCTGTCCTTTTAAACCACAGATCCCAAGTTAGATTAATAACAGCAAGAGCTAGAAGTCTGGCATACAATTTGCCATGAAGTCATTCTTAAATAAGCACAATTTCCTTTTACTGCCTCTCCCACCCTTGATTCTTTTCCCTGGAACACTTTTCCATGTGCAATAGAAAAGAAAAATACTCAAGAGTAGTGAGCAGATGTATTTGACATTAGAAATAAAAGTGTTGCTATTTAAGGACCACTTTGCCCCAGGACTCTGCTGTGCTGTGTATAGAACTCAGAAGTGACATGGTGATCAGAAAAAGTTATGCAGGCTATAGTCCTATTGAAATTAATGGAATATAAATAAAGCTAAGGCTGAAATCCAAAGTGCATTTATCTGGAAACAAAGTTTCATTGAAGTCAACAGGTCTTACTTCAAAGGCATGATGAACCTTAACTGATTTTCATGTGCATCATGTGTATTTTACCCGGAATTGTACGAATGGACTGTACCCAGAAAGTGCATACATAACTGAAATCAAACACACATTCACAATCAAAGCCTGCATTCTGAAGATGGAAAACGTTCCTCCAAGTCAGCTGACACAAGGAGTCCATGACTAGATGAGGCCGCTTCATTCAAGGGGAGGGGACTCTAGGGCAAGCCTCTGTGCATTAAGGAACCAAAGGGACATCAAGACACCACAAGGAAAGCTAAAAATGCAAGACATGGTGATGCCTCAGCAAGGTTTCACACAGAATTAAAAGGCCCATCATCCCCATCGCTACATCCTTCTTGCTCAGGAGAGTAAGCCAGAGTGGAAGCCCGATCATAAGGAGTGGTGCTTGGCGGGTAGCACACAGACTTTATGTTCAGAACCTCACTCAATAGAAAGAATCTATTACTGAAGTATAATAAAGATCAAATATCCACCAGAGTCCCGGAAAGAGAGTTCTGAGGCAGCATCCCTACGGCTCAGTTCCTAGTAGCTCCAATGTGCAATACTCAGAGAGTCAGGTCTCTGGCTCCTAATTAACATTGCTGGCTTATCTACATCATTCCATTAACTAGCTTGGAGAGATTGGTCAGCATGCTCCAGAATCAATGTTGTATAGTGGTTACAGCATTGGATTGGAATTAGGGAAGCACAGATTATCACCAGCAATCATGAATGTCCTTGATACAGTCATCAGTTACAGCCTAACCCATCTTGCAAGGTCATTGTGAAGATAAAATGTAAAGGGACAACCCCATAAATGATCCTGAGTATCTTGAAGGAAGGTGGGATATAGATACAATAAATAAAGAAATCTGATTATACATGTGGCATACCCAACTTTTTAAATTGCAATGAGAATAATCATCAATGAATGGTATTCATGAATTGTTGCTATTAGTAGTAGCAGTGTTAGTCACAGCAGTATTCTTTATCAGGAAGAAGAGCCACAAATATTACAAAATAGAATTACAAGCATTACTTCTGCTGTCTGAAACACAAACCATCTCACTGAAGAAAGATCATTCCTGTACAGACAACATTCCCAGAATTGGAATGAATGAATAAATGACAACAGTAAGATTTATAGGGTCTGTATTGATTCATAGGGTCTGAAAGGATTCAAATACCATTTTAAAATAATGTTGATAGTCGCAAGAGTTGTAATTACAATAAATTGGAAAGATCTGATTAAAACTATCAAATGTTACTTGATCCAATAAAATTTCAAAACAAACTTATCAGGAAAAGGCTGCAATCCAATACCCACATTCCTGAGATTAATCCATTTATGGGGTGTGCCATTAATCTTAGTAGGATTTCCTTCTGATTAGATGTCTATAGCATTGTGCAGTAAGTTAACTATCAAAATCAGATAGGTTTGGGGACAAGAAACCTCAGATAATTGATCTGACATTGTTCTCAATGTATGCCAGTTAGGAAAAAAAGGAATTTTAGCCTATATCATTGTAAGGAGCAGATATATTGTTGATTCATCTATCATCTGTCTGTCTGTCTACATATTTAGAAGCTGCCTTTTAGGGTAAACTCTATGAAGGCATTGTACAATAATATTTAAAACCATAAGACATGGCAAAGAGTAAGGACAATGATGAAATCAACAATGAGAATTAAAATTAAATAAATCATATACACAATAGCCTCAGCAGAATTCTGACTTAGGTATAAGCCAAAGTAAAGAGGTGAAAATGTAGGGTCCTCTGAAAGACCTGTAGCCACAAGATCTGGTGGATTTCTACCCGTGGGGGAGATATTACCAAGAAGGCCTTGTTCTTCCTATTGATCAACCCAAGTGCTCATCCAAGCTGCAAGCCAAGAAAGGTGTCATTATTTTGGAGGGGGAAGGGTTATTTCTTGTCCTACTAAAAATATTTTTCTCTTTAAAAATGAATTGATTAAATTTAAGTTTAAATGATTTTTTAAGGTTTGGATTCCTATAGAAAATGAAAATATCCTCCATATTTCCCCCCAACATCTTTTTCATCTGTGCTGAGTGCAGCAGTTCTGTTGTTTCATGCATCATTTGAGGCATAAATGTGATGGCAAAGGAAGGAAAGAATCTTCCAGTGCATTGGGGCTCCATCCTGCTTTGATATTTCTCTTTTTATGTTGTCCATGTACCTGATGCCAGAGCAGCATCTTTTTATCTCCCAAAGGCTGAATGGATGGAGAGCAAGCCTGGAATGAACATTGCACTCAGACACCTGCACCTGCCTGGTGTGTCTAATTGGATTACACATGCGATTAATTCCAGAAATGAGCCAGTCTTAGGACGTTCGGGACCCTGCATTCCCTCCCTGAACCTGAACTTCCTTGACACCTCATTGCCAGCTGTAATATGGCAATTAGTTCCAGCAAACTATATTTGCTTATAGACCTAATTAGAGACCAAGAAGGGTAGCTTGCTTTTGATAATTGCAGAGCTGTGTCCCGTCTATCAGCTGCTGTTAAATTGTTGTTATATTAATATAAAGCTTATAACCAGGACTGTTCTAAATTGAATAAATGTTCTTCTTGCCAATTCTTGAATGCAATTAATTTACATGAGCTTCTGGAACCAACATGATAATGATATACATCTTTGCATAGGGAGTCACTGAGAATAACTTACAGGCCTATCATAACTTTTACTGCCTTCTGCATTTTTTAAAAAAATTAATGTTTATTGCAGATAATGACCAAGCCATCAATAAAATGTGGGTGAAACCAACTCATTAATAAGAGTCATATTCACACTAGGTTTGCCACCCATTGCAATATGAAGCATTAATATTTCAAGTACCTGTGCCTGAGTGAAAGGAAGGAGGAAGTTAGACAGGAAATCCTAGAGTGACTTTTTCCTCCCAATCATCTGCAAATTGCTTCAGATGTTTGCATTGGGATGAAAGGAGATGCCAGTGCTCAGCAAAGTAGTCCAACTACTCAGTTTTTTTTCAAAGGGCAAGGCCAAAAGGAAAACAAAAACTTATTCTTCAATATTTAAAGGTCAACAACAGGTGCAGGCAGAACATTAGAAATTAGGGAAACGTGGGTTAGCAGGTCAAAACCAGACCACCATACACAATACATTCTGTCATGGTTTGGGGGATAACAGCATAGAACTATAGCACTGATAACATGTGAAGTGTATAACATAGTGAATAACACTATAACATAGAAGTGTAGCATGTGAATTCATCATGGAGTCAGCCTTGAAATAAAGAAAACAGCATCTCCTAAAGACATCCTTCCACTGGGAAATGGTTGTTGCTGGCCAAGCAGGCACTATCTCAATGCCCCCTTGTTTGTAATGCACTTTTAAAAATTCATGTCTTTTATTTTTCAGGAGTCACCATTCTAGAATCTGCTTAGATGTGTAGTGGTATGTAAATAAAGGTAAAGGTAAAGGTTTCCCCTTGACATTACGTCCAGTCATGCCTGACTCTAGGGGGCGGTGCTCATCTCCGTTTCCTAGCCGAGGGAGCCAGCGTTTGTCCCCAGACAGTCTCCATGGTTATGTGGCCGGCATGACTAAACACCAAAGTGCACAGAACACTGTTACCTGCCCACCAAAGTGGTACCTTTTTATCTACTTGTATTTGCATGCTTTCGAACTGCAAGGTTGGCAGGAGCTGGGACAGAGCAACAGGAACTCACCCTGTTGTGGAGATTCGAACCGGCAACCTTTCGATCAACCAGCACAGCGGTTTAAACCACTGCACCACCTGCAGTCCCTAGTGGAATGTAAATACTACCCGTAAAATGAATAAATGAATGGGTAACCGTCTCACAAAAGTGAGAGGCATGTGGGAAGGTGCAAACTCCTCAGCCAAAAGAGGATTCTTCAGCAAGGTGAACATTTCTGGGGTCCATTTACCCTCAGTCTTGCATCTTCCTCTACATCATCATGATTGAAGTCCAGTTGGACAGACTGATGAGTGAACTCAGATCTCAGAATGCATAAATTGCCCAAGGCCACTACTTTAGCCCTTTAGACGAAGAGCCCTTTGCCCTAACCCAAAGGAGGAGGGCCTCTCTTTCTCTTTTAAAGGCCAGAGATGCAATTAATTTGATGGCCAACTGGTGCCAAAAGCAAACGCAGTCTTTTGAGCTCTGCAAGCTCTCTTTCTCAGGCAGAACAGCAAATATATTCCATTTGAAGCAGGGCTTGTGCAGTGAAGCTCAGCTCAGTAATTGGCTTACTGAAAGGTAGCATGATTCTTACCTGTTTGTTGTCTTTCATTCCACATGGATGCAGACACAGCAGGAAGACATTTTTGCTCGGTTAATCTTATTGATGGCTGATGAAAAAGGAGAAGCAGCACCAGGTCCTGATTTTCAGTAGCTTTACACTTCAAGTGTCATCACCAACATTTCTGTAGAGCAGTAACAAATTCACCAGGAACTTCCATTTCTAGGAACTGGCACTCATTTGATCTTAGTGCATAAATGAGACACACTTTCTGCCCTCTGCCCTTTCCTGCCACTTACTGATGGATTTTTGTAGCATTTGTTCACAAAATTCACAACATTTTGTAACATTTTAAAGTATTGATTTCCTAGGTGTTGCATAACAAATACTTATTTTAAAAATAAGCAATTTTTTCAGGAGTAACACCATTTATTTGTTTCCATGTGCATTTTTTTGTTTCCTATGTATTACAATGTTGATAACTATCAGGTGCAGTTTCCTACATTTTCTAATGTCTAGAAGCACTACTGGCATAATATCTTAGAGAAATACATTTCATATTAATATTTAGCACCTTCTCCTGATGTAACTTCATAGTGTAATATTGGTAATTGCACATTGTCTTCTCAAGATTTTTCCCCTTTCTAATGTTTTCAATGTACTGATTCAGTGTCTCAATATTATCCGTATTTCGGACAGGAACATCTTAGGTTCTTTTTTAAATTAAAGATATTAACTGTTTGTCAGATTTCAAGATACATTAAATGTCCTTTGCACATTATCACAGTCTTCATTTGCAGACAGTACAAGTAGAACTCATTTTTAAAACTCTTGTATTTCACTATATGTGAACTAAAAGAAAGGCTTGTAAACTGGTGTCTCTCCCAAACATCACAATTCCCCATCCCTATTTTTCTTGATCACTACAATAGTACAGGTGATGAATGTGAAACTGATTAGAAGGGAATGAACATCTTCTAGGTTTACTTTTTACTATACAATAATGATGGGAAATTATTATGATCCTCATAATCATCATCTTCATAATCATTACAATTGGGATGACACCTGTGAAAAATGGAATGCGGTCACCGGTGACAAATGTCATCTAGATTCTCAGGAATTCACCCTTCCCGAAAATCCAGAGATTCACTGTCTGACCAAGCAAGTACTGTTGTGGTCAGGAGAAGTATGTAACTATCTTCAATGAAAAAGATGAAACTCTTTCGTCTTGTCCCCTCAGCAAACAAAAGATGGATCAGGAAATGGCAGGAAGCGCCTTCCCAACCCCGCCCCCCCAAATGCAGCAGTCATCATGGCCATTAAGGCTGATATCTTCCATGCACTTACTTGAAATTAAGTCCCTTTGAACTTGGTTCTGAGCAAAATATGTGTGGAATGATAAAGTAAGTCAGGTTCAAGGAGGGGAAGAAGAGACAGGTAAGGGGCAGTTCTGTACTTGTGTAGTAAACTGTGCCTGTGCACCACCACTGCCACCCCAAAGCTGTCACTGCTACTCAAGCCCAACATGGCGCCTCTCACATTCAAGTGGTTGGGTGAGCATCCATTGTCACACCCCTGCAGAGATGAGGAGGATTAAGTAGGAGGCAGTTGCATAAACAAGCGTGCTTGCCTATCCATTATTCATGGTTGGCTGTTTGCAATTATGTAGTCATTAAAGTTTCAGCTGGCCAAACACTGATCCATGTGGCTTAGATGAGCAATCATGCACTGCAAATAGTCTGGGTAAGCAGTTTACAAGGAACCCACAGACTGAAAATCACTCCTGGAAACTGTTCTGCAAATAGATTAATGAGCATGTTCATCACTCAGAGCAGAGGGGAACTAACAGCAAGTGTGCAGTTCTCATGCAATTCCACATACCGCTTTCTCGAACCCCAGCTGTATTCAGGCATTCCGTCTCTCTGCAGAGAAAATGTGCAAGGAAGAAAGTAAGCTCCATCCCATTCCATCACAAAGTCTTCGGGGATCCTCTTCTACTTGCGTACACTTTCTGTGTAATGCAGAACCCCATTTTTCCAGGGCTTCAAAGGGATTGTGTGGGGATATTATAGGATTAGGGAGGGTATCCTGCCAATTCGTGGGAGGCAACAAAATGAGGAAGAAAAGGAGGGAGGGGAAGAAAAAGCAGCCCCATCCTTGTTCTCCATTTTGCATGTTTCCACCTAGCAAAAGTGTGTGTTTTTGGTCATCAGGAGTTCTTTATGGTTGGTTGTATAGTGATCTGGAATCCCCTGTGTGTCCACATTCATAAAATTATTTAAATATATAACATGGTGGCAATCATTCTCCAGGAAGAGATGCAACAGCCTGGGTCCAGAGGCAGCAGCCTGAAACTTTAAGAGGGAGTACCATGATCCCAGCTTAGTTTTTTTACCTTCAACAGTTCAGATGTTCTACAGCCATAAATGGTTTCAAATGACTAAGAGTGATAGAACTAAGTAGCATCAGCGCAGAGATGAAACCGAACCCCAAGACTCTAGATGACGACTCACAGAAATTCTGCATCTTATATGAAACCATAGGGGACAAAAATAAAGCACTGAATTCCACAGGCCAATAGCCATGGGGATGAGCAACAGTCTTGCAGCACCCATTTCTGCAAGTGTTTGGCAGTATAAGATCAGAATTGCTGCAAGTCCCATTGTGCTCCCCTTTGGACAATGTCATCGAATGCCAAAGCCCCACTGCCTAGTTCCTGACATAATTCACCCACCAAGAAACTGCAATCTATATAACCTCCCACACCTGACCTGAATCTGCACTGGAAAGGATCCAAATATTCAACTTCATCCGAGAAAACCTGGACTTGACTCACCACCAGTCACTGTAGGAAATTCCTCAGGGAAGGAATATTCGAGATTGGTTGACAGTGGGACCCATTTTTTCCAGGTATGGCTTTATCACAGCGTCAGTGAAGGAACTTGAAAACAACCCAGTGTGCCCCTTCTCCAAGCTGCTGACCAGTCCCACTCAGGTAACCTTTTAATGCACACAATGAATAAATTTCCAACAAATAATATGGGTGGTATATGATTGCAGTTTGAACCTCTTGCAACAGAAAATAGAGATGCAAGAGCTGAATTTATCCTAATTTCTACTCTGTTTTAACCGGAAGCATTAGAAAAAGAAAGTATTCAAATCATTTACAATTTATCATGGGTTTACAGACATGCTCATTTCATTCCAAATCAGAGATTTCTTCCCCCTCCCCCCTTAGGTTTATGGGAAACATGAGCTGAACTTAATGGAAGAGTAAAAGGACTTATGCCCAGCTCTGTCAAAATAAATAGAAAACAAAAAGAAAATAAAAGTGGGGAAGAGAGAGAAGGGAAAGAGGGAAAAAAAGTTTGTGAGTGTGTGTGTGTGTGTGTGTGTGCGCGCGCACGCGCGCGTGCATGCATATGCGTGCCCCTGGAAAGGACAGCATCTCATTTTGCTGCAAAAACATGCCTTGCTGGAGGAAAGAGGTGAGCAAGGCCACATCTAGGGTCACTAGTCAGGTGCCAATGCCATGAAGAAAGTGAAATAAGAAAAGCACTAGAGGAAAACAAAGCTAGCAAAGGCCATCTAAAATAAACAATACTGTCTTTTTGTTAGTATTAGTTGAAAGGAATTTAGGAAGAAATATTTCAGTCACAAACTATTTTGCTTTTCTCAAACATGCATGTTTTAGTAGCAACATTCTCTTTTCCCCCACTCAACCCCAGAAAGGTTACATAATATATATTAAGTGGATTGGTGGGGACAAAATGCACCTTTTGGGGCTCCATTTTTCCTCTAAACGTATGATATATTTCCTCCTGTTCTCAATGATCATCTCAATGATCACATGACATAATAACTGATTAAAACATTTCTGGATAACCTCTTGGCTAGATTACTGTACTCCACTCTGCATGAGGCAACCTTTGAAACACAGAAATATAGAAATGGAGTAAGTCAGAAGGAGTCCCCTGGGCCACGTAATATGATCCCGGCACCAGCCGGCCCCACTCATGAGATGCCTATCATGTGCGTGTCCAGCCTATCCTTGAACACCTCGCTGGGGGGTCTTCAAGCACCTCCCATGGAAGCCCATTCCCGATCATAGGGGTTCTAATTGTAAGGAAGTATTACCTGGCATCCACCCTAAGTCTTGGTTCCCTGAGCTTTTCTCCATTGGAACACGTCCTGTCCTCCACTGCAGGGGAAGAAAGGTCATGACCCACCTCTGTGTGACACCCCCTCACATATCTGTATGATAGCAGAACCCCTATGATTCTCCACTTCTCAAGGCTAAAAAGACGCAGTTCCCTCAGTCTCCTTATATGGCTTACCCTACAAACCAGACACCATCCTTGTGGCCCTTTGCTGCACTGCACCGATTCCAATCTTGCTATATCTCTCTTGTAATGAGGGGCCCAGAATTGAATACAATACTCCAGTTGCAGGTGCACCAGAATTGTATAGAGTGGCAGTAATACCTCTCTTGATCTAGAAGACACCCTTCTACTTATGCATCCAAGGGTGGCATTTGCCCTCTTGGCTGCCACGTCACACTGCTGGCTCATGTTCAGCCTGCAGTTGACCAGTACCTCAAGATCCCTTTCACAAGTCCTGCTCTCCAGCCACTTGTCCCCTAACCTGTACTTACGACACACCTTCCTATGCCCAAAATGCAGGACCTTGCACTTATCTGCATTGAACACCATCCTGTTGTCTCCTGCCCACTTCCATATTTTGTTCAGATCCTTCAGGATCCAGAGTACCTGCTCCTCAGTTGTAGCCACACCCCCATTTTACTATCATCTGCGAATCTGACCAGCAGGCTGGTCAGCCCCTCCTCCAGGTCATTGGTGAAAAGGTTGAACAAGTTTGATTCCAGGACAGAGCCCTGGGGGATCCCAATTTTCACCATCTGCCATCTCAGTGATTCCACCCCCCCCCCCCAGTAGTTACCCTTTGCTTTTGGTCCGTCAACCATGCCTTAATCCATTGGACAGCACATTGGTCTATCCCAAAACTCCTCAGTTTCTCCACCAGGATATCATGGGGCACTTTGTCAAAGGCCTTGCTGAAATCCAGGCAATCCACATCCTCTGTGTCCCCTCCATGTAGCCACCTCAAAACCTTGTCATACAATTCCACAAAGTTCATCTGGCAAGACCTGTTTTTGAGGAAACTGTGTTGCATGGCTGCCACCTTCCCTTCCCTATCTAGGGTTACTAGATCTATTACACTATTATGAGCCTTTCCATTGTCTCTTCCAGAATGGACATAAGGCTAACCAGCCTGTAATTCCCCATGTCCCCTCTGCTACCCTTTTTGAAGACTGGGACCACTGAAACCATCTTCCAATCCTCTGGGCCCTCAACCATTCTCCACGAGACCTCAAAAATGGAGGCCAGCATTCCTGAGAGTTCCTCTGCCAACTCCCTAAGGACCCGTGGGTGTAACCCATCAGGGCCTGGTGCCTTCATAACATCCAGTGCCCTGAGGAGCTGCTTGACCTCTAGGGGGAACTCCTGGGAAGAGGGTGACAGTATCAGGGAAGATAGGAGAAAGCAGGAGGCCAAGGGATCCAAAGAAAGGGATCTGTGGGAAGCAGCTGAGATGCATAGTTTGGAGGGAACCCAGCAATCACAGTAGTGACTGCTGTTTTTGCATGGTTCCCCATTAAAATGTTACATGAAAAACCAATAAATGAATGGAAAGTTATGGAAAGGTATCAATAAAAAGATAAATTTATAATGATTGGTTTGGCACCATTCTCATTACTATATCACATTTTGCAGAAAAGTTATGGAGCATAATCACACATACCCATCATTAGTTTGAATTATTTGGATGCAATTCTGACCTGAAGCTGTAACTTGGAAACCGGAGCCAATTAATCCTCAGGACTTAATTTCCTTTATTAGTTACCCGATTCTGGTAAAAATTAGGTACTTTCATTTCTGAGACTTTCTCCTTGTAGACCAGTGCAATTCATTCTTATTCCATCTTTTTCTTCTTTGGAAAAAAATGCAATCAACACTCCTTTTCTATCAACCTGAATGAGAATAGTTAGAGGAACAAATGATGGGGAAAACTTTCATCATATCATAATTGAAATGGCTGGGGTCACATTTTCTTTGTAGCTCCAAAGATGGCTGTGGAATAAAAGTCTCTACTAACTGAGACCCTGGTTATGCTTCATGGATTGGCTGTATCATCCCCGCTGTTCTTAGATATTCTGAATTGATACAGAAGTCAGAGACAAAACATTTAAAACCCACTAGATGCTGTTACGACAGGAATCTAATTTCCAATTAAATTTTTGTTCTGGTAAAGCAGGCCTGGTAATAGATCATACCAAGGAAGATGCAATGATTTTGGCATAAGCTTTTAAAAGAATGTCTGTGTGTCTCCTCCCTCATTTAAACACTTGACATGTTTGTCAGCGCTGGGAAAAGAGGCATTTTGTGTTCATTCATTCAGCGTACTTTTACTTTCCTTTTCTAGAAGAAGCAGGTATGAATTTTCTGAGCATGGTGTTTAATCTGATATGCATTCACTGCCTTTTAAATGGAATGGTTGCTGGCAGAAATCTTAGAGAGTGTCACATCCTCTACCTAACATATTGCTGCATAGATAGACACACACACACTTCTCTCCACTGAAAAATAAAAAGTGGTTAACAAATGACTATCTGACCATTTCAGATATCAGAACCTTCTTGGTATTACAGCTGGTATAAACCTGATCAGAATCCATCCTCCCAGCATCTCTGGGCAGCCTCTTGTGCTCAGCCAAGTCTTGTGAACTAGGAAGTCAGTGAAGACAACCGGCCCCCTTCTGCATCAGGTGATAGCAGCAGGTGGTGTGGAAAAGGCAAGCTGCTTACACAGTGGTGACATGGGGCCCCTTTCCTGACAAGCCTCTCACGACCAACCGCTTTGGTATCAGGTGCAGCCACCCAAATACTGGTTGCACGTGTCATGGCAGGTGCACAGCATGAGTAGTTCAATTGTGGTTGGCATCCTGTGCTTGTTAGGCAAGCTCACCTAGAGCCCAGGGCTGCAGAAAAGTGGACAGGAGTCCAGGGAACCAAGCCCAGGGACTCCAATGGATTCTTGCTCCCACGTAGATTCTTCACACATCCTTATTTGTTGGTGGCTCCGTGCTTAAGCAATGCTCCCCCAACACCAGGTTGTATGTCTTTTCAAGGGCAACCAATTCATGAATAAATCAGGGCATGCCACCCCTGGGGCAGTGGAGGGGGAATGGTAGCTTCAGGGAATTAAACATGCATGAACTTTACTCTTTCATGGAGTAATGATATTTACTACTGAAGTAATAGAGTTTTCAAGTTCAATGGGAATCTTCTGTGGAAGACTGCCTTGCAACCTGGTGCTCTCCAGATGCTCACTCTACAATTCTTAGCATTCCTGACTATAGACCATGCCACTGATGACAGTGGAAGTCCAAAACATCTGGAGGACAGTTGTAACTCATGGATACCATGTAGGAGGCAGCAATAGATGAGGTCTAGAAGATTCACCAAGCAATTAGTATAAGCACAATGGGAACCTTCCCTTACCTTCATGTGATGCCGTTTAGACTTCAATATGTATGGTTTCATTTTTAAACTGCAGATTGGCAAAAGAATGGAATAATGGGTAAAAATGCATGAAAGTGACATGGACTAGAAATAGGCAGATTCATCCCTCCCTAGGGCATATGTCTATTGCAAATTGCGAAGATAGATTCAGTGACTGAAGGAACTGTAACACACATCTCCCTATATCTCTCCACCAGTAGAATTCACAAAATGTGCAGTGCTGGTTAGTGGTGTCAATTTTACAGCCCATCCAAACACACAAACACATCCAAGCCTTTGGATTAATTCCCATCCTCCAGCTCTTCACTGATACAAAAATGTAACAATTAATTTGTCTCAGAATCAAAGATAGTGACAGAAAACTGTGGTAGATAGATGATCATGGCCCTTGGTGTCAAAAAGGAAAAAAAATACATTTTGTAGAAGTGAGCATTGTGTTTATGGTCAATTATAATCCCATCGGACCATTTGCTAGCTGCACAGGACTAAAAGAATATGAGAAGAAAAGAACCAGTTCTAGCAAAATCTCCATTATGTCCCAAACATTCATTATGGCACCCCCAGGATGCAGTGGGATGGAACACATTCCAGAAACCATGCTGTCCTGTGATTGTTGTAAAGAATTGGACTATGCATTATTAAAACACACACATACATACACACACACTATTCCAGGGCAATTTAGATGAGCAATTAGATAGCTGGTGGAACCAGAAGCACAAAGTATCCCTTGGAAGTGTTTGACTCATTAATAGGAGCACAGAATGTCCTGCCAGAAGTACTGGGTTCTGTAGATAATCTCTGCTATCAAATTCTAAACTGTGTTACACATTTCCAGATGGAAACACGTATACTCTTGTTAACAAGGTTGGAGAGCAGCTCTGCACTAACAAAATATCAGGTTTCTGCAAAATCCACCTATCCATCATTTTCACAAGTTTATTTTAACTTAGCATTTTTTTTTTTTTTTTTTTTTTTTTTTTTTTGCAGAGAGACAGGGAGCACCAAAGATAAGATCTGCTCCTTTGGAAAGCCAGTCTATTGGGCTTGAGCTCCTTTAGAAGATGCTTCCTTCATCTGGATTAGAACCTTGCTTTAGATCATCCAAAGGGGAATGTATTATCATGACTAAAAGGAAAAACAAATATATAATGTCTCTACTTTTTGACACAAAAGAAACCTGCCATGTAAAACAGATCCTGGTGTCTTTCTGCAATTAAGCTTTTGACTTACCAGTTTTTGAAAGCAGACAACAGACTACCATTTTCTACGGACAATTTTATTACATTGGCAGGATTTGTTGTAATATACATGTTTCTTTTGCCTTCTGATAGGATAAAGCTTGCAAAAGACAGGCAGGAGCAGCCATTTTAGCTGCAAGGGCATCCTTATATGATAAAAACGGATCCCCCCCCCCTCCCCACCAGCAGCTGCTATTTGGTGAGCAATTAATTTGAGAGAGAGATAGAGAGAGAGAGAGATTTGTATCTAGAGAAAAAGGGGAAGAGAGAGAGAGAGAATACACTTATGGGTGAACATATGCCAATCTGAACAACCTGTCCACTTCTTTCCAGAAGTTTACACAGCTAAAATACTGCTTTAGTAGTTGCTATATTTGTAGTGCAAATGGCAAAGACAGAAGAAATCCCAGTTTACACCATTGATTACACATACAGATGCATCTTTCTTTCTTTTTTTTTTATGTAAATATGTATTACATCTGTCTTTTTTCTCTGCTTACTATTGCCATAAACACACATTCATCCTTGTGAAATTCACATTTAATAACATATTTTATTTCAAAATAAGTATTTCTAAGTGTATTCTCTCTCAAAACTTATTTTATCTCATAAGTCGAAAGTATAATTTTGAGCAAATACTGTGTTGGAACCTTTGGGCATTGCAAAGACCTGTAGCTACCTACATGGTAGTCTAAGAACTGTTGATTCAATTCATATTAGAATGCATAAAGGTCATATTCCTCAAATGTTCTAGTTCAACCACACCTTTTGGGGGACCTCCAGTGTGTGGAGCATCTGAGGCATTGCCAGGAATTGCTCCACTGCACACTCTAGTTAACACTTCAGACGGCATCATTTCTGGAAACATTTTCCCAGGCAGCCTCCTAAACAGTGGTAGATTGATAACTTTGGGGAGATGAATATGATGTAAACTCTTCCACCAAGTACAAGAAACAGGGAATTCCATTTGTGTGTGTGTGTGCACGTGTGTCAAAATTGTTTCCATTTATTTCTTATAAACTGGCCCTACAAACCTCTGGCCACCCTCCTATTGAATACAGAGGAATGTATTTTTGATTCTGTGATTCACTTCCTCTATTTGCACATTCAAACTCTCCCATTACTAAAGTCTGTGTCAAAAGAAAAGTTCAGGTTAAAATGGAAATACATCTGCCTTTACTTTAGCAGAGCAACACAGTGACCCAGTGGCTGCTAGAAGTATTTAGAGGGCCACAGGATATTTTGGATTCCCAGATCTGAGGTCCTGTTTTCTCCCCTCCCTGCACCTTCAAGCAGCATAGAAGGAATTGTGCTGTTTGCTTCTCCACGATTGTAAGAGCAATCTCAGAGAATGGGCAAAGGGGTGGTGTCGGGGGAAGGCAGCAGAGGGACCAGGCCTCTGATGTTGCCTGGCATTGTTCTGGCCCCCTTTGCCCCTCAGCTGAAGTCCCAAAGGCAGATGGCAAAATCAGCCATGTAGCTGAATGTCAAGGTTGGAAGAGCAGGGAAGGTAAGACCTTCTCCATGCTCCTATCATACTACAAAGGATGATCATAATCCCCTGTGTGTAAATACTGGTTTGCACCCTAGATGAGACAACACAGGAGTGCATGGATTTATGATGAGTGATGTATAGATCAATCTAATTCTGATTCATGTCAGTTTTGCATATGTCCAGTCAAACCCATCCCATCCTGTCTCTGCATTCATCTATGTATTTTAAAATATCCTTGTTTTCACCTGTAAATCTGTATTTTGTCACAATTTGTGCATTTCTAAACATATTTCTCAAAAGTATACTTTTTTCAATCATAGAATTCTCAATGTACATGTTCCCCCCACCCCATCTTTTGTGGTAAGTTTTGAGACAAGGACTGGATCACAAAATTGATAGTGTGAAATCCAAATGGTAACTGTTTTCAAATCTATGTTTATTCTGGGCAGTGATGATCCAGTCTGTCCAAGATGTAGTCCAAGCAAATTGTTCAAGCATCTACCTTGAGGCCACCTCAAAGACTGAAACATGGCTTTTCATTTATTCAATTTGAGGTCTGCAATTTTCAGATTGGGGAGTTAAATCTTGGGATCTAGATAGATGAGTTCCAGTCTCTGGGAACAATTTCACTCTGTACCTCAGTAGAGAAAATGTGACTGAGTTTTGATTTTGGAATCCAGTGTTGGTGTTTATCTTTCAATCTATGATAGAAATTAATCATATATTTAGCTCAGAAATCTCTCTCTCTCTCTCAATGCAAAAGTCCATCTATCAATGTTTAATGGAAAAAATTCAAAAAGGCCAAAAGGATTTGAGCAGCCTGGGCACAGATATTTTCCATGAACTTCTTTATATTTATTACCTCCTTGTTCAGCAATGGAATGGTCAGTGGGTAATTTATGGCAGGGTGTCCACAGAAAATAACCTAGTAGTGATGTAATAAAAAGCTTGGAGCCCTGGAAACTCCAATAAACAGAGAGGTAACGTTCGAGGAGAAGAACAGAAGTCATTAAATCAATAATGCCGAGGACTGGCTCAGAGCTGTGCTGAAGTCAATAATATCATAAAATTTTATACCTACTCTAGCATGGGAAAATGTTATTACCCATGGCATGCAATGACAAAAGAATTTAGATCTGATAGACTCTCCAGGATTGAAGCAGGGAATAAATGGCTCTCTGATCTGGAACATATGTCGGAAGAGAAGATTGTTTATGGCAGAAAATTATGGGCAAGTACTATCCCGGGATCCTGCAGTCCTGGTGATTTCATGAATTCATGGAGATGAAGGATGAGTGAAGGGATGAGTGAATCAGTGAGGGTCAAGCAGGAATGTCAGAAAAATCCACCACAGACTTAAATGAGTTTGGATTTCAATGAATCATTTCTATGATTCTGCAGTGAACAAGCGTTTGACAACTTGGACAGACTTCATGGACTTGTTACCAGTTCTTTTACTATTCACAATGCTATGCTAATCTCATTACAGAAAAATATAAAACATTAAAAAACTGATTGATATAGGCACATTCAACCCCACAGACTAAAGTGTGAAGATGGACATTTGGGGGGATTTGCATGTCTTTGGAAATGTGAATTTGTGCAGGCATGAATTTAGTCAGAGGGATTGCAACAAATGGAAATATATGCTATAGCTTGTGTGATAGGTTCACCCAGAAATTAGTCCTCCTACAACAAATTTCCTAGGTCTTCCTGCCACTAGGGCTAGTCAGCCATTTTGAACCTGATTAGGGCAAATGGATGCACAAAAAGACCTCTCTAACCATGCCTTCTCCCTCATTGTGTTGGTCACTCTCGACCCTCAGAAGGTGGCAGTCCAAAGAGCAAAGCCCCCAAATCCATGGAGGCTCTCCATATACGCTGGCATGCAAATCTTTCAGCATTCTGGCTCACTCTTCTCTTCACTGTGCCAGCCTTCATGAGGCAGGGCAGGAGTACTTTCCCCATGACCTATTTGCCCTATTCAATTTGAGAACACCTGATAAGGCCAGTGTATCATTAACCAGAGGATCCCTATTTTTCCCGTCTTTAAAAGATGCCTCTGCTCCTTTAATTATTAGTTTCCAGTTTATTTCTATACATGCAGAAATCTTGAATTAGTTGATGAATTGCTACACCATTAATATCTGGACTGGTATATATACTTTCCCAGTCATGGTCATACAATTAAAAGAAACCAAAATAATGCACAATTGCCACAGCTACCAAGGGGACACCAGTCTTCAACATGGATTCCCCACGTACACACACACAGAAGGAACTGGAACTACCTAAAGGAAAATCCAGGCATGCCACAGAGAAACAAATAAGAGAAATGAATAAGTCAGAATACATATTCATAGAAACATAGAAACAGAGCGAGTCAGAAGGGGTCTCCCGGGCCATCTAGTCTGACCTCCGTGATCTTTGGTGCAATTCTACCCAGAGTTTTCATTGCAGAATTGATGTAGGAAACCTACCCAATAGATAATGCATACAATGTCCCCAAATTTTAGCTTCTTACCTTTGCCAGTTTTCTTTCTAATTTGCACAGAAAAACTGAGAAAAGTATCTAACCTGACCTTTCTAAAAAATGAAGTGCTTTGGACCAAACACCAAAACAAAACATAAACCCCACCAGTAAAGTGTTTGTTTATTTACTTACTTACTGTGACTTTTGCAACTGCACAATTCTACAATTATTCAATTCTATGATTCCATGCCAGGAAAGGCATTAGGAAGGAGGGAAAGGTCATGTGACATAGGAAAGCATGAAATATTTTACTTTCACTAAGCGTATGGCTTTGTTGAGAGGGCATCATACTATACCAAGATATATTTTAATTTGGCTTGGGGTTGAAAAAGATTGCAAGATATCCATGTGTGTCCACTTCTTTATTTCTGTTTATGAAAGTTAATGGCAAAGTGAAAGGAGGAAACTACAAATCAAAGGTACAGTAGCCCTGAAAAGGCTGATCATGTTTTGCCACTGCCAATCCACACCAGACAGGTTGGCAGTGCATTTTCAGTTCAACATAGACAGAATTCAGATCCAGAAAAGATGAAAATGTAACAAGTTGTCAACAGGAGTCCCTGGGGGAAAAGACTGAGTGAGCAATGCCCATTTCAGAAGTCGGCTGCTTTACAAGATTCACAGTGAGCATCATTGCATAGGATCACGTGAAAACACCACTTCAGTTTAAGCAAATGTTTTAAGTAAACCATATCACCCTACTATACAGACACAGGCACATTCTTAAGAACTCAGCTACTGATTCGAGCATGTTTAAAAGTGCAACTTGCCCTTTGCCTCCATTATGCAAACCCTTTTCAGAGAGAAAATATTCAAAGAGAAAGGGAAACTGAAGCAGAACAACCTGAGCTGCATTTTCACATGGCACCAAAAATTATAGCACTGCTAATAAAATGAGGGTATCCTACACAGGCTCTGATATTGTATAAATCATGAATAAAACATCAGGCAAAAATGAGAAACTCAGATGGAATCAAACCTATATGGAGAATAAATAAAACATACCATCAGAGCAGCGATCGTGTTAGCCGTGTTGACAAAATGTGTGTTTGCGTTTGTGGGCGAACGGTGTGGGGAGGATGCCAGGAAGCGATTCTAAATGTGTTAATCATAATAATAACAGGGTGTGTGAGGCATGCCAAGAGGACTGGTAATTAACGTATAAAGATGCAGCTCACCAGAAACACTTCAATAAGAAAATGAAATGAAATAAATTGGCAAGCTGAGGTGAAGGCACACAGAGAGAGAACGGCATGATGGTCAAATCGGGCTGGTCAGCATCTGAGAAGTTGCAAAGAAAAGGCTGGTTGGATGGCGTTCCAAGAAGACAGGGCTCTTCACTGCTTGATTTTTACATGGGGGAAGCTGGCAGTGCCTATGCCAGTGGGGGTCTTTATCCACTGCACCTTTTATGCTGTGCATTGCAGGAGTTATACCTGGTGCTGCATGCCATCTCCAAACCGTGTTCACCACAGTGGAACCCTATACACTAGGCACAAAATCAGAGCGGAAGTGGATAGGGCTCAGCTCCAGGTGCTATGTATGCTCACTCAGAAGTGACTCTATCTGAGGTCAATGCACATGTTTAGACAAATGCCTCCAAATCCAAGCACACCCAGTCAGAACCAGCAAGGCTGGCTGAGGCATGTTGGGAAATATAGTCCTTCGGTTACTATCTAAAATGCCTAGCACTGAACCTTTAATCTTTAGCAAATATATTCAGAATGACACAAGCTTGAAAGGATATGCAATGGATTCAGCCAAACAGAACAGATTTTGTGCAACAGTCGGGCCTAAAGCCCCACTCAGCAGAATACACAAGGGTTCCTCAAATTCACCAAGCCAGAAGTTGATGTGCAAGGGTTTGAAATAGCTGAAATAAGGAAATTATTATCTTAACAGCCACACCCCCATCACAAGGAAGTGAAGATTGGGGAGCAGGGGAAATCTTACCTGCCCTCCTCATTCCCATGATTGGTAGTGTGGGAAATGTTTGCAAAATCCCACGCATATAATGATAGGGCTGGGGATGTGAATCAGCAAGGTTCAAGTCCAGCAAAACCCTCCAAATGTCTTCTCAAAGCTGGTTCCAGTTCAAATCCATAGTAGATTCCCTTTTCCTTTACATATTAATTATGAATATCTTGGAAATGGGTTCCTTGCTTTCCCATTAATTTGAGTGCACCTGTCTGCATTTTTGAAGTGTGTATTTTTCAAAAGTATGCATGCAACCAGAATGCATGCTGGTTGGTGTGCAAATCATGTTCCAACCTCAGCGACCTATGGACTTCATTGTGTCCAAGCTGTATTCAATCTGGAAAGTTCAAACTGGGTAAATCTTGATCAAAAATGAACTGAAACAAATTTCACATACATACTAGATACAGCAAGAGGATGAAAAATATAAAAGATACTTAATTCCAAAAACATCCTCATGATCTCATAATTCAAGTCTGGGACAGCTGAAATTCATTTAAAACATGTCGGAAGGTGTCAACAGCAGGGCTTTCTTCCCTTTCCTTCATAGTGCAGCATAGTATCTGCAGCTCCTACTCAATCCATTTATCTATGCAATCTACCCATGTAATATATGAGTTAAGACTAGACTGTGTATCCCATCCCAGTCATGGCTCTATGAATGTGATTATATTCCTTGGCTCATTGTATTGTTGTTGATTTCCATCTCATCCCTGTATTCTGTACTTCCTGCTTGACACCAATATGTAGGATTAAAAAGATGAGGAGACATCTCCCAATCCATGGCTTGCCTCCTTCTTTTCTTTTCCTGAGCCATCTTTGCGCATTTCCAGTAAAAGATCGAGACCTTCTTAGGTCAGTTTCTATTGTGGGAAGGTTCAGGGAGAGATTCATTCACATTTTAATTCTTGTTAAGTTCATTTCATTATATTTCATTTTAATTTGAACTTACCTAATATCACAATTTCTAATAGCTGCGTGATTTGAAACTCACTTATCATTCCAAATCTGATTTTCTTCTGCGTTGACAGATCCAGTTGTGCGATGTTTCAACTTCTCCCATTCTTAATTTACAGACAACATTACACTTATTTAGGAAAAATGTGTTGAAACCATTATATTTTGTTTTGAGTTTTTCTAATGGAGAGGTGTATGATTTCCCCCTGAAACTAACATTTCCTTTCATGTTCTTTTCTCCTGGCTTGACTGGTACTGATGACATACCTACCCAGGAAGGCCACGCTTGTATCTTTCAACTGTGCAAAGCAGAGATAAACTGAGCTCAGCGGAATGACTCTGCAACGCAACCATTGTATCTATTTAATGGAATTCCAAAGAAAACATTCAAGGACAAAGGCTCCATTGCTAACAGCCCTCTTTAATGAGCCTCCAGTTTCAGAATAGTTCTCTTGCCCCTAAGATTACTTGCATCATTTTATGCAAATTGGTTGCATCTCTCTCTTTTTCAAGGTTCAGAGTAATCTATGCATATCTTTATATTACTTTTCAGAGCCATTAGCCAAGATGAGTTCATATTTTTATTCCCTTTGCATGCTGAATGTGTTTTATTTCTTTGGGGTGGCAGCTTTTATGATTAAAGTCAGCAAAACTAGATGCATCCCATTACCTAGATTTTTCCCCTTTCCACCCCCCGCCATCCCACAACACCCAATGATATATTAACAAAATCAAAGTTTGGATTTTTAATAGACTGTGCTTTTCATTTATTCTGTCTTTTCTATAAACCCCCTTCCAAAACGAATGAGTGTTAACTTGATTGGAACTGCTTTGAGTGCAAATATCAAAGATGACAGACTCGGTTTTCAAGGTACATAATGGCAATTAATGCCTTGAGTAATTTCTAATGTATAAAAAGAAAGGTGAATGCTGGGGGGGGGGGGGACATAAAGAAATGGCACTCAGAGGTGAAAGGATAGTCTGGAGAAAGGCCCACATGTCTGGTTTTTGAGGGGCTGAAAATAGACAGGACTATAAATGAACACTGCAGGAGCCAGCATGGGGGTTAGGCTTGCCTTCCCAACCTCTATTCACCAACCCAGAGACCTGAACCCAGATGGAATACATGCAAGTGCATATGCACATCCAAATTTTGGAGCTCAGCTAAAGGGACCCCTGAAGAAAACCCCTTGATAGGCCATTGGCACATTCGGCACTTTGATAAGCTGTCTTAGGTGCAACCACAAAATGGCTATCACGAGAAGCCAAGGCAAAGGGCAAGCAAGAGACAGAGGCAGGGTCTGAGTGGCTGCATGCTGAGCCACTCCTTTGAATCCACGGCTTTCACCACCAAGAGAAATATATTTCACACCAATCCCAGCTGCTGATTAGAAATTAAAGAGAAAAATGAAGGGATAGGACACTGAAGTGTTGCCAGGGAAGTGTCAATGTCCGTGGGATGGGCAGTACATTATTCATCCCTTGTGCGGAGCCGAAGTTTACCAAAAAAGAAAAAAATGCTAATAGCAAAAGTTTTGAAACATAAATGGATGCACATACATAGCCCACAAAAAACAATAGAGTCATTGTCCTGTGCACACGCTCTAATGAGACCCCCAGGCGCGCACGAGGAGCGGCCTGTTTTGGTGGGACTGATAGCTCAGGCTCTGAGGATGATGCGGGGTTGGCTGAACCAGACAAGGCTCAGAGCTCAAACTCTGATAACGGAATTGTCGTAACAGACAGGCCTGCACCTGCAGACTCGATCTCTCAGTGCCAGTCTGAGCCTGCTCTGGATGAAAGTAGCTCAGGGACACCCATGGGGTCCAGTCTCCCCGCCTGTGGGAATGCAGCAGAAGAAGGGCAGGAGGGAGAAGATTTGGAAGGGGGTAGTCTCTCAGATGGAGAACGCCAGCCTCTTCAAGATATGGACCCAAGGGCCTGTCGTCACAGCCGCAGGCTGGTCTAGGTAGGGACTCAGAGTGCAGAACGCAGGTGTGCCCGGTTCCACAGAGCCCTTCCTTTCAGAGACAGGCCCCGAAGGGTTCATAAGCAAAGCTTTGGGTAAAGGGGGACAGGGAGGGTTCAGCATCTCTTTGTGTATGCTCAGAGGCTTGTGAATGGTTAAAGTCTTCTGTGTAGAATAAAGATGCTTACAAGTAGTGCTGGACAGTCTGTCTTGCTTGGCAGGGAACACCTAGCTCACAACAGCAATAATATAACTAGAGATAAATACATCAAGCCAACCTCACCAGAATGTGTTTTCACTTTATTCAGGTCCCTTATCCAAGCACCATCCTATCATCACAAGCTCAGCTCCCAATCTCTTCTCCAGGTCCAGAAACTCTAGCCCTTTATGATTGTTGTCTCCTTCTCCTCTTTGCTCTCTCTCACCCTCTCAACTTAGACCTTTAAATCTTTAAATTAGCTATTTTTCCTGGCTAACTTCAACCAGTCATGAGGGGAGCTTCTTGTACCCTTTCACAAACTAAATGTCGACAAATCATTTTTCCCTTTCTCTGACCTTCAGTTGAGTCTGTTACAAAACCTCCATCTTGTCTCTTATAAACTTAGACCAAAATGACTAGCACATATTTAGCCAAACTAACCCCCAAACCAATTTGAATACAAAAATGGAGGGCGCTTGTATTCATTCATAGCCATTCTGAAAGGAATAGTCTGAGACAGGTATGCCGAGGGTCATAAACTCAGATTAGAATTGTGAGATTTTCCTCTGGCCAAGTCAAGCACATTCCATGTAGGTTTCTGTCTCAGCCAACTATTATCTTGCCACAGCTATTCCATCTGGCTGAACCTGAACGCATTCTAGAGGCTCTGCTGAGACACCAGCTCTGTTTGGCTTCCCCAATCCCTGAACAGTTCCATCTAAGCCAGCCATCTTTGTGATGTAAACTAATTCCGGAATTGTTTACAGGGAACTTTGCTTTCTTCCTTCCTCATCCCCCTTTCCTTTCATGTCATACCTGGTCTGTCATGTTTGCTATTGATCTAACCTAAGCCATTGTGGGAGCAACTGAAAAGCAGGGTAAAACTGCTTTTAAATAAACTTAAAAAAATCTTTATTTTACCCACTTGAACGAAGCACATTCAGCTTCAAAGTTCAGTTTAAATTTAAATGTTTGCCATCAAGGCTTTCAGTGGAAATTTCATTTCATAACTGTGAATTTGTAATGTACAATTCATAATTCATTTTTTCAATATTTAAATAACTGGGATATCACAGGCATGTTGTACATGCTACTAGGCAAGTAGTTACTGAAATATTGAATTGCAAATGGCAAAGTCATGCATTCCAAATGCTAAGTCACAAACAGAAGGATTGCATGCTGAAAAATCATTACTCACAATACAAATTAAGCGAATGATTCATAGTCAAATCCCACTGAGACTTTCATGATTGCAAAAGTGATTTTGAGAGAATTTGTCAGAGGAAATAAATATTCAAATTGGAGCACAAATTGAAAAGTCCCTCTTCATCTGAGACATGTGTGGTTTCATTTTATCCATTTATGGATGGCTGCAGATTTTACTTACTTGGAATGCAGAAGGCAAAGGTAACCACCTTTTTAAATAAAAGCAAAAGTGTTTCCAAAATCTAAGCTGCAATACCTATCAGCAGCCCACTGCAGAGTATTTAGTTGATGTCCATCCTCTCGCCAAGGTCTCTTCCTGTGAGCCTTCCAGGTTTGTCTATAAATATTTAAAGCACCCTATGCAGCTAGGCCTACAGGCATCTTTAACTTAATTTTTAAGAGCTGCGAGAGACTAAGCATTTCAAATACCATTACCAGGCAGGGGGAAAAGTTATGGCCACAACTTCAAGAAACTCTTATTTCCAGAAGGAGGAAGTATGTGATCTCACAGGGCTGGAAGTGATAGTAATAACAAATCAGATGTCAGTTCCTTAGTAATCAGGACCTGTCAGTGGTAGAGAATGAAGGCTTGAAACTGAGGCAGGGATTACAAGCCCAGTGTCAGGTACTGGTGCCAAGAGGACGACATCGATATGCACGTTGAACATGCAGAGGAAAGGTGGCTTCCTCCTGCTTTCCCCCATCCTTCCCTCCCCAGAAGTCATGTTGGGTAGAACTTGCAAAGGAACCTAGTCACATAGGAACTCCATGCAGATAGACTCTGCCTGAGGCAGGGACTGCATGTCACTCCCTCCTTTCCTAGCATGTGTGTGCTATGCATGTGATGAACATGAGGAGGGCGTTATGTGTGTGCCAATGCATGTATGAAAAGCTGACTGCAGAACCTTAGGCCCAGGGACAAAATCCAGCTCTCCCGGGATCCTAATTCAGCCACCTAGCATTTCCCAAATGACCACATCTGCTTCCCCTGGTTTCACTCCTTTCCCATACCCACCAATTACTGGTCCTGTCTGGGTTCCTGATAGTGTTAGGCCGTTCTGAAAGGTTAGAATGCCTCTCCTAAGGTTTACCTACTGACAGGGTCACATATCCTAGTGAATGGGGGCCTTTGCCTTTGACTCATGTTGCCCCAGGAGCTTCTCTAAAACAAGAGCGGTCCAGTACCCCTGATGCAGAGCATCTCTGTGCAAGGAGGGGAACTTAATTGCTCCAGGGCCTGTCTATGGATAGGCAAGCAAATGATCATCAAGTTAACCCGATTCTCTAAACACTGTTTTGAAGCACAACTTGCCCTTTTCCCAGGCTTTCTGGCTGGCTTGCTTGCCTTTTCATTTCAGTGGAGAAGCTGCACATGGCAAAAGGGGAAAATACACGTTAAACAGAACCAAAATGTGCAAGTCCTCCCACAGAACAAAGGATGCAAGTGCACTTTTCAAAAACTGGACACTTTTTCCAAGTACAAATGCAAGTTTGGTAATTCGCAAGCATTTTTGGAGAACGATTTTTCCTGCATGTATTCACATCTGGGTTTGTGAACAGGACACATTTGCATGTTCTGTGAATACAAATTACACTCTCCTGCATCTCTGTATGTGTATGGGGGTGCATTTTTGGTAGAAAGGCAAAAGGGTACAAGCTAAATTAATGGATGAACAGGAGGTGGTTGAATATGTGCCTGGCTTAGAACACTCTTATACATGCCTTGGATGCGGGTGAGAGGGGGTTGTGCAATTTGTACATTTTGTATGCTCTTTCTCAAGAGAAAAAGGGGACATATTAGTTGGTATGATAATATGCCTTTCTCTATAGGTGTTCACTGCACATTCATAATACACAGAGACATAAAGTCAAGTTGGTATCAGCTGGATTACTTAGAAACATGGAAACAGAGTGAGTCAGAAGGGATCTCCCAGGCCATCTAGTCTGACCCCTGGATCCAGCCGGCTCCACTCATGACATGTCTACCTTGTACATGTCCAGCCTTTCTTTGAACACTCTCACTGATGGGGCCTCAACGACCTGCCGTGGAAGCCCATTCCACACCCTTGGGGTCCTAATTGTCAGGAAGTGCTTTCTGGCATCTAAATGGAACCTTTGTTCCCTGAGCTTTGCTCCATGGAGCATGTCCTGCCGTCCTCTGCAGGGGAGAACAGGTCTCTACTTTGCATTGTTGACTTTCTTTTGAATGTTGCAGACAATCCCCAGGCTTATTTTAAAATAACAGAAAAGTAAGTGATAATTTATCAGTGTTTTCCATGGCATGTGAAACAGATCAATACAAATATCAGAAGAAGAAAAAAAGGAGGAGGAGAAAATGTGTCTCCTACCTCATTACGCCAGACATAAAATCATAAAATTAAGGTTCTTTCTCATTCTCTCTCTCTCTCTCTCTCTCTCTCTCTCTCTCTCTCTCTCTCTCTCTCTCTTACCCCTTAAAAGTCTATATTTACACATAAACTGATAACTTCTCCTTCCCATGCCTTAATGGCTGTCATCTAACCCTAAAGCTCATAGAAACATAGAAACACAGCAAGTCAGAAGGAGCCTCCCAGGCCATCTAGTCTGACTCTGTTTGCATTATTGCACCTCTATTTTTGAATCAGGTTTGTCATTTTCTGTATAATAAAATTTCAGAGCTTTTCACTGGAAGTTCCCACCTCTGATACTTGCATTTGTTCCAAGCCAAGCAAGAGAAATTCCTCTTGTGATTGGTAAATACTATACACAGTTAGAATTCTCATAAATCTGTGATTTTCTGAAGTACCTTTGGGTTCTTAATCAACCTGTAATCTTTTATACTCCATATCTTGAAAAAGTCCTTACATTGGGTCATTACAATAGTTTTCAAGAATTGCATTCATTAACACAAAGGGAAACTCCAGACCAAAATTGCTTAGCTGGAATTGATGAGAAACTTTGCATATCTGCACTTATGACTCATCCAACCCTAGTTCTTTCTCCTACTACAAAAGCCTTATTATCATAACGTGTAGCACACATCGCAATAGCAGTAACTGGAAATGGTAGCACATTATTTAGTGTTATGTAGCATTAGCCACCAATACGGATAGCTTTAAGGGGGATTGGATAATAATGGAGTATAAGGCTATTGAGGCCTGGAAAAATTAGCGTAGGCTAGTATAAGGCTAGGCAAAATTCCCTGGAGAAGACAATCAGGCTAGGGAAAGTTGGAGGCAGAAATTAAAAAACACGCCCAAATATGAGAAGGATGAACTCCGTCAAGCAAGCTGCAGGCTTAAATTTAGAGCAGCTGAGCATCCCCGCCATGGATAGGACATTTTGAAGCACATTCATTGACCGGGTGGCCATAAGTCAGACAACCTGACAGCGCAGAACAACAATAGCAATGAGGCTATCAATGGTTCCTGGTTCTAATGGTTATATGGTACCTGCAGCATCAGAGGCAGTGTGTATGTATGTATTATTTCAATTTGTATGCTACTACAGTAGCCCGTATCTGGGCTGTCTGTGCAGCTCAGAACAATCAGAATAAGAGAACATTCTAAAAGTGACATATTTAAACATATTATCACATAATCAAAATATAAAGCATAATATATCCGAATTAAAATATCCCATAAATGCATTAAAACAAAGACATTCCAATTTAAATAGACAATCTGTTGTGGTTGTTATTGGGCAGATTATAATCAAACCACTAAAATCAATTATTAAAACCCTGGAAAAAAGGAATGTTTCTGCTGGACCGATAGGAATGATGGTGCCAGGCTCACCTCTCTGGAGAACCTATTGCAAATGTGGGGCAGCGTGCCTGTATGCCTGGAGAGGGGGATGTTTACATGGGGGGCACCAGGAGAAGCGCGTTACTGCCCTGGTTTCATGCTTCTGGGTTTCTTCTTGAGCCATCTGCTTGGTTGCTGGACATAGAGAATTCTGGCCTTGATGGATCCTTGATGTGATCCCACAAGGCTCTTACATTCTTACTACCTCCATAATGCTACTTTGACTCCAGTAGTGGGAGTGAGGTCCTGCTGAAGCCCAGCATGACTCCATTTATTCTGGTTTGTCTTTGGCTCTTTCTGACTACTCGGTTACCGGTCGGGGTTAGGCAGGTGTCCTGACAGAGGCGTAAGGCTCAGGTGAACCAGGCTGCCCGACAGTGCTCACTGCTTCGTCAAGCTAAGCAAGGAGGGGTCTGGACAGCTGCTGTTTTCTTTCCTACGGAGTTGTTGCCCCTGAGAAGTCAGCCTTAGGAGGTGTGGCAGGTCATAGTTCATCAGACACTGCTGAAGCCCGACTGCAGTTCTCAAAGGCGTTAGTGTCCATTTCTGCAGTTCCATGTCTTGCATGGCTGAGGGATAGGAGAAGCTGCAGGGAAGTCCTCCCCAGTGTCAGGAGATGGTGAGAGCTACATCTTCCGGCCAGGACAATAACAAAGGGGTGCCGAGGACCTCCTATGAAATGAGGTGACCTGAATCTGAGTCACTCTCAGATTCATTCAGAACCAGGAAACATGACATCAGCCTGGCAACCCCTATGCTTTGACAGTTGATCTCTGGGCTATGGTATTTGGTTTCTCATTTGTGTCTCTCATTCAGTGGCTGTGTGTGTGTGTGTGTGTGTGTGTGTGTGTGTGTGTGTAAACATATGAGAAAAAAAAGATTTTCCATTTGCAAACCTAAAAGTGCATTTTTCAGGCAAATCTTACAAATCAATTTATGCCAAGTCTGGGCATAGCATAGTAGAGTGCTGGACTAGGACTTGCCAGCTCTGGACCCTACTCTGTCATGAATCTCTGGGTTGTTTTGTTAGGGTAAATTGGAGAAGAGCTCCTTCTAAACTGCCTTGGATTAATTGCAAGAGGAAGAAAGGTCGGGCATAAAGGCACTGCTGCAGCTGCAATATCTATTTGACAGAAAAATGCATATAAACTTTGCATATAAACTTTAAATTTTCCTTTCAACAACATCACATACTTACTTTGAGAAAGGGAATGAGGCAAACCAAGCTTCACGGTGGAAACTTGAGAAGTTCAAGCTTTTTTGATTCTCCCATCCCTACCTACAAGCCAGCTCTGGCAGCTTGTGGCTTCCAAATGATGTACCATGGACACCAGACCTGTGACTGTGCTGTGTGATGTGGACCAGCCTTCCTCATATCCATTTCCAGAATGTACTTCAGCAAGAGGTTTTTGTTTCAAAAGAATGGCTGCTGATGGTCCTTCAGTACAATAAGAATCATGTGTTTCACATATAGGTCCTAGAACGTAATTCATCTTTTATACCTGGACTTCCTCAATTGACAGTTCTTGGGAGCAGAATGAAAGGTGAATGCTTAGCATAAAAAGGCAGAAAAAGCGAACCTATCCTCATGATCCAAATGCATACATTCAAGTCCTCTAACAACGCTGAGGCCATGTAATGATTTATTATGAGTGTTGATTCTTAAGTTTAATAAAGTGTAAACCTAATGCTCCCCCGGCACATATAAGGACATAATTTATGACATTTGTTTCATTATTACACGGTCCTCTCTGCTCCATTGCCCTCTTGGCTGGTGGAGGCCATGACTGAGGACTCTGTGGAGAAGATGCTTGTTATTTCTCTTAGACTGAAAAGCCTGCACTAAACAATGATAGTGAAGATGAATAACTAAGTGCCAAAGCTTTCCTTTTCTTCCCTTGTATGAAAAAGAGCTCCTGATATGAATCTAAAGGTTGTGCTAAAGGACCATATTCATACTAATAATTTCAATTCAACAGCAGAATTTTAAAACATCATTATTGCAACATCCAAGAAAGTAGACAAGGAGGAGGAACCCTCACTGGACCCAAAAGCCCTTCTCTGAGGTTGCTTTAGTGAAGCAAGAGGGAAGGTGGAAGGTCCAAGTCCAGATTTGAGGTCAAAGCTATTTCCAGCCTTCTGGTTGGGAATCCAAAAAGTCCTACCTAGACACTGCCTAGGAGCTGAACAATTGCACTGTTAGGGACACAGATAGTCCCTGGCTTCACAAATACCACTCATCTTTATTCAGTACACAGATTTGCATGCCTGGAAATCTTTCCTATAAGATCCATTTTCCCTGAGAATACCCATGTTATGTCTTCATAAAACACTCTGTTGATTCAGCATCATTCCCACCAAGAAGTTAAAGCTGTTAAAATAGTGGAGTGGCAATTGCTACATTGTGATCACAACCTAAGCCTCCCTTAGGTGACAATCCTAAACCAGTAAGTTCACACAAATAAGTCCCACTGAATCCAGTGTCATTTCCTTCTCCATAAGCATGAAAAAGATTCTATTGTTACAGCCTACTTGTTGTAAGATGTGTGAACGAATTCTTCCGGCATTTCCTTCCAGATCAACTGATTACAGATGGTTTGAACCATATCCAGTATCTTTTGAGAGATTTAAATACACAGAGGCATAATAAGAATAAGAATAAGAATAAGAATAATACTTTGATACTTCTTTCATTACATTAACTGGAATCCATGCATGATATTTAGACCACCTGTCTAAATTATTTTTAGGTCATAAACTAGACATGATATTATTAAAGACACTTTTATTTTCATTTGTTTGATTCCATGCCTGGAACTGACCACATCCCCTTCTTTAAAAAATTATCTTCTGGGAGGCCCGTTGACATGGAGCAAGGGGATTGATCTTTTCCTGTATGGGACCCTCAAAAAGTGCTCCATTTTTGTTGTCCAGTGTTGTTTTACAGAGCATCCAAATCTTACTGTATTGCCTGAGGAAGTTTTCTGTGCTTTTAGCTTTGCCTGTGTGTTGCTTCCATCAGTAGCTGAAAGGATGAATTGATCCACCTCTTCACAGCCTGGTGCCCTTCAGGTGAATTCAACTGCAGAGGCCTTCATGATTGGGCAAGGATGATGGAGGTTGTCCTCCTGCACATCTGGAAGGTGCCAGATTGGAAAGGACTGTGTGGAATATTGAGAGGAGGGCATCTTCTAGCAACCTTCACCCTCCTTATGCTGGCCTAACAGAGGAGAGAGTTGTGTGTGGCACTCTAATAAGAATGAATGACACGAGAGTTCAGATTTAATATTATGGATGTAAGAATGACACAAATGTAAGCATTCACTGCCATGTTGAAATTTCCACCTGCAGGTATGCCAAAAGACCTTATTCTGGAAGCTGAAATGTTTGCTGAGAAAAAACAGGATGGTTGGTATAGTGTCGTAGCTGAAAGTGATAACCAAAATGGTAAAACACATTATCTCAGCATATTTGCCATGTTTGCTGGTAATGCTGGCAGTTGCAATCTAACACATCTCGAGGGCGTGAGATTGGAGAAGGCTTGATTAACCCATGCTGCCAACTACGGATGTGAAAAACAAAAGGATATGGCTCAACCCCCGAAAGAATTCCTCTAGCAAAGCACTAAATCTCGGGCACTGCCCAAGGAATGCCAAACAGGGACAGCATGGGCATCTTTGCTGGTCCCAGATCTCCATCCTCCATTTCTAGATTTGGGCCTTAAAAACCAAAGAAATTTACATGGAGAGTAAGTTTTTAGCAAGACAATTTTTAGCACCCACAAATTCAGGAGACACAACAAAACCCAGATTCACTGGTTGTATAGAGTTATGATATCCTCAGACATTGGGAGGGTCTTATCTAACTTGATGGCCCCTGATACCTTTGCAGAAAGCTTTGTGGGTGTAGTTAACCACCAAGTAAACCCAAACAGGGTGTCCCAAGTGTGGGACAGAGGCCATTATGGATTCAAAGTTTCTTCATTTCTCTGAGAGGTCCAAGGATTGGGCTATTAGCTATCCTACAGTATGGTTTTTATATGTAATTTCTTCCCCACTGAAACCAGTGGGAGGAATTGGAAACACCAGCTAACTCTTGCCTAAATATGGACGTGCATCTCCCCACCTCTTACTAGATAACAAGAACTAGCAGATCTTAGAGTCTGGGAGACAAGTTCTTATGCCACTTTGGTGCCACTCTTTCCCACTACTTTGACAATGTGAGTTATTGATGGTGGTGGTGATAAATTCATTAAAGAACCTGCCTAAGCATTGCAGCAAACAAAGCTTTCTGTGTTTGGAGTTGCTTGGCCTTTACACTACAGGCATTTTTTGTTTTTATATTATTCTATCAGGAACATGTGCACTTTTGAAGCTCAATCGAGTTGCCATGTTTACCTACAGTGCAACTACTCAGAGAACTATCAAACCACTGTGGAGGGTGATAAAAACAGTGTGTTGAATATAATCAGCTATTCAATTTGATCTCACCTTTTTGTTGTTGTTGCTTTTCTTGTGTTTTTAAAATGAAAATGTTTATTATCTAGCATCTCCCGACAGGAAAGAAAAAAGACAGAAGAAGAAGAAATCACATCTAAGCAGTTGCTGGGATAATTCAAGCTATATTGATATGTATACTGTTTGCTTTCACAGCTTAAAAATGCATGTTACACTTGAGGTGTTCAAGCTGTGGAGCATATTGCAAAGGCAGGTTGCAAATTGCTGTAACTGATGCACTATTTGAATGAAAATAACATTGAGGCATATGTAAATGTAGCATTTGATTATGTTGACCACTCAGGAGAAGGACAGAAAGATGGATGAAGCAAAGCAAAGAGAGTGAGTTTTCCAAATGACTGCCTTTCTTCAAAAACTGATAGTGACTAATGGTGCTTTGATTGCACTAGCACCAGTTTTATGGTTGAGAGAGGAACAAGAAGTGTTATTTTGAGGTTCTAATTGACCGGCTGCTACAAACATTGTCCTGATTCACACGTAACTCTAACCCCTGGTTTATTTAACCCATAGGCAGTTGAATTCTGAGCTGTCTTTATGAACAAACCAAGCCGCTTGTGTTTTGTTAATTATCATCAAAGCATAAATGGAACTCTGATGTTGGTTTGTGAACTCTGGGTGATTTTACTAAAGGGTGTCATTAAATGAGAACCCTAACCTGAACCCAGTGTTATTTGTGGATTGTTTTTCCAGGCGACAATGATGGCAAAAACAACACCACCATCACAACCCAGTAGTCTTCCTGTCAAGGCTACAGTGCCCCAAAGGCTTTGGGGATATAGATAGGGGAAATGGCTGAAGGAGGAGAAAAGCAACCCAGAGACTGAGAAAACACAATGGTTTGTTCTGTCATCTGCCAGACAAATCCAGGGTAGGGTAACAGACAGTAAGTACAACTTGGCTTAGTCTTATGTTCAGGCCATCTCTCTCTCTCTCTCTCTCTCTCTCCTTATCATTCCTCTAATAGGAAACTAAGGGGGTAAATAGCAAAAGGACTGAACCCAAAGCAAGACCACTGAGAAACAAAAAGGCCTTAGTATTGGCCTATTTGAGAGAATCCAAAGTTTGCATATGAGGAGACTCACTGGGATGATCCATCTGATTGGTGGACACAAGAGGCAGGGCATTTTCAGGCATGGAGAAGTGCTGGGCCTGAAGGACTGCTGTAACTTCTGCTGTTGCAGCATCTCATCTTTCCATTGAGCTCAACTTTCGTAAAACTTACAGACAGAAAAGCCCCACTGATAGCAGCTTCCATTCTGAATCAGATATTGATGGTTCGGACAACAACCATCTTCTATCACCCTTACCAAATTGGGTGTTTGCTGTTGAAAGGAGCAATGAATGTTGCTGTCAGAGTTTCAGGACTGACAGGCAAAGGCAAGTCCATCAATTAATAATTTGGGCATCAATAAGGGATTGGGGAGAGCTGAGCACAGATCCAAATACAATTATGGTCTAAAGGCCTTGCAAATCTGAGTTTTCAATGAAATCTGTATGAAATTATTTTGAGGCTGGCTTTAAAGGTGGATCCCTTGCTGAATTTGGGTGGTGGGGCAGAAGACATTTGAAATATATACATCAATTGTCTTCTGCCCCACCACCCAAATTCAGGAAGGAAACATTGCATAGTTTCTGCATACATCTGAGGAAATGTGCATATAAATACACATTATTTTTATGTATGAACACCCCACACACGCACCAAGTACACTAACATGGTGTACATTATTTTTATGCATATACACCAAGTTTGTGGGATGGTGTAAACTGGTGTCCTGCACTGAGCAGCAGGTTCGAAACACTGACCTTCTTGGCCCCTTCCAACTCTGCTATGTGATCTGATATGGACTGAAGTTGGAATGAGCTTTGAAGTAGGAAATGGATAAACTTGAAGAATATAAGAACTGCTGATCTGTACATCCTAGCATCAAGAGGTGGCATCACTCTTTCACATCATTCACATATCATGTCTGATCCAGTACTTTTCCATGGGATTGGATACCTGGTCAGCTGTGAGGCATCATGTGCTCAATGATGAGCAATGAGAACATTAAGAATATAAATCCTTTTGTGAGTCATTTGTGGGCAGGACTGAGTCAAAACAGGAAAAGGTTGGTAGGAAAGCAAGGCTTCCCATTTAAAATTTTTCACAGCAGTTGCTTTGGAGGGCAGCAGAAGAATTCCAGGCGAAAGCAATGCTGATTCAGAAGTAATTGCTTTCACTAGGGAGTGCACTTAAATATTATCACCCCATAAGACCACATAAAGAAATTATATTGGCTGCATTAACTGCCTCCTGCTTGATGGCTGGGCATTTATCAACCCATGTGACCCATGTTTCCCCCCCACCTCTGGTATTCCCCCTGTTCCTAGTTGCTCAGGAGTGAAGGAAAGGTTGTTGTTTGTTTGTTTGTTTGTTTGTTTTAACCAAATATCACAAACTGACATGGGCAAAAGAAGCTTCTAGGTGGAGTTTAGAGAACTTGGACAGGCTGAAGTTCTGCTTGCCTGCAGCTCCCTACTCAGAGTGGGAAGCTCAGGGATTCTAAAGTCTTCATATGCTATAGATAACAACCGATGGACTGTGGATGATGGTATGCATATTAAAAACCCCTACAGCATGAAACAACACCAAGAGAAAGTTATTAGTTAGTAAGTATGTGAAGACAGATATATTCCCTTCAGGGTATTTGGGGGAAATTGAAGATACAGGATACACATTACATACCTATTAAGATACACATTTACTTTTGAAAATAAGCTCATTTGTTTCACCTTCATTTCCCAGAACTGTATTAAGTTTGCAGTAACTTTACTTGTGAACATAGTGTCCCTCCTTCCACTCTCTTTCTGCTGGCCATTTCTTACTAGCTTTCCCCTAATTTACACACTTTTGTATGCATCTTTGATCAAAGCCTTGCAATTCAAAATTCAGAGAAATGCAAAAACAAAAGCCATAATTGTGTTCTGGTTCACATACTAATTTGTTTAAGTCAGATTTTCCTCTAGTTTTACCCCTGTCTGAAGCTTCCCTACTACCAAATATGGAGCACTTGAAAATATGCAGCTTTACAAAACATAATGGAGAGTCAATGTAGTTAGACCATTGAACTAGACTCAGGAGACTCCAGTTTCCACTCAGCCACTGACTCTCAGCCTAACTCATTTCACAACAGAGTTGTGAGAAGACAGATAGGAGGACAATCATGAAAGCCACCTTAGTTTCTGTGCAGATAAAATGTGGGATACAAATGTAATAAATAAATAACAAATAAGTACCTAAACCACTTACACGCACCAGATCCAGACCTTTCTAATCATCACAGGCCCAAAGGAGCAGAGGTGGAAATGCCTCTGAGCCAAAGCCCACATGAGAAAGTTCTGTAGATATCTGACACTTCTGTTTTGGGATCCTACTGGGAAGTAGGAACTAGAAACTGAATTACACTTTGCAGAAACAGTCCTGCTCTTCCCAGAAAGGGAAAAGCCAGCAAGACCATCTGTAAAAACCTTTACACTGGCTATTGCTGGGGCAACATATCATTCAATCCAGTTCCAAGTTGTAGGTGCTAATTCATACTCCTTGCTTGGACAGCTCTTCAGCACCTCCTACTGGGAAACATTAAGGGAGGGCTCTGTACACATACCAAACCCTATGAAAAAGACCAAAACAAAACAAAGTATGTTGCAAATATGGATCAAACGCATCACAAAAACACATTTTAGAATACCTTCAGGGTGGTGGGAGGGGGTTTCTGCTCTTTCTCAGGTCAGGCTGCTTAATCTGTTAAAATGTGACTTCAGCCATTTCTCTCCAAGCTTGATTGGATTAAAACCTGACTACTATGGCTCCATGGCCTCTCAATTTCCAATCCGATTTCATCAGTGTTGTCCATAGTGAGCTGGCATTACGGAGACTGGTTTTCCTCTTTATCCACATTGTAACGGTGGATAAAGATATCCACATTATAACGGTGGTTTGATAGCAGGCACACAGATATGATTGCTTGGTTCCTCTCCAGCTCCATCAAGCCCCTGCAGTGCGTTCCTGGCACAGCATGAAATGATCTCAGATTAACATACCATAGTGGCATACACAAAATGATACCCGCAACTCATACACACACCAGACCAAGAACTGACTCCTTCGCTATGGCAGTGAGTAGATTTTTGTTCTATGACTGCTCCTTTGGAGCAGAACACTCTCCTGAAGTATAACATATGAGCATTGGTTAAGATGCATCAGCACCTCTGTGAGCAGACCCTACATTAGGACTGGGTTAAGGGCTGTCCCTCCTTCCTTTGGGTTCTAGAAACTCAAGACAATTCTTGGAGATCCAGTTCTTTTATTCAAGACTCAAGACTGGGTCCCCCCATCTGCTCCCCCTCCCCTCCTGAAATCCCTTCTGCCTCTTCCAAATTTGACTGACTCTCATGCTCAGTGTAAGAAACTTCATCAGGCAACCTGAAGGAGCTTCAGAGGGTTCAGACCCCTTGCTTCTGCCCCTCCTGTTCCTTCAGCTTCAGGATCTGACAATGTCTCCCACTTCACAGCCTGCAGTGAGTATGAGACCGGCTCACTCTCCACAAGAGCATAACCTGGCACACAGCTGACTCCTGGACATGCTGGTTTGCAGGATGTCTCTGTATCCACTGTTTCATTTCTTTTCCCTTTTACTCCACTGTGTCTCCCTTCCACATTTCTCCTTCCCCATCCCTTGGCTTCCTTCCAGTCCCTCTCTCTAGCCCGTCCTTAGCAGCACTTTTTCACCACCCATCACCTCTGTCTTCTACACTCTATCTTCCTCCCTACAGTGGTAGGCCATACAATAGGTAATAGTGGAAGGCAGTAATAGTCAAGTTCACCACTGCTCTTAGAAATTCCTCTTGAAATTTGTTTCACCTTGTGCCCCTACTGGATTGCAAGCTTTGCTTTGCTTTGTTTGGGGGTGGAGGTCAGGGTGTTACATGAAAATATGCATGTATTTTCATGCCCATTTTTCCAAGCATGCACATTAATAGTTCACAATTTTTGTGCATTTTCCCTAAAACAAATCAGTGCACATTTTGTTACAATGGAGCCACCTTGGGTTCCTCACAAGAGGGGAAAAGGCAGGTTATAAATGCAATGTAGTTGTCGTAGCAATACAGTGTTTCATATGTATGCATTTTTCAAATACATTTCAATTGTGATGCTAATCACTCTCAGAAATACATGGACCTTGACCATAAATTCTGTTTGAGTCTGTTCTCTGTCCCAGGAGGTGCAAACTGAGTAAATTCTGGTCAAAAGTAAAGGAAAACACATTTCTGCCACACCCCATACCTCAGCTGCTTAGAAAAGCAAAAGGTAACAAAGGCTATGGCTATCAAATGACATTCCAGCTGAAGATTCCAGTTGGAGCAGAAGATTCCTGTTTTGTTTTTGAGGGACAGTGGGCTACTTTTTCAGGGTCACCTAAGTAACTAGTGCCTATTCTGTTGCTCCACCATTTATTATTATTATTTTTATTATAAACAGAAAGGTTCTTCGGACCTCTTCACAGTTTTAAGCAGAAAAATCAGTCCCATGTTGCAGTACTGCAAGATTTCTAAAATTTGAAACCCTTTTCCACTGGCAATGTGATTCAGTCTATGAAAGTTGAAGGTCTCCACATTGGCACTGGCTGCTGCCAAAAACTGAGCTTGCTGGTCCTGAGAATGTGAATAAAACAGACATGACAGGAAGCCCACATGGGTGATATTAAAAGAAGTCAAGCCCTAATCAAAAGGCTGACACACAGAGGAGAGGAAATGAACTCTGCAGCCTCCACATGGCCAACTCAGAGGGGAGAGGCATGGCAGTCTGGGAGGATAGAGAAATCAATCTTCTGGTGTGACATGCGATTCCTTTGATCAAACTAATCTTTTCATACCTTTCTTCCCTTCTCTTGTTGTTCAGAACATCTTTTGCCTTGAGGGGAAGAGTGAAAGAGAGAGAAATATGCTGGTGTTCAAATCTACCCATCGAGTGCATTCTACACAGGCTCACAGGGGTGAAAAGAGACTTCATGGGCACGTATTCTGTGCCATCCTGATTGCTAAATTTGCTGCCAGCTCTTGCTTTGGTCACAGAGCCAGCTAGTGCTTCAGAGGTGATGTGAAGGGCAGGTGATGAATAACGAGCAGTGTCTTTGGTGGCCAGTGGCTCAGGGATACATGAAGGAAGGCAAATCTGGGGCAAATGATGTGCTGCTAGGGAATGAGGGGTCAAAGCATTTATTTCAAAATCCCTTAAGAGACATGTATTATCTGAGTAAGAAAAGTGTTATCGTTATCACTGGCTTCCTGACCCTGCTTCCACCGTTGACACACGGAGTGTAGACATTGGGGAATGGCACATTATGGGTGCTAACATGTAGAGGCTCAGGACCACTACACCACTGGGTTCCAGACATGTCAGATACCTTCCACAGGAGTAGCTGCTGATGCCCAGGAGGACTTTTGCAGAGGTGCTCACATGTCTGAGGTATGGCCCTGCTCCATCTCTTGCATGTTACAAAGTTAATGAGGAGGAATCGAGAAAACTGCTTATAGTGAGGCAGTCCATTGGCCCATGTCGTTCATTACTGTCAACACCAACTAGCTTTTCCAGCACTATGAGGAGTTGCTGGGGCTTGAACCTGCCACCTTCTGTGTGCAAACCATGTGCTGTACCACTGAGCTGCAGCCCAGCCCAACCCCTTTCCATAGAGAAGGGCACTCTAGCCAGGTATCCATGAATGGGCATATTTTTCTAGTTAGTGTAAAGTGCTCCCTGCAGAACTAGTCTGAAATGTGGAGTAAGAGCTTAAGAGAAGAGAGAAAATCAGGCTGGATATGAAAGGCAGGCAGGAGATGAGGGAGGAGAGAGGGGGAGTCTCTTGGGGATAAACTTCACTCAGTTAGTACAATGATCTCCCTTGGGACATGACTGAGACTAGATGAGCTCAAGAGAAAACCTGATTTAAAGATAAACTGCAAAGGCTTTGCTAAAAAATTATAAACTCTCTCATAAAATCCCAGGAGAGGGAAACTGCCTTTAGCTACCATTTAAATAAGCTGTTAATGCGGGATTTTAGCAAACATGAGTCAGTTAAGGACTGCCTTAGGATCCTGTATAATTTGATCAGCAGATATCTCATTTCTTTGGTTGAAGAGAATGATATACAAGACCTCCTCCCTTTTGCATTGTTCCAGAACACCTAGAAGTAGAAGTTGAACAGCTACTCTGTAAATTAGTCAAAAGAAGCAGTGGCTGGTGGATACGACTTCACTAGGCAAGTCATCTCCTCCAGGTTTCCATCCGAACTTTAAAGGAGCTATCAATGGTGAGGTTTACATTCAGGCTAAAACCAATAGGGGATGCACTGCCCTACTGCAATTGGACATGCCAGCTTCCATGGGAAAGAGGTATGTTCAGCCAGGATCATGGGGGATCTAGGTTTATAACTTGGTATAAGACTAGATTCACCCAGCTGGTATTGTCCACTTCCGTCCTCATAGACTTACTGTCCAAAGATCATGCACCATGTTGTGGGTGCCATTATTATTAGCATGCAAGCATGAGCTTACTAGAGTTATTGAATGAATGAGATGGGCCTGTGAAAGCCTCCATGTCCTCTTGGGTCTGCTAGCTGTTTGAGCAGAACACTTGCTGACCTGGACAGTCTCCAGCCTAGTCCTACCCAGAGACATAAAAGGGCTTCCCTCCTCTTTGAGTTGAATCATGTCTGAGCTGGAAGATCTTCTGGAGCTCCGAAATATCCTTGTATTTAAGCACCCAAAGCTTTCTGCCTGGCTAGACAAAGCTGCCAGCTTAGCTGTATCCCACTTTCAAGAAAATAGTAATAATAATAAAATTAATAATAGCAATAATAATAATAATATCTCCATTCCATTTATAGAAAAAGGCATAATGTGGTAAGTTCTTCTGCAAGGAGCAAACCAACTGAAATCATTGTCACCCATGCCCATTTGTATCTTTATGCCACCGAAGAATGTAAAGATGTGAGCCAAGCAAAGTGAAATAATCCAGAATCAGCGTAGATGCTGGAGACAGGTACTATCCCTTTCACCACCTCCAGTATTAGCATAAATGTGCATGTTTGGGAACTCCAGTCACAAGGGCTATGCTGATGGGAGTGGGCCTATAAAACAAGCAGAAACATGGCAGAAAATATAATGAAGCCTACCACTGCTGGAAGAAAGGTTCTCCTCCATTTCTCATCCCTGACTTGTTGATTAACTTTGCTATCAGGAAGGATTAATGCAGGCTGCTGCTTCCTTTTTTCAGCCTCCCTCCCCCCCTCACTTTGAGCCCTTTGTCACAAGAATGCAGTGCAGAATATTTAAGGTCCTGCATATTCCATGAGTTATAGGAAGGGGGAAAGGGGCTGTGTTGACCTTTTCAGTATTCTGTATTGTGACTAGCTATCACCATTCCATTCATTTCCCTGTTTTACAGCATTACTGAGCTCTGGAGAGCCTAGTGGAATGGCCACCCCAATCAAAATACAAAATGATGAAAGGTCAGAATAGTAAAGCACGTACGAATATTTCAGGGAATATAATGCATTGCAATTCAGAGACCTTGTCCTTGGGCCAAAGTTTGTAATGCGAAAGAAAATGGCAGTCCATGAAATTGTCCTTGTAAGAGGCACAGGATGAACAGAACAGGGATTAATTCATATGTACATCTTCATGCATGCATAAACTCACTGAATTCTTTTACACACAGTCAACTCCAAGCACTGTGATAATACTAAATTAGGTATGTAGGAGAGGCTCAAAATGCATTGCTGTAGGTGAGACAAAACCCCTGTGGATGCATAGTCCTTACAAAGCCAGAAGACAGACAAATACTGTGCAGTCCAATAATATTTGCTACCAGAGTGAATTCCACGCAGTTGGGTAGATGCCAAAATATGCAGGAAGAGGGGGAATGAATGTAAGGATGTGTGGAAAATCTTCTGTGGCTTCAAATCAGATTGGATTATGTGAATCTGAACTGTGGATTCCATAGCGGACTGGCTTTTTCTGAGTCACATGGACTTGAAGGACCTTCCTTCCTTCCTTCCTTTACACTCACCAGCCCTTATCAAACATAATGTACTTGCTCAAAACAATTCAGCAAATATGTTCAGATTAAAATTCGATTTTTCTAACTATGCAGATTTAAAATGTTTACTTTAGAAAGTGAACTTGTTTGGAAGAAACATGGCCAAAATTTTTAATGAAATTTTGAATTTAATTCTTCATAAACATTATTGATTGCAGAATGTGTGCTTTGAAGCATGTAGTCCTTAAACTTATTTCAGCTCTTTGGCAGTGGTGCATCCATTGATTGCATCATGTTAGTGAGGACTGCTGTGAAGGGCTCTGCGTGGGTTACCTGTCAAGCAGTTTTGGATGGCATGGTTTATAGCAACATATCTGTGCAGACATATTGAGCCCACAACTGGCATAGAGGGATGAGAAAGGTGATACTGAATTAACTAGGAGCACTCGCAGTCGCTTTTCATTTTTCACAACTGAAGGAGATCTGAAGTTTGTCAGTCTGCACAGACATTTTCCTGAAGAGGTACTGTGTCCCTTGGCCAACGCGAGAAGCTCAGACTTTCCCTCGCCCTGATTCTGGAACCACCACTCTGCCTTCTACTGGCATTGCTACTCATTACTTTGTCATATTTGGAGCCACCTCCCTCCCCCCCCACACGCACAAATCAGAAGTCCCAGGCCCCATGGTGAGCATGTCATGGGTGGAGCCAACTGGAGCCAGGGGTCAGACTAGATGGCCTGGGGTGCCCCCTTCTGACTCACTCTGTTTCTGTGTTTCTAAGTTATGCTGGTGGGACTCAGCCAAGTTTTAAAAAGTATGAGAAATTCATTCCACTCCATTTTTATCAGGATTTTACCCAATTGCACCTTCCAGATTGAAATGCCTTGGTTTGTGGTCAAAGTCCATTCATTTCTAAGCTTGCAATATAATTTATGGGTCAAAAAGTCTGTGTTGAACTGTGTGTGTGTGTGTGTGTGTGTGTGTGTGTTAGGCAGATAAAATTGCAGACATAGGGGAAATGAAAAGAAATACAAAAAGAAAGCTTTGAGGTGGAACTAAGGAACTTGGGTGAGCTGGGGTTTTGCTGATTCGCATATATCCAGCCCAAGGTGCTTCTTCCTTACCCCGCTCTTCAAGCCTAAAGATGGGAATGGCAAGTCCTTGTGCCTTTGACTCCTCTTGAATTACTAGGACTATCCTTTCTTGCCCCTGTGTCAAAAGTCACAGAAAACTCTGTGTGCAAGCCCCATGCCACACAACAGCTTGTGGTACCTTCATACAGGAACATCCAGAGCGCGACACATTCTACTTATCTTCAGAGACATGATCAGACTCTAGATTTTTTTTTTTTTATGACTGCACCTCAGTTCTGTAACTCTCTTCTATGGGTGTTCATTATGGTGCCCTTTCTTTTCACCTTCCACTAAAAGGTGGAAATGATATTGTTCAGGTAGAATTCTTATTAAAATTGGTTTTTGTTTTTGTTCTAGGCAGACACTGCTTTAATAATTTTCAATGTGGCTTCCGTTTTCGTTAATTATTTCAATTGTTTTAACCTTTTTTGAATGCTAGCACTCTGTCTCAAACACTACCTTATTGTGTGAAAAGGTGAGGTATAAATTATTTCAATAAATAGGCAGATATAATGCAATACTTTCCTTCCCTGACTTATTTTGACTCCATTTCAAGGGCAAATGATTCCCTGAAACTTTTCCCAGTTGATTGTTAACTTTCCAACATTAGTTTCAGATGGAGCTAGTATTTTTTACCTCAATGTCTTGAGATTTGTATCTACTTATTTTCTCATTTATTTGGTAAGATGCCTGTTAATTGGCTTATTGGTAATGCAAATAGCCTCCTGCTGTGGGTGCACTAAATGGTGGCAGTTTGGCATTTAAGTTAAGCTATTCAATTATAGGCAATAACCATTTATTACTAATAAGATGGTCTAGAATCTTCAGGTCTCAACAACAAGAATAACTGCAGAGTGAAATTGCATGTATTTGTCTGATGCAAAACAGAGAGAGGTTTATCATAAAATATCCAGGGAATGGAAGCAAAGAGACAAAGACTAATACAATACTTGAGTGTTTGCATCAAGGCCAACTTCAGAGAAGAGGGAAAGGAAATCAATAGAAGTCTGATCAAAGTTATCTTTCCACTCCTGTGCTCTCACTTTCTTATAGTTTCAAGAGAGGCTTTCATAGCACGGGAAAGCTTCTCAATGTATTCAGCTCAAAATAATAATGTGCTTAATCAAAATGATCAAATGTGACATCTAAAACATATACCCAAGATCAGAGTTGAACACACCATTTGCCAAAACCACATTCTCCCTAATAAGCTCATTTGCAGTCTCTTCTGGATGCCTGGAATTAATTTCTCCATGATGTTGGGGATTGTTCCCGGAAATGTATCTTTTGGAAGGTAGGTTCACACCTCATTTTGTTTCCCCACACAGAGGTAATTGGCTTGTAACGGGAGCAATATACCTCTGCAGACAGTCACATGTTTATCTATCTATTTATTTATTATATTTGTATGCTGCCCGATAGCCCAGGGTCTCTCTGAGCAGCTCACAAAAAACGTAATGAGCATGGAGGTTTACATAAACATGCTTCCATGCCCAATACTCCATTAGACCTTTAGGCATTGAGTGTGAAGGTTTAAAGGTGACTCTCTAATCATATTCAGTCACGTTCAGATGAATTACTGCAGTGCCTTCTATATGAGGCTGCTTTGGGTACAGTTCAGACACTGCAGCTTATGCAGAATGAAGCAGCCAAACTGATAGCAGGACCTGAAGGTCCAAACATCTAACACCAATTCTATCCCATTTGCCCTGGCTGTTTGGATATTACCAAGCCCATCTCAAGGTTCTGGCTTGGACCAACAAAGCCTTGAATGGCTTTGGACCACAAAACCTGATAGATCACCTTTGTCAGCATGAACTACCTGTATATGAGCAACAAGAGACAGGATCCCCTTGAAAGTGGAATGATCTGCAACCAACATTCCATCTTTTCAGAGATGGTTCAAGGTTGTCCTCTACAGCAGGCATAGTGGGATTTCAATGTTAGTTTCTATCAGACCCTGTTATTTCTCCACAACTGTTTTTACCAATTTCATTTTTTAAAAAAGCTTATGCTTTTAATATTTAATGTTCTGCAAATTTTATGAACTGGTCATAGAGTTTTGGTTACATAATTTTATTATTATTTTAATAAATAAATAAAATAAATAAATATTATATTTAGCTATTAAATGTTGTTATCATCATCATTGCCATCATTATGCATCATGTGTCTACAAAAAGGCTAGCAACACTTGTGCTGGGGTCATTTTTGACCCCAGACTAAAGTGCCTCAAGCAAGAAAAATGCTGCATATGAAAAGCTGGTGTTCTGGCTGAAACTGAATGTTCAATCAGCATAAGACTGGCTTCCAGCTTTCAGAAAGTACACGCAACTTAACTTTCAGTCCTTCCTGTGGCTCTGCAAAAAAAATAAGAAAATCTGCATAACAATGCTTGGCCTATGGACCTTTTCTCTGCATAGCAATAGTTTGATCTCATAACTTTAAAATTGTAATAGCCAAGTTTTTCTTCAGTGGATTTTAATTTTGTTTTCTGCAGGCCTTAGCTAAGAATCTTAGCTTTAAAAGAGGCCAAGATTCTCTGTATTGAAACTTCTTTAGTTACTTTGTTTAGGACCTATTTGGGGTATAGCACCCACACCACCTACACATATTCTGGGGTACTTTTGTGCCCTGCACAAATTTTACTTTATCAGGGAGAAAAAACGTAAAAGACAGGAGATTCTTAGGCACTTTATGACAGTACTGCTTATATACAAATTATGGTGCAGTAAGTGAACCAGGGGCATGCCAGTTAACCCATAATGTGAGACAAACAATGCTTGCAAAACTAGTGGTCGGAGTGTTGGATTTGGGCTGTCCCAGTTCTAATCTGCGCTCAGCTTAAAGCTCAGGGTGTGACTTTGGGCCCGTCACTGACTCAGCCTATCACTGCCAGTCTCAACCTTACCTGCTTCAGCATTGTTATGAGGACAAAATGGAAAGAAAGGAGATTATATAAGCTGCCTTGCATTCCTTGCAGAAGGAAAAACACAGGATATAAATGCCATACAAACCAATATTCGAAGAAATGCACACAAAAATGTTTGTACGCGTTTTGTGCATACTGTTACAATAAATGCTCAAACTGATGTTGAAACAGGATTAATGGAATTTAATGTCAGGAAACTTCAAAACAGATACCCCCATCCCGAGTTATTTGGGCACTTCGATCTCAGGTAATTGAGACAGGGAATCACAGAATGAATTCAGCTCAGGATCAGTTTATTTTCTGTACTCTGGAAAGCACAGAAGAGGGAAACAATTCCGCCCAACTCCCCATGTCAGGAAAGCAAAAGCATTGGATGAAGTAGACTTAATTCAAAGGACTAGGTAGTGATATTTTATTTCTAAGAGCATAGCGACAGAATCTCTGAAACTTGCAGGTTTTTATGATGACATCACATATAAAAGTAACACCCTGGGTCTAGGATATCATTGATGGCAGCTGCAGAGTTATGTGATTCAGTATGTTAATTTTAGTTGCCAAAGGGTTTTTTTTTCCTTGTTAAAGGCCAATAATTTAGACTTTGGACTGGGTGAGGGTTGAGTGGAATTAATTTCAGGCATCATCCATCAAAACCAAATGTGTGCAGCAATTTTTAAAAGCTATGTCAAAACTGGCTAATTCTGAAGGCAAATAGGAATCATTCCCCTCTTAGAAAACAGTGTGTGAGGGGCGGGTGTCTGAGGTAATAAATTGGGGTCCTGAAGATCAGTTCTAGAACAAATTGTATTAAGTGAAATCAGGCAGTTAGTTGTCTGTTCTGATTTGTTTCATTACACTCATCTCCCATTGCTTATGGGTTACTATTATGCTTCTTGTTCTATAAAAAGAGAATAAATAAGTGATTAACAGAAGGGGGGATTACAATCAACTTCCATTCATCTGCCACCCAAAAACTGATATGCCTTCATCCCAGTTTTGTTAATTCACTTTCCATAGAAACATGGAAACGGGCATGAGAAAGATGTTGCTATGTAACTCCCAGGATTGAAATGTATGAGACGCAGTGACCTTAGGCTCTGGAGATTATGTGCCAACTATTTATATGCGCAGCTGTGCAAATTGCCAGAGTTTAATGTTAAATTTGATGGAAAATCATCTTTGCTACTCTGCATTTGAGGAAAGGACAAGGTTTAAATATTTAATGGGGTTTCTTGCTGTGTGAGCGCATTCAGTGTTGCATTTAGAGGGCAGAAACATCTCCGAATCCACTTTCCCGAATCTCTCCTCAAAGCATCTGACATAACCAGCTTGTTTGCAGTGTGTACTTAGTCCATAGTAGAGGGGCGGGTTGGATCCAAAGGCATGATGCAAAATTATTCAGATGCGTAGTCCTTGGGCAAGTCTGTCTCACAGAGCTTAAAGGAATGATCACACCTTCATTCAGACATAAGTGCCCAGCAAAAACGGAGTAGCTCTGATGTCCCTGAATACAATATAGCCAACAGGACTGAACATATCCAAGCACTGGGGAAGAAAAGGGAAAGAAGGCAGGCATGTTGAGGCTAAATTCTAGATCCTGCTTGCAGAAGAAGTTTCTGCAAGTGTATCCAGGTGGAGTTCTCTAGATTGATTTGTGAGATTTGCTATAGCCAATTGAAAGCAAGGAAAGCCAAATAAACCATGTTCTGAAAAATGAGGGTCTGCAGGAATCTCTCCTTTGAGAGATTGCCAGTGCATGCACACTTAGGAACAACAAGTCCAGGCTTCTCTTGTTGCCCCGGGCATTTCCTGTTTATGAACAAGTGGAGTCAACTGGTGGCAAAGCAGTTGGGGGATAAGCAGCATAAAGTGAAAGCCAGAGTTGTAGCATAGTTAGCATGTCTTACTAGAACTGCAGAGACCTAGGTTCAAATCTGCACACAAGAAGCATCCCTGTTGACCACGGGCTATTCATTCTCTCTTGGCCTGAGCAGGCACACAGCATTTCAGACAACCAGCAATAATCAAGGATGTTCAAATTTCATGAGCTAATGCCAGTGCTTGGCATCATTGCTCATTGACCAAGGACCAAAGAACCAGGGCTGATGCCAAGGTTTTGGCATCTTTGGCCACCCACCAGGGTTTCTGACTCAGTAGGACCCCCACTACCACCAACCCCACAATTCCTCCTCCTCCTCCTGCTGCCACTGCTGCTGCTGCTTCTCTTCCTCATGGTTGTACTTGTTGGTCTCCCTCCTTTGAATGAGCAAGTGGTGAGGAAAGCAAGAGGCACCAGCCTGGTCTATAGTTCCCAGGTTCATTCCACCCTCTTTTTGAAGATAGGGACAACATTAGCCCTTCTCCAGTCATCTGGCACTTCTCCTGTTCTCCAAGATTTTTCAAAGATAGTATCTAGTGTTTCTGAGAGTTCCTCCACTAGCATTTTTATGACCCTAGGATGGAGTTCATCGGGTCCTGGAGGTTTGAATGTGTTTATTCCATCTAGGTATTCCTTGACCATTTGTCTGTCAATCTTGGGCTGCCGTCTCTCACTTTCAGCTTGTACTTCCTCTTGGTTGTAGATTTTCTTGTGGGAGAAGACTGAGACGAAATAGGAATTGAGCGCCTCTACTTTTTCCTTGTCGTCTGTTATAACTTTGCCATCCACTTGAAGGAGTTGGTCACCCTTCTGTTTCTCATGCCTTTTCTTCTGGATGTATCTGAAGAAGGCTTTCTTGTTGTTCTTAGCCTCCCTTGCTATTCTCAGTTCATTTCTGTTTTAGCCTTCCAGATGCTAACCCTGCAATTCCTTGCCATTTTTTTATACTCTTCCTTTGTGGCCTGGTCCTGCTTCCACTTCCTGTACATGTTCTTTTTTGCTTTCAGGCTGTCCCTTAACTTTTTGTGGACCACATGGGCTTACTCTGCTATCTTCTACATGTTTTTCCTGATGGAATTGTTTGAAGCTATGCTTGAAGAATTTTGTTTTTCAAGCTTTCCCACCCCTCTTGGATGACTTTCCCCTTAAGAATGTGTTGCCATGGCATTTCACTTATCATTATTCTGAATTCATTAAAGATGGCTTTCTTGAAGTACAGGATGTTTGTCTGGCTCCAGTAACCTTTTTCCTCCTGTATAATTGAGAATTTAAATATCGCATGGTCACTTTACCCCAGAGTTCCCATGGCTGTTATTCTATCCACCAAACCATCCTTGTTAGTTATTATTAAATCAAGGATAGCTGATCCTCTCATACCTTCCTCAACTTTCTGCTGGAGAAAGTTGTTGGCAGCTACTTGCTTTTGAATATGCAACAAGCTAAAAGCGGCTTTGCAAAAGAATCTGGAAGACATCAACAAGCTTTTGGGTCTTGAGCCTGTAGGAGAGAGGGAGCGGTGGCAGAGATGGTGGTGGTGGCAGCACAGCTAGGCAACATGGAGGGCCTGGGGAGACACATGTGTGCAGTGTGGGCCCCAGGAAGCAGGAAAGGGCTGGGCTGCAGGGCAGGGGAGGGGAGGTCTCACAGGCCCAGCACATGGGGAGAGACGTGAGGGGGCAGGTGAGCTGCCTGCTGGCTGGGTGGCCTATCCAAGGCCCTGTGCCACTGTTGGCATCATCCCTTGGCATCATCCCTTTGCGTCATCCCTTGGCTGAAGCCCAGGCTGCTCGGGGACTCTCTTCCTATGGGTCATTTAAAAAAAGTGGTCTGTTATTATTTTTTATCTTGGAAAACTAGGTGAGTAAAGAGAAAGGTAGTGTGGGACAGACAAGGTGAGGAACAGACAAGGCAGGGGAAGGAGGAAGGACCTGCAAGGGTTGGCCTCTGTCAGGCCAGGAGATGGTCATGGCAGGAATCGTGTGTGTTGCTGTCTGCTGTGACACCTGTGACATGTTTGCCCTTCTCCCTCAGGAGAGGCAGGGAAACACTTGTCCCCGGTGCAAGCTAGTCTCCCTCCTAGAGGAGGAGGTGAGGTGTCTGAAGACCTTTCCTTCTATCTTGCCAGTCCAGGGATTTGGGCCAGCAATGGAAAGGAGGGTTGCTGAGGTGAGTGACTGGCTCAGGGTATGGGGTCAGAAGAAACACTTCAGGTTGCTTGATCACATCACCCAGTTTCTTCCCAATTGACTTCTAGCAAGGGACAAGGTGCACCTCACAAGGATGGGGAAATGGTTCTTCAGAAATGCTTTAGCAAGCTTCATCGGGAAGATTTTAAACTGAACTGGGGAGGGGGTTCAGACCCCACAGAAACTTGTCCTGATGAGACAAGTGAGGAGAGAGGACCAGGGTTTTGGGTCCAGGGTGTTAGAGGCACTGTGGGGGCTGGTGGGACTCCTACAAAGATGGTGTCAGTATCAGGGAAGATGGGAGAAAGGAGGAGCATGGAGCATTGGTAATAAGTAGGAAGAGCTTGAGTCTGTCCTGGGAATAAGAGGGTATGATCTGGTGGGGATCATGGAAACTTGGTGGGATGAAAGGCAGGATTGCAGGCTTCCACAAAAACAAGTCCTGCCAGATGAATCCTGTGGAATTCCATGACAAGGTTTCAAGGTGGCTAGATGAAGGGGAAGTGGATTTATCTGGATTTCAGATTTATCTGGATTTCAGCAAGGCCTTTGACAAAGTGCCACATGACATCCTGGTTAAGAAATTGAGGAGTTTTGGGACAGACTGATGCACTGTCTGATGGATTAGTGCATGGTTGCCGAAACAAAAGCACAGGGTAAATATTAGTGGGGAATCATTGGGATGGTGGTCAGTGACGAGAGGGGTCCCCCACAGCACTGTCCTGGGACCAATCCTGTTCAATCTTTTCATCAATGATCTGGAAGAGGGGGTGGCTAGTCTGCTGATCAAATTCACAGATATAGTAAAAGGGGGCAGTGACGAGCTGGTACTCCAGATCCAGAAGGATTGGACAGACTATGAAAGTGGGCCAGGGACAACAGAATGGCGTTCAGTGCAGGTAAGTGCAAGGTCTTGTACTTGGGGCGTAGTAATGGGTGTCATAAGTACAGATTAGGGGACAAAGCAGCAACTGTGAAAAGGGTCTCAGGGTGTTGGTCGATCGCAGGCTAAACATGAATTAGCAGTGGGATGCAACAGTCAAGAGGGCACCCTAGGATGCATAGCTAGAAGCCTGGCTTCTAGATCAAGAGAGGTATTAATACCACTCTGTACTACTCTGGTACACCTGCAGCTGGAGTATTGTGTTCAATTTTAGGCCCCTCATTACAAGAGGGATATAGCATGATTGGAATCGGTGTAGCGCAGCGAACGGCCACAAGGATGGTAGCTGGTTTACAGGGTAAGCCATATAAGGAGAGACTGAGGGAACTGGATCTTTTTAGCCTTGAGAAGCGAAGAATCAGAGGGGACCTGCTAATGACATACAGATACGTGAGGGGGTGTCACACAGAGGTGGGTCATGACCTTTTTTCCCCTGTGGTAGAGGACAGGACATGTTCCAATGGAGGAAAGCTCAGGGAACCAAGGTTCAATCTGGATGCCAGGAACTACTTCCTGACAGTTAGGACCCTGAGGGAATGGAATGGGTTTGCATGGAACATGGTTCAAGATCCATCAGTGAGGGCGTTTAAGGATAGGCTGGACATGCACATGGTAAGCTGGCTGGAGCCGGCTGGAGCCAGAGATCAGACTAGATGGCCCGGGAGGCCCCTTTTGACTTACTCTGTTTCTCTGTTTCTAAGTATAAACATTGTATGTTTGCCCATCCCTATGCATAGAAACGCACAGACAGCTCATTCACACACACAATAGATTCAGATACATATTGCGAAGTGGGTCAGATCCCAACAGGCAGCTTCTTTCTGTTATAATTACCCATTTGTACACGGAAGGGTCTGCACTCTTGTACCTCCTGTTTATTTCAAACTGCCAGTGCTCAGCTATTAATCCACATTTTGTAGGAGAAGTTAGAGTCTCCATGCCCAACAAAGTGACTTAGAAGTAAAAGCTAGCAGGATATTATCTCTCTGATTCATCCTGGTGTACTCCGACAAAATTAAATGCCTTGCCACTTTGACTTATGGCCTCTCAAATGTGGGTAAACCATATCAAAGCCTTTTAGGAGAGATACACAGAGTGCTACCATTTCTTACATCAGCCACTTACGGGGAATAAGAAGTGGGTAACATATTCCATCTCTTCCCTGTGGAGGGCCTTTTAGTGGATGAGACAAATATGAATTTGAATGCAACCCTATATTGCTCTCTTCACCAGCTGGGGTTGAAATGATGATCAGAGAACACAGACCTCCTGAGGAATGGATTGCTCTGTGTCTCCACTAAGATGGAAATAGTTTGTGCTGTGTGTTGCATTTCCCATGTGTCAGACTGCAATACACCCGGTAACTGGAAGTAAGTTCCACTGAATTCAATGAAACTTACCTCTGAGTTGGCACGTATAGGATTGCATTGTGCCTGTGATATCGACATCATAGTCTTTTCATTGTCAAGATTGTCATTCTCAGTTTAAATGTTAATGAACTTTACTACAGCAGTAATAAATAAATGAAGCAGCAGGCAATGCAATGTATGTTGAATGAAGATCTGATATCAGCATAAATGAGATATACTGAGCATAAGCAAGTGTGCTTCTGTCTCTCCAAACACACATACACACGTTGATACATCCATAGGACACCAGGTTGGAAAAGGCTCAACTTGTTTCTTCCAATTAGTGTTTCTTCAATGGTGATAAATGGATGTGCACATGTTCCCTCAAACTGTCTGAGCACAAAGTTTAGCAACAACAATGGCAGCTGAAAAATGGTGGCTGTCACAAGCAGGTCACTCCCTCCCTCTTTTCCCTGCCAACAGACTCCAATGAAACTTTAGAAGCGCAGTCCAATGTAGCATACTCTTTACAGCATGAGAGACGCATCTGCCCATGGGAAGAGGTGGAGTCAACTGTCCTGACACAGCCACACATATCTGCATTTAAAGCTCAGTCTTGATCTGTTCCTTGTTAGAGCAACGTAGTCAGCTCTGCCTGGCCTATACCAACCTTTCGTGCTTTCTATTCACATCATTTCCTGAGACTCCTAAACTCACTGCAGAGCCCCACAATCCAGGCTACAGCACAAAGTATCAACAGAACCCATAGCCTTAAATATCATCATCATCATCATCATCATCATTTACTATTATAAATTGTTATTAAGTTCATTTCTATACTGCCCCATAGCCAAAAGACAAAGCTCTCTGTAGTTTAGAAATGGTCAACAGTTTGGGGACCCTTCCCCCCTTTTTTTTCTTTTCCAGGCCTTCCTTGGTTAGTTTCCATGAATCACCCAATAATATTTAAGGGCTGTTACTCATAATAGGCCCGTCAAAGAAGCGTAGCGATTTCTGTGACTGCCCCATTCCCTGCACCTTCGGTCCCTTCTAGTCCCACCCTTGTCTAAATCAGATCACAGGAGAGATCCAACGATAAAGGTTTGATGCAACATGGCCTGTAGGCTGAGAGCTGAGTTTCACCAGGCCATAAGGCCACCAGCCCAGGGCCCAGATCCAGAGGAGAACAGTCACAGACAGCAAGGTTCATACAGCAAGCCCAAGCAATCTCTTTCCCTCTTTGCTGGTGCTAGAAAAAGCAAAGAGGCCTTAGCAAGGGTCAGCCAGGCTTATACAGCCCAGGAGTCTCTGCCCACTTGCAGTGTGGCATGTATCCCATACAGGCATCATACTTAGGCCGCCTCTTTCTGAGCCATTTGCCACACCACCCCTTCCCAGAGCCTTCTGGGTTCAGTGCTTTGTGTGAAACCAGAAATCTTTCATGAAGCACCCCTAAGAAATAAAGATCTTTGCTTAAGGTGCAAGTTTGATGCTTGATGGCTTCACCATGCTCCTGTAGAAACAATTCTGCAAAAAAAACCCAAGCCCCTCATTAGACTGCTTCACAGGCAAGCACAGCCATTACCAGGCATGTCACAGCAATGAAGGAACAATCCCACTTCTTTGAAAGCTGCTCCTCATTTTTATTCTTCTTTTATTTTTCAATATGGTTTTCAATTTACCATGGACCCTAATTTCCCTATCAGCAGTGTTGCTTTAAACTTATTGATTTAGATTCCTGTCTGATATCTGCTGTGGAGCAGCACTAAACAGATCAAGAAAAGTGCTAGAGTGATTCCCCAAAGCCAAATCAACAGAACATTCTCAATGGGAGAGAAAACAACAACAAACCTGAGCCAAAATGAAAGCGCACAGGACAAAAATATAGTTCAGCATGATGCAAACAGCTACTTGCTTTTTCAGCTACATTTGTAAAAGATGTGTTTCTTTCTTTCCTTCCTTCTGGTGTTAAAACAGCAAAAATGATTAAAAAACCAAACAAAAAAAAAACAAGAAAAACTACAGTCTCAGTCCTTTGGCTACTAGATGCTTTCTAGATGGCCATAGAAGATTTTTGAATCCTCGCTCCAAACCAGAAACTTACTTTGAGGTCAGAAAGGGAACCACCCCTTCACCATCACAGCTTGTGAAGAAAGAACCACACCAGTTGTGACTCTGTAGTTGCAGAGGTCTTGAGAGATGGATTTTGGACATTTTCTACCTGGGGTTGTTTAATTAAGACAATATCAGGAAGCCATAGGATTGTGCCATGTTTGTTTAGTCGCAAAGTTATGCCCAACCCATCATAACCCCGTGGACAACATTCCTCCAGGCTCTCCTGTCCTCCACCATCCCTTGGAGTCCACCCAGGCTCACACCCACTGCCCAGTGACTCCATCTAGCCATCTAATCTTCTGCTGTCCCTTCTTCTTGTGCCATAAGGACATCTATATAAAGAGAACTGGATGACTAGACATGTGAATACTGGTGTTTCTCTTCCTAATTGTAATCCTGACCTTCTTCATAATATTATCCTCAGCAAGGGAAGAAATATAACTTGAGGAAGCAACAGATCAAACAGGAACCAATTCCATGGCAAGGTATGAGAAATGAAACTGCCATAAGCCAGAATTGATTTTCTATTCTTAAATGGCACATTGGGTACCACCTCCTCAGAGCACCTTGCATGGATAGTGCACTCTCCCATATGAAAATTTGCTTTGGTGACCCATTTAGGTCAAAGCTGCAGCCTACAAATGTCCAGTGATCATTTTTGTTCCTGGTTTGCTTATCAGAAAGCTGGAACCTGATGCAGAAAATGTAAAACATTGTGCTGGAGTGCTCCGCATAGTGTTTCTTTATGTGCTGCATTGTGCTGGTGAGAGCACATCATGTTGTTAGTTCTGTCTCTGAAAGTGCAATGCAATCCATATTTTGACAGAAAAAAAGCCAGAATCCCCAGCATTCCCCAGGACTGTGCCCTCAGTTAGATAATATGGAAGTTGCTTTAAAATGATTTGCTTTTGGCAGTACTAGTGATGTGTGAATCAGCAAAACTCAGGCTCATCAAAGTTCACTAGACTCCATTCCAAAGTTTGCTCCATCATGTCCATATCAGATCACAAAGCATTTTTATCAATTTGTATGACCATCTTTGCATCAGTAGCATGACTTTTTAAATACACAATTTCTTCTTCCATTAAATCATGTTTCTGCATATTTTTCAAAGGTGTGCATTCTGCCAGATGCATTTATTATATTGGTCCATGACTCACATTGTAAACTCAGCAATGTATGAATTCAGATGATGATCAAGTCCCTATTCAGCACAGAATTTGTGAAATGAGCAAATCCTGATCAAAAATGGGATGAACTTCTGACACATCTTGAGGGAGAAAGTTGCACTAAGTGCCTTCTAGCTTTTCCATTCTATGTGGATGGCACTGGGTACTTCTAACAGGGGTTGGGAGCTTTATTTTCATAGGCTGGTATGTCTCTTCCAATGAATAGACTCAGGTCCATCACACTGCCAAGGAGGTAGTCAAGCAGGAACTAATTATACCACACAGTTGGACAGAAGATAGAGTACCAGATATTTGGATCTTCAGCTCCCGGAAGCTCACACCAGCAAAGCCAAAGGTAAGAAACACTGTGAGCTGAAAGTGGAAACACCTGGAGATCTATTTTCTGTGCACCCTGCCAGACCATAGCCATATTCCCTAAATTGCATGTTTATTACAAGAATTTGCCAGTATTTGATCATGGAAAACCCACGGTGCAACACATTAAACTAAAGGGAGACACAAGCAGTTGAATCTGCCCAGGAAATCTTTGACTCCAGTGCTTGCTAGGAACATAGCCAGATGCAGAGTTGACTTGGCTACTGCTGCTGAAACAGCCACAATTGTAGTACATGACATAGGAAACTGGATTATACCATGTCAGACTGTTTGACTGCATTGTTTGCTCTGAGAGGCAGAAGCCCTTCAGTGGGGTTAGATCCAGGTTTAATGGGGACTTGGGCCTAATCCCCTGCAATGGCCACTGGACTCCACCAGCACACCCTGGTGGGTGTTCTCGGTTGCAGCAATCAGCAAAAGTGGTCATACTCTGAGTATTGCTGGGAAGCTGGGTCTAATGTTCTGCAATGCCCTAGAGTGGTGTTACTTTGTGGTCATTGTGAGTACTAAATGGGAATATTAATGACTTCACTGAAGGACTGTGAAAAGAACCATTTGCATATTTATAAGCACAGCAGTGGAATTATGAAAAATAATTTCCGATGAAGCCAATAGTATACTTCTGTTTATGATGGGATGTAGAAAGTGATCTGCATTAGGCTGATTACATTTTTGTTATGTTCCAAGTATTCCAAGCTTTCTCCAGTGAAATGAAAAGTTCTGCTTTAATTGTCATGTTCAGCTTGAAGAACCTTTAATCAATTGATTGCAGGGGTGGGGGAGGACAACCCTTGGATGCTGGCACTCTATTAGGTCATCCGGACATTTGCGATTCATGATATTCTAAATTTATTCACAGTCTGATAGAGATTGCTAAAAACAAGGCAACAGGCCTAAATCACCATAATTTCATTGACTTAGATGAATCTGAACTAGCTAACGATGTTGCTGGTGCTCTCAAGAGGTTTTGGATATTTCCAGTTCCTCTTGGTTATTAACCCAGTGCTTTAATATGGGAGCAAAGATGGAAGGGGGCTTTAAAGAAATCAGCCAGCCTGATCCCGCCTCCAGCACATCCTTATACAAATAGTGTCACAGGGGACTGTAACCATCATTTCTAGCTTGAGCATTTAGTGGATGAATGTAATTTGTTGTGTATGAGGAAACCATCTAGAGAGCCAGCTGCTTCACAGGCCCATGACCTTGAGACATATTGAGGAAGTTCCATGCCAGCATTACTTAATTTGATGTTGATAACTCATAGTCGAATGGGAATGAATTAACTCTACATTTTAAAATATTGTTTAACAATACATGAAAACGGTGGTCTTGATCTATGAGTCATTGACTCATGCAGGCAAGTTGCCACCTTATGCTGCAGTTGGCAAATCATGCCATAGTAAAGCAACAGTAAAGCAATGCTAAGAACAGGAGAAGGGCCCTAGAGGATCCCCAGGGTGAATGGGAAGCAGGCATCAGATGCCAGGTAAGGTGAGGTTCAGAGAAACCTCAGGAAATCTTGTTCCTCCCTCAGTTTCCCACCGCAATGCCTGATAGGGTCATCATGACTATTATCCATTGATGGCTGCCACAAATTTGTCTAATCCTCTTTAAAGCTATCCAGGTTGGTGACAGCTGTTGCATCTTCTGGTAACAAATTCCACAGTGTAACTTGTTTTTGTTTGTCCTCATTCTCCCACCAATCAGCTTCTCTGCATTGCCCAGGTTCTGGTATTATACGAGAAGAGGAAAAACAAATCCCTATCCAATTTCTGCATCATGCATCATCTTATCCATGTCTATCTTAACTCCCTGCTCCTTGCCTTACTCACCTTTTTTCACCCTAAGAAGCCCCAAAACTGTAAACGTCCTTATAGAGTTGTTGTACCAAGCTGCCTACAGGACCCCTCAGGCAGTATGGGTGCCCAAACTCCTCAGGAACAGATGCATACAGGCATGCCCCCCTCTGGTAAAGAGGTGACTCTTAAGACTAGTAGCCACAAATAGCCTCCTCCTGGATGAATTTATCCAATTCCCTTTAAAGCCATTCAGACTGGCAGCCACCACCACTTCTCCTGACAGCAAATTCCATAGTTTAACTATATGCTGCGTGGATAAACACTTCCTTTTATCTCTCCTGATCTTCTCATCCTTCAGCTTCATGGGATGACCCTGGGTTTGAGTGTTATGGGGGAGGGAGAAAAATTTCACTCTCCCCATTTTCTCCACACCATGCATTATTTTAAACATCTCTAACTTGTATCTCCTTACTGACCTTTCTTCCTAGCTAAACAGTCTCAGTCCCACTTTTCTCCTCAAAGCTTCTTAACAATTTTAATTGCCCTCCCCAGTACTGTTTCTGACTCAATACTGTCCTTTTTTCAGGGAAGGAAACCAGAACTAAATGCAATCTTCCAACCACAGATTTGCAAAAAAAGCAGCATGATCTTAGCAATAACATTTTCAATTCCTCTCCTATTTATGTCTCACATGCAGTTTGCTTTTTTCACAGCAGCCGCAGGATGGGTCAACATTTTCAAAGGTCTGTCCACCACAACTCCAAGATCTCTTTCTTGGTCATTCATCTCTAGTTCAGATCTCATTGGCTTATGCTTTAATTTGGGATTTTTTTTATTTTTATTTTTTGGTACAAGTTGCCTTATTTTACACTCATTTACAGAAGATCTCCACAACCACAGGGGTATACAAGAAAAGTATGTGGAACCCTTTAAAATAAGATCACTTTAGGGTGTGTTGGGGGCTGTTTTGCTGAACCCCCATGATGGCTGAATTACTGCTACCCAGCACAATTGCAGATGGGTTCAGTTAGCTTGTTCCATGTTGCATGAAACCAGTGTGAGAAAATGGGTAACTTTCCCATCCCTTCTCTAATTCTTTGTAATGCAAGGAAATGTCCAAGCCAGAACATCTTGCACTGAGTTTTCCAGTCACTTGCTTAACCTTATTTCCTTTTGTAACTTATTTATGTCAAAGACTCCACCTAGATTGAACATAGTTTAATGGCATTATATTCTGGGGAGCTGAAATACTAATGCCATTAGGGGTCTGCTTCTACCTGCCAGGAATTGTTCTTGAAGACTGGCAGAAGGCAACCCCACACACAGAAAACAGGTGAAAACAAACAAGTACAGTGTTTAAAAGAAGTTGCAAAGATCAGAACTTCTTTATTTTCTGTGTTGTCTGGGGGATATTCACTGACTATTCCATCAGTTCCAAAGCTCCATCCTGTTTATACTCTACCTGTGAATGATGCTGTCTTTCCATTAACAGTATGAAAGATGGGTCAAGTAACCTGAACTTTGCATAAAACCTCAAGGAAGGGGATCAATCCTACTAACATGAAGATAGCCTGACTTCTAAGAGCGAAGAAGGTATTTCTTCCTGACTTCTTATCCAGTCAGAATTTTACCTGATTACTTCCTTGTTTTCATACCAGGGACCAATCCATGTTCATTCAGTATGCAAACCAGGTTACATCCCCTTACAATCGATGAGGCCTGTGGGAGTGTTGCTCCTGCCCCACAAGAAAAATCCTGTAAGATCAGAGAAAATATTCTGCGTCCAAGTCACTGAAACTAATTTAAGGTTCTACATCAAGTGCAAGGGCCAACTAGATGAACAAGTATGGAGGGTCCAGGGCCAGTTTTCACCTCCTGGGGCTCACCGGGGGCCTTCACACACCCTCAAAACCACTCCACTGTTGGAATCACTAGCTTCAGTGATGAGAAAAGGGGACATTTTCACTTTGAAACAAAGCATGTAATTGGAAAGATAATGAGTGAGAAAAGCCATTTCAGGTATGAGCTGAGGCTTGAAAGGTGGCTCCTCAGGAAGCTGCAATACAAAGTATGTGTGCATCATGGGTGGGTATGAGAGAGCAACTAAGACTGTCCCACTGCAGCTGTGCTGACCTGCCTCCTTCCCAGAGACAATGTGGCCCTTGGGCACCTCCTCTTATAAACTGTGGACAGAATCTTAATTTCCCTGACTTGATGCATGAAGTAACTTTATAATCAAAGTATCAAGCCCAGGACATCAGAAAAAGATAAAACACAGCATAAACTGTCTCAGCATTAGGAAGGCCTCTGCAGTTATAGGTGACCTGCAAATACGTGTATATAAATAGATAAATAAAATATATTCCTGCTCTTCTTAAACAGGACTGCACATCTCAGGAAGTCTGAGAGAGGTTCACCAATATATTTTCCAGGTTGTACTGCTTCAGCAAATCTGTATGCCTCTTAGACAAGTATCAGCTGAAGTCTGCAGAAAACATGCAACTAACCAATCCAACTCTTTAAAAAAACAACTAAAAACTGGAACCCTTCACTTGGGAAGCTAAATAACTCACTAGAGCTCTGGTGCAAATCTTCTGCTGTTTGTGAATTATTGTCATGATGCTACAGCTGGGTAACAACATCCACGCAATAAAGGCTATTAACATTTTAATTGAGAATCCCAGCGGGGAGAGGAAGGATGTACAGAATTCACACACTTTCTAGGAGGATCTGTCCTAGGTAGTTCACCAATTAATTAGTTAGGAAATTGGATAAGAGAACAGAAGGAGATTGAATTAGCTGTTGTACTCCTGTGAACTGCAAGTGACTAACTATATTGCCTTTTCTGGACTCCCAAAGGGTGGTCACTCAATTCAAAGCCACTCTGAACTAGATACAGGGTGAAGAGGTGATTCCCCCACCCTGCGGGTCTGTCTTTCCCAAATTGTTACTCTGAGCAGTGCTCTAAGTAAGGGGAATCTCCCATTATGTCTTAAGAAAGGGTGGAGATTCTCCACCAATCCCCTTCCCTAGCTTCCAGGGGAGGAAGCTGCAGAGAAAACTTAACTTTCTGCAGCACTGCTGAGGATTGTCTGAAAGCCAGAATAGACACATGGGTTGGAGAATTCCCATTCCTGCATGATTAAACATGCATTACAAGATGCAGTTCAAAGTAGAGACAGGTGGATCTCATCAAGGCTCCTAGTTTTCAAACATCAAGCTTCTTGCCCCAGGACCACACAAGAAATACATTTTTCCGGCACATCAATCCATACAGATTTTGATGCATATTTTTTCAAATGTAGGCTTTCTGTACATGTGTGCGCGCACATGCACATGTGTGCACCATTGTCCTAATCCATTTTTGTGCATTTCAGAAATGTATGCAGTTATTTTTGGGGAATGGGGACATTTTTCAGATACATGCATGTTGTTAAACGCTTAAAAGAAATTCCACAGAATGCATCCAAATTCTGGAAATGTACATATTTTCAACTTCAAGTTGCATTTGCATTTGCACTTAATAACAGGAGGTGCATATTGGACAAATCTATTGAAAAGTATGGAGCAAATTCCTCACTAATCCCTACTTCAAGGTCTATGCCCATGATGCCTTCTCTAATTTTGTAAAATTTGCAATGGGAGACCATTTAACCCAAAAGTAGGCAAAGGAGTCAAAAAAGCCAAATAACAACAACAAGGTAGAAGTATGCAAACGAAGGAGAAAATAAAATTATTTTGTTTGGGGGTAATGACATTGGATTGATTGATTGATTGATTTCTATCCCACTTTTTTATTTTTTAAATAACCTAGCTTACATCATTCCCCCCTGCTGCTCTCAGTCTTATTCTCACAGCAACAACTCTGTGAGGTAGGTTAAGCTGAGAGTCTGTGACCAGCCCAAAGTTGCCCAGTCACCCAGTTGCAATGTCACATTGCTGCTTACTGGAGTTCAGCCAAGAGAATTTCCAACCTGTAAGATTTTGAGAACTTTGATAGATCTTTTTTATTTCTATGGCTTTTACTGTATGAAGGGAAAAAAAAGGACAGGGAAAGGGGATTCTGAAATGGAAAATGTATTCCTGGGTGGTGAGGACAGAGGAGAGCAGTTCTTTGTAGCATGAGCAGCAAAGGTCTAGTTTTAATCTAATTTTCTCAACTTCCTGACAAGTTGATCAGAAATGCTGTCTTTGTGAAAAGAGAAATATATATAAAGGTCTGCTGAACTCAAAGACCATCTGTAGTGCCAGTGTCTAATCTGATTAATCTTCTTGCCGTTGGGCAGCTGCACCGGTGAGTATGGTCCTCTGTTTATCCAACCACACAATGACTTTGCTGGCACTCAGTGTATTCCTGATTTTCATTGATGTGAGAGAGAGGAACATGAAATCAGCTTATGTGCATTTCAAGGATATTGTACAGATACAGCCTTCTGTCTCCTAATAACTACCAGTTCCTTGCTGACCTCTGCTGTATATCATCATTTTGAATACAGGGAGAAGATGCGCTCTGTACCCACAAGTTAAAATAAATGACTGTGTGGCAGATTGCAAAGTGATCACAAAGTGACTCTGTTCAAAGTGCTGAGAAATATTGCTAAGCTGAAAAGAGGGCCAGCATCAAAGAGGGGAGGGACTTCCAGGGGAGTTCACTTGCATTAATACAACAACACCAGCTCCAACACCGAAAGGATTCTATAGACTCCCAACACTGAAGCAAACCTCCCTGGAGAGTTACAAAGGGTTGTTTCCAGTGTTCATAAGTAGAGATGATATGCCGTCTGTCTTGCGTGGGGTATAATGTCTTTAAGAGAGATGCAAGTGAACATAGTCTGCCTGCCTGAAGGCCTGCCTCTATTTAGTCATTCTCATGCATATGGGCTCTATATCTAAGGAAGGAAGTGGAGATGAATGATTCCTCTCTGCCCTTCAATCACCATTCTCATCCCTCTGTGATGGACTGTGATGATCTAAGCAAAGAGCTCCCTACATCCAAGGAGACTACCTGAGATTTTGGAATCCTGGTTTGGTACGTTCAAAGAAAGGCTGGTTTTTAGACCAGCAAGATAAAATCTGTATGCAGTGGTGCTTTTAAAAATGCATGCATAATCACACACATGCACACCACATGAACCCTGTAAAATCCTATTCTGCAGAATAGCAACAAAATCTAAAACTAAGGATGATATTCACCCCAAAGAGCCATTCAGTTTGAATGAACAAATTCAGAAACACCCATCCTTTGTGATATATTATTGTAGCCACATTTGCACATCAATATCTCACACTACGTTTAGTGGGATTCCTCCAAAGGAAATGTGTTTAGAATTGCAGGAATAATATAAATCAGTGACTGTGTGTATATGTGAAACTGATTTTTCAGGATGAGGGCATCTGTGTGTATGAAATATATAGCAAATCCTTATGCAACATGTGGTTCTAGGCCAAGCAAACCTGTCAAAGAGTAAAACCATCGAGCCAAACTACAAGAACTCACACGAACTCAAACTATGAAAACCATAAAGCCAAACTCATAGAACTCACACAGGAGTTCTGTGATAAGGATTACCCGCTATTGTTCTTGCAGATGCAGCACCTCTCTCCCTCTCCCTTTCTCCCTCTTTCTCTCTCTCTCTCTCTCTCTCTCTCACATGCTCCACATGGCTAGTAGAGTTTGCAATGGGCAAAAGGCACAGGAAAAAATAATAATCCACTACCATGAACACCAGCGTCCTCATTCCACAACATCTGTGTGGAACTAAGAATGCAGAGTCCTGCTGGATCAAACCAAGGGTCCATCTTGTCCAGCCTTCTGTTCACACAGTAGTCAGGTGGCTGCCTTTGGAAAATCACTCCTATGAAGGCAGAAGCATCCTCACATCCACCTTCTCTAGTGACGGAGGAAGACAGGCCTGCTACCTCGGACACAAGCGGCAGCAAAGAGCCAGCAAGACCAGTAGCCTCCTGCATCAATTTTTCCAATCCCTTTGAAAGCTGTCCAACTCAGTGGCCATTGCTACATCTCACAAGAGTGAATCCCATAATGTAAATATGCACTGAGAAGTATTTCCCTTTATCTGTTCTGAATCTTGCGCCAATCAGTTTCAAGCAGTTCTCCCAGTTCTTGTGCTATGACAGGAGAGAAAAGGTCCCATTATCCACTTTCTTCATAATTCTGTACTACTCTATCATGTGACTTGTTTCTTACCTTTTTTCTAAGCTACACAATTTCCTCTGTTATAATCTTTCTCCGTAAGAGAGTTCTTCAATTCCTTGATCATCTTATTTCCTTTTTTCTTTACTCTTTCAAACTCTACAATATCCTTTTTAGGTATTGTGTCTAGAATTGTATTCAGTATTCTAAGTGTAGCCACACCATAGATCTGTATCAGGACCATATGATCTTGGCAGTTTTATTTTCAATTTCTCTCTTAATCATGCCTAAAATGGACTTTGCTTTTTTCATAGTAGCCATGCACTGGATCAGCATTTTCATCAAGCTGCCCTCCACAGCCCCAAGATCCTGGTCATACCCTGCTAGTTCAGATCCCATCTGTCAGGTTTGTTTCGTCCACAAGTGCATTCCTTTACACGGGCTTATATTGAACCAGATGCAAACAATGATGATGCGTTGAGATACTGGTCCTGTTCAAGTGCTATGCCTGAAGAAGGTATTTTGTGCACCCATAAGTACCAAGTGGGCTTGTGCCTCACACCACATCCTCCCCCTTTTCACTCTAATGTTCCTACATCAAGTGGACTATAATACATGTAAAGACCCTGTCAGACCTTCCTGCTCTGCGTCAGAAGGGTCAGGAGGAAGAGGGTCATGTGTTGTTTATGGTGTCTACATGTGCATCCCTTGCCTGTGCTGGAATCCAGTTCAGTCTTGATTTATTTATTCAGTTTGTAAGGCTCTCTGGACAGCTCACATCATTAAAATCCATACAACAAACTTAATATTTGTTGTTAAACTTAACCCTCCATGAAAGAAATTAGGAGAGTAAGTACTCGGAGGAGGGCTTTCTCTGCAGTGGCGCCCAACCTATGGAATTCACTCCCCAAAGAGGTCCGCCTGGCACCGTCGTTACTGGTTTTTTGGTG